>NC_044316.2:34449683-34750921 GCF_007474595.2 Lynx canadensis | reverse complement strand
TAGCCACCCTCCCTGCCTGGTGGCTTCTGAAAGGATTAAGAGCTTTGGCCTAAGTAATTTCAACCCCCAGCATGGGCAGGATCCACCTGCAAACCTCTGGCCCCTGTCCCGAGCGCCTCCTCCCAGCAGGTAATGTGTAGCAAGAGTCAAAAGAGTTTCTAATCCAAGCAGACAGTACAGACCTGTTTTCTCAGGTGTCATGACGGTCCCTGCCTCCCTTGACTCCTTCCAGGCTCAGTTCTGCCCCTGTCAGGACTGTGGGATGCTTCGCGCCCATGGTGGCCTCCAGCCCTGACTTTAGCCGCCAGCCCTGGAATGTCCAGAATGCCACGGGACCTCCCCAAACCAGCCAGCCCCCTCTTTTCAGTCTAGGTCCTGCTGGAAGGCCAGACCGGACCGGGCAGGGCCAGCACTGGGGCACAAGGCTTACCATCTTGGTGTAATGGGGGAACTGGCTATGCAGTTATAAGACAAAGCCACTGTGGTTGGTGCTAGGAGAGGTGAGCCGGAACATGAGAACGGGACAATGAGATCGGAGGCAGTGAAGGTAAATCAGTTTCCACGAGTAAATCCCAGAAAAAGACCAGTGTGTGCTGAAGGTCTGGGAGGTAGGGGCCGAGTGGAGATATTTCTCAATGGGCTGGTGGCATTCCTAGGGCCCCGTCAGCCTCAGGTTTGCTGCTCCAGACCCCATAGGGGCCCCCAGAGGAGGCTGTGGACTGGCTGCAAAGAGCAATACACATAGACAGGGATCCAAAGTTGCCACCCACCGGATTTGGAACCCTAAGAAAACCAACCTCTTTCTTCGTCATTAATAAAAAAGAATAATCCTTGTTATAGATGGTGCAAGACTGATGTTCATGTAACACACACGGGGAAGCCCACTTTTAGCCATAAATTCACTTTGTATTGTATGGAGGCCTTGAAAGTCCTGGGTTTGAATCCCAGCCTCGTTACTCATTGGCATTTCTTTGGGCTTCGTTCCCATGTGAAAGTAGGTATGAATCTTGCCTCAGGGAGCAGTTAAGATTATAAGAGATCAGGGGCGCCTGGGTGGTGCAGTCGGTTAAGCGTCCGACTTCAGCCAGGTCACGATCTCGCGGTCCGGGAGTTCGAGCCCCGCGTCAGGCTCTGGGCTGATGGCTCAGAGCCTGGAGCCTGTTTCCGATTCTGTGTCTCCCTCTCTCTCTGCCCCTCCCCGGTTCATGCTCTGTCTCTCTCTGTCCCAAAAATAAATAAACGTTGAAAAAAAAAATTAAAAAAAAAAAAGATTATAAGAGATCAAACATAATGGAGTATTTAGAAGAGAACCAGCATGAGGACACATCAGTAAATGTCTGTTCACATTATTCTGAAATGTGCTTTTTCACCTAAAATGTATTAGACATTTTCCATATCGTTAAATATAGAATGTCTTCATTTTTTTTTAATGGCATAGGTTTCCATTATACAGATGCCCCATGATGTGCTGATCTAATCCCTTACTTATAGAAATAAAGTGTTTTTCTCAATTCTTTGCTAAGCAGCAATTAATCATACTTTTAGGCATTTGCTAGTTTGTTGTTGTTGTTGTTGCTTGTTTTTTAGGATATATTCCTAAAAGTAGAAAGGCTGGCCGAAGGGCATGCGTATTCAAATGTTAACAGATAGTACTAAATCAGAAGGGATTCAGATTTGGGGGTCCTGAAGTTTATACGATTTTAGATGCATCTTTATAAAAACCAAATTGAATGCAAATTGACTATTAACAAAAGAATTTGCTACATAGGAATTGCTGGGGCCTTGAATATTCAGGTCCTTGTGAGATTCCTTATGCTGTTTGCCAGAAATGCTGACATATAAATGCTTCTTTTTTTCTTAAGTTTATTTATTTATTGGGGGCTGGGCGGGGTTAGGGGCAGAGGGAGAGGGAGACAGAATCCCAAGCAGGCTCCGAGCTGTCAGCACAGAGCCCATCATGGGGCTCGATCTCACCAACCATGGGATCATGACCTGAACCAAAATCAGGAGTCAGACATTTAACCAACCGAGCCACCCAAGCACGCCAACATATAAATGTTTCTTAATTTGCAATCAGCCTCCCTCTTGAGTTTCCAGGAAGTTCCGGCTCTGGGAGGTGGGGCGGGGGGTCCTGACGCATAAGCAGCATCATGGCTGCTGTCTTCACTGCCTTGTTAAAATTTTGTACCAATTTACACTTAGGCCCATTTCTTCACATCCTTGCCAACAGTCTGTGTCATCAGTCATTCTTGTTTTTATGTTGAGATTAATAGCCATGTTATTAATCTTCTCTAATTGGGGAGCTTTATTTTGGCAATATTGAGGGCAGTGTTGTAATCCATGGGCTCTCTGCTGAGTCCTTCTCCCTATCCTGGGATAAGCTCACATAATGGTTGCACAAAGCCGAGGATGCCACAGACTGGGTATCCAGGGGTACCCTGAACTCTCATTGAGCTGAAAATGCTTTCCAGTGTTGCCTGTGGGGACTCTTTGGCAAGAACACCTTGTGGGGAATTTTGAAATTAGACTTAGACTCCTCTAGAAAGACAGCACTCTTTGCTTTGGGCAGAGGATTATTGGTTTGTTACATTTTCCCCTGTAGCGACTTTTCATTTATTACAGAATCAGACAGACTGAATCACTTTCAAGATATGTACATATATACATACATATATACACACATACATATATACATACATACATACACGTATATATGATTTTTGGGAGAACAGCTTTTTGGGTCCGGTGCTGCCATAACCCAGATGAATGGCCGAAAAGACCGAATTTGAAATACCAGCTGCTAAAGTGTCGGGGAGTACGTCTCTCCCTCCATACATGCCCTGTCTCTCCTTGCACATACATGCATGTGCCACACCACACCACACACACACGCATCACACACGTATGCACCACACCACACCCACGCACACGCACAAGCACACACCTCACAGTTCTTGCCACCACTTGAAAATAAGTTGCAGACGTTGTGACAGTATTTCCCACCTTTGCTGATCTCTTGGGAAACAAGTGCCTCACGGTTGTTTTGCCCTGACTTGGGCAACATAGAGGACATCTTTCCCTATGCCTGCCCGCCACTTGTCGACTTCTTCCCCAAGTCTGTGGCCCATTGCGTTTCGTGGGTCGACGCCGCTTGGTCTGTTTTTGCGGAAAGCGGTTTGCGATCAAATGATGAGGCCGTTTTCATCAACTTTTACTGCAGCATTTGGACAAGTCGCTTAACTTCTCCCTCGATTTCTCCATTTGTAAGACAGGGACAAAAGCACTTGGGACGATTCCCCCCCCCCCCCCCCCGAGAAAACCCACATGACGGCCTTGCAGGGGAGATGCTGAACGTTCTCTTCCTGCCTTCGGGTCACCCCCCTGCAGGAGATTCACCCACCTCCGCCCTTCCTCACGGACAGCGCCCACCTCTTCCATGAATCAGGACCCTCACACTCCCGACTTGTCACTAAACGTCTCTACAGACGTCCCTGGATATTACATTGTAAAGCAGATAGCCATCCGGTGGTTCTGGCTTCCTGCTGAAGCAGTATTCCACAGCCTTTGCATCCAGTAAGCGACCTTCTGAACAGCAAGCAATGTGTCACAAGCTGCTCTGTGCTCTTGAACCTGGAGAACATGCGGCTGTGTGTGTCACGGGGTGGTTGGCCCAGGAGCCCCAGTGTATCAACAACTGCACAGAGGACACCTAAACTGCTTTACCATCTACTGGGGTTCTCAGGGCGGAAGATCCTGCCGCGTTCAAAACAGAGATTCTCTCTTTGCTGGAGTAATTTCTAGAACAGAGATCATGTGTCAGCTTGACTTGCCCAGCATTTTCTGTTAATGTATGGATGGGTTTTGCACGTGCTGCTTTTATTTTTTTTTATTTTTATTTAAAAAAAATTTTTTTTAATGTTTATTTATTTTTGAGACAGAGAGAGACAGAGCATGAACAGGGGAGGGTCAGAGAGAGGGAGACACAGAATCTGAAACAGGCTCCAGGCTCCGAGCTGTCAGCACAGAGCCCGACGCGGGGCTCGAACTCACGGACTGCGAGATCGTGACCTGAGCCAAAGTCGGCCGCTCAACCGACTGAGCCACCCAGGCGCCCCTTTTTTTAATTTTTTATTTTATTTTATTTTATTTTATTTTGCTGCTTTTATTTTTATGACAAAATGGTAAAGAGATGCCATAGTCTACCACTAAATTTAGTTTATGAAGCACGAGGATAACAATACTACCAGCTTTAGCCCTAGGAGAGCTTTCTTTCAAACTTTGTATTGAAGTATACCACAGATCAGAAGGTACACTTTTGAAGCACTCCCTTTAGCGAATTTTCTATGAACTCTACACACACACTTATAACGAACACCCATTTGGGACCGCTCTCCTGATTTCCAGCAGCTTAGATTAGCTTTGCCTGTTTTGTGCCTATACGTGGAATCCAGGGCACGTGGTGGTGTCAGTGAGTTAAGCGACGACTCTTGATTTCAGCTCAGGTTCGCCAATCTCATAGTTCGGAGTTCAAGTTCCAGTGGGGCTCCGTGCTGCCAGTGCAGAGCCTGCTTGGGATTCTTTCTCCTCCCTCTCTCTCTGCCCCGCCCCCACTCATTCTCTCTATCCCCCCGCAAAGTAAGTAAATATAAAATATATTATATAATATAACATATATAATATAATATAATACAATATAAATATATATAAATATATTTAATTAATATATTAAATACATATAAATCTATATTAGATATTATATATTTATATATAAATATAATATAAATATAAGAATATAAAATATAATATGAAATGTAAAATTTATATTTACAAAATATAAAAAAGATAAATGGAATCAGACAGTATATACCTTTTTCTATCTGGCTTCTTTAACTTTTTTAAATGCGTTTCACCCCACATTACTGGGTATAGTCATAGTTCATTTGCTGTCATTTCTATATAACATCGTAAATAAGAAATCACCATTTATGTATCTGTTCCACGGCTGGTGGGTATTTAGGTAGTTTCATATGGAGATAACGCAAACATCCTCGGACCTGTCGTTGGTGAGCACACGAATGAATTCTGCTGAATACGTATTTATGAGTGGAAGTGTCTACGTTTGCTTTTTATTAAAAAAAATTTTTTTTAATGTTTATTTATTTTTGAGACAGACAGAGACAGAGCATGAACGGGGAGGGTCAGAGAGAGAGGGAGACACAGAATCTGAAGCAGGCTCCAGGCTCTGAGCTGTCAGCACAGAGCCCGACGCGGGGCTCGAACCTCACAGACCGTGAGATCATGACCTGAGCCGAAGTCGGACGCTTAACCGCCTGAGCCACCCAGGCGCCCCTCTACGTTGCTTTTTAAAGTATACAGTTCCACAGTTTTTAGTAGAGTCATGAATATGTGCACCCCAACCACAGTCAATTTTAGAACATTTCCCTCACCTCAAAGAGAAACCCCATTCCCTTCGCTATCAACTCTGGACCCTTCCTTCCCCTCAGCCCTAAGCAA
The DNA here is from genome assembly GCF_007474595.2 of Lynx canadensis. Classification (NCBI taxonomy): domain Eukaryota; kingdom Metazoa; phylum Chordata; class Mammalia; order Carnivora; family Felidae; genus Lynx; species Lynx canadensis. Next base: position 34,745,407 of record NC_044316.2, on the reverse strand, counting down.
CCACTGAATCTACTTCCTGTCTCTGTAGATTTGCCTTTCCTCCTCCTCAACATGTCATATGTACGGACTTATACAATATGTGGCTTTCTGTATCCGGCCTTTTTTGCTTACTATAATATTTTCACCGTTCACCCACGTTGTAGCGGATATCAATACGTTTCCTTTTTATGGCCAAATAATATTCCATTGTGTAGACAGTCCACGTTCCGTGTATCCATTCATCCCGTTGCTGGAACCAATGGGTTGTTTGCATCCTTGGCTATTGTGAATAGTGCTGCTGGGAGCATTTAGGTACAAGTGTTTGTTTGAGTCCCCGTTTTTAATTCTTCCGGGTAGATACCCAGGACTGGAATTGCTGGGTCATCTGCTAATTCTGTGGTTAACTTTTTGGAGAAGCACCCAGCTGGTTTGCGCCTTGGCTGCACCATTTTACATTCCCACCAGCTGTGCACAAGGCCTCCAGTGTCTCCGCATGCTGGCCATCACTTGTTACTTTGCGTTGTTTGAGTCTCGCCTCCCTAGGGTGTGTCACTTTTCGTTCGCATTTCACATGCTTGTGGGCCAAATATCTTCTTTGGAAAAACGTCCATTCAAGTCCTTCACTCATTTTTTTTTTCCGTTGGGTTGTTAGGAGCATTATTTGTAATTCACTCATTTGGTCATTCCGTTGAACACCTCTTACATTCCAGGCACTGTGAGGCACTTGGGGATAAAACAGTGAATGCATTCGTTGCCAACAATAAAAGGTCAAGAGAATAAAAGAAAAATCCTCATTTCCTGACTTCTCACCTGAATTCTCAAGTGCAACTCTCCAAGGACACCTTTAGGTGGGGCTTTGTCTCCGGTTTTTCACGGCTCCCACCTGCCTAATTTATGTGTTTTAGGATGCCCAACCCAAGTAGCTGAAGGCCTCACTAAATATTTACGGTAGTTTCTCCTTATCCATGGGGGATATGTTCCAAGACCCGCAGTGGACACCTAAAACCACAGCTAGCACCAAAACACATATACAAAGTTTTTTTTTCCTATGGAGACATACTACGGTAAGGTTTAATTTATAAGTAGGCATGTATGAGATTAACAACAATAATAATAAAAACAATTATAACAATATACTGTAATAAAAATTACGTGGATGGTCTCTCTCAAAATATCTCCCTGTATTGTACTCACCATTCTTGTGATGATGAGACATGGTAAAATGATGTAAAAGGATGTAAATATGAGACACTACTACTGACCTTCTGACAATATGTCAGAAGGGGGATCCCCTGCTTAGCCATGGGTAACTGCAGATGGTGGGGAGACCATTCGACTTTAGTTCTTTGAGTTGGAAGCCACAGGAACTGCTGGCTCTCCTCCTCTGACTCATTAAGCTTCCCACCCAAACGTTAAAAATATTAATAACAGAGGCGTCTGGGTGGCTCAGTTGGTTAAGCGTCTGACTTCGGCTCAGATCATGATCTCACAGTCTGTGGGTTCGAGCCCCGCGTCGGGCTCTGTACTGACAGCGCGGAGCCTGGAGCCTGCTTCGGATTCTGTGTCTCGCTCTTTCTTTGCCCCTCCCTGCCCATGCTCCGTCTCTCTCTCTTCTCAGAAATAAATAAACATTAAAAAAAAAAAAAAGAACAGAAAAAGAAAGGGGGGCCTGGGTGGCTCAGTCGGTTAAGCGTCCAACTTCGGCTCAGGTCATGATTTCATGGCTCTTGAGTTTGAGCCCTGAATCAGGCTCTGTGCTGATGGCTCAGAGCCTGGAGCCTGCTTCAGATTCTGTCTGTCTCTCTCTCTCTCTGCCCTCCCCACTCATGCTCTGTTTCTCTCTCAAGAATAAATAAACATTAAAAAAAAGAAGAAGAAGAACAGAAAAAGACGGAGTGCCTGGGGGTTCAGTTAGTTAAGTGTCCTACTCCTGATCTCAGCTCAGGTCTTGATCTCCGGTTTGTGAATTCAAGCCCTGGGTTGGGTGGGCTCTGTGTGGAGCCTACTTAAAGAAAAAACAATAAAAGAAAAAGAAGTGGCTGCCCCTTTTTGCCCAAGGCCCTTGGGGTGTGTTCGAGGAAGGAGGAGAGTAGAATCAATTGTTTGCGCTTGGAGTTTCGAAAGGATGGGTGGTTCTTACCTTTAGGAGCAAACTGCATTCATACGAGTTTCTAGAATTCTTAAGTCCTCTGGAGGAGCACCTGTTTCCACCTCTGTTCTGCCCTGCTCTGGTCCCAGGTTCCTGAGTTCAATGAGTAAACAGTGGAAAAAAACAAAATGGAGATTAGACAGTCGGGGGGACACATGCAAAGCCTAAAGAACAGAATTGCCCACCCACTCCTTCCTCCCCGATGTGTTCCGGGGGCGGTTTCACTGGCTTACCCGCTGCAGACTCAGCTACTTGGGCTCTGTGCATTTCACTCTCTTTACCTATAGGATGGCAGTTCATGCTTCCCACCTGTACGTTTTAGGATTTGCTTAGCATATGTCAGAGAAACCCACTCTCACTGTGGCTTTGAGGAGATGGGAGTTTCTTTTTCTGCGTCCTGTGTGACAGCCACCTTGTGGAGGCTCGGCGGCACAGTACACCCCCCCCCCCCCCCCCCCCCCCGTCAAGGCTCCAGCCTCTTTGTCTCTGCCATTCCCTTCCTGTCGCAGATGGCACTCCAGCCAGTGGGAAAGGAAAAAGGAAGATGCCCCTTTCCTTTAAGGGAAGTTGCACCTAGTACCTCTCTTTAAATCCATACCTTCACCTTTGGGCCAGACCACCTGCAAGGGAAACTTGGGAATGTGGTTTCTATTCCACATGGCCATGGCCAAGTAAACTCCCCGAGGGTGGTTTCTTAAGGACAAGGATCTATTGGGGGCCTTTGTACCTATCAGCACTGCTGTGAAGATAAAGGATATAACATATGTGACAATTGAAATGGATTTTTCTGGTTTTTTGGTTTTTTTTTAATTTTTTAATGTTGATTTACTTTTGAGAGAGAGAGAGACAGAGTGCAAGTGAGGGAGGGGCAGAGAGAGAGGGAGACAGAGAATCTGAAGCAGGCTCCAAGCTCTGAGCTGTCAGCACTGAGTCTGACGCGGGGCTTGAACTCACAGACCGTGAGATCATGACCTGAGCTGAAGTCGGCCACTTAACCGGCTGAGCCACCCAGGAGCCCTAGTTTTGGGGGGAATTTTTTGCACATAAACCAACCTGTTGATCTGCCAACTAGAATTTCCAGGAGGCCACTCTCTGGTCTGAAATCTATGATTGATGAGTAGAAACCCGGTTCCGAACCAAGGACAGTGGTCAACTTTGAGGATAAGAGGAAACCTGTTATGCTTTGTTGACAACAAAACCTTTAAAGTGCCTGAGATTTTCTCTTGGCTGCCTCCTGATTCCTATGCTGGACTGTGGGAGGCTGCCTGCCAGGCCTTCAAGGGCACTGGTTATCCACTGAACCTGAAAACTGTAGGTATATTAGGATGTATCCGTTATAAGCAACAGAAATGCAACTCAGACTGGCTTAAGTTTATTTTGGTTTGTTTGCTGATTTATTGGAGTCCACGAATAAGTGAGATCGGGCAATGTTTGTCTTTCTGAGTGTGGCTTATTTCACTTAGCATGATGTCCTCCAGCTTCCTCCTTGTTGCAAATGGAATTTGGCATTCGCCACCCGCCCCCCTTCCGGAAACTGGCTTAAATTTAAAGAGGGAATTTATTGCCCTTTGACAGTGGAAAGTCCAGAGGAAGGCAGACATCACCTGTGGCCGGGCCTAGGGATTCAGAACCTCAAGATGAAGTTTGTTACTGTGCCTTCCTGTCTCTGTCTCTCTCTTCCTACTTAGTAACCCTGTGTTCGTTTTCTTCTTTTTTTTTTTTTTAATTTTTTTTCAACGTTTATTTATTTTTGGGACAGAGAGAGACAGAGCATGAACGGGGGAGGGGCAGAGAGAGAGGGAGACACAGAATCGGAAGCAGGCTCCAGGCTCTGAGCCATCAGCCCAGAGCCCGACGCGGGGCTCGAACTCCCGGACCGCGAGATCGTGACCTGGCTGAAGTCGGACGCTCAACCGACTGCGCCACCCAGGCGCCCCCCTCGTTTTCTTCTTAAGCAAGTTCTCCACATGCTTGTTCTTGCAACTATCACTTTTGGCAAACCCAAAGGAAGAAAGCATACTTGTTTCCCAGTGGGCAAAAATGCATGCCCTCCGCTGCTTGCTTGTGACGTAGGGATTTGGGGCGTGTAATCCCTTTTGAGGGGTGTCATAGTGGCCACTGGGAGCCCGCTCAACAGTATTTTAGGTCGGTCAACCTAGGGATAGTAGGGTGTGGGGCCTCAGAGGATTTTATAGCCCTGCTGTCTGGGCTGTTTTCTGCCCACCTGCAGGAACCACCTGGCCTACGTGGCTGGCCACAACCCTTTGATAAGATTAACTGGGTCATTTACAAAGTATCCCCTTTCACTTGAGAATAACCACCGATCCAGTCCTCAGACTACTCCTAGGTGGGGAAGCTGAGGCCTAGAGAGGAGAAACCTGCGTCTTTTCCTGATGCCCCTGAGAACAAGGCCTGCAGGTGGTTTGTAATGCTAGGAGGCAGGAGGCAGGAGAAAGAGGCAGGAAGAGAAGCTGGCATAGAGTGTTTTATTCAAGTCACAGCCAAGGCAACAAGGGCTTTACCCACCAGGACCTCTGAGAAGGTACAGATGCCTCCCAGCTCTGTCCAGCTGCAGAACGGGAGAGAACTGAAGTCCCTGAGCAGACAGGATCCCAAGGAACTGTCCCAGTAGCTGAAAGCAGAGATGCTCCATGGAGTGACATGGGACACCAAAGGTGACTGTGTCGGTTGCCCACCCAGCCAGCAGCGTACTCGGGAGGAGCCCTCAGACCCCCGATCCCAGCCTAGTGCTCCCTTGCTCCCCACAGAGCTGCAGCGGGTCCCCTCAGCTTCCCAGTCCGCCTGCCTCGTGACCCACCCTCCTGCAAGGTGGCAGCGACTTCCTCTCCCATTTATGGGGAAATCCAGTGTGGCTCCCCTCTATCCTGCATACCTTGTTCTTGCCCCAGACTCTCCCCTGCAAGACCCAAGCAGTCAATCAACAAAAGGGACACGTGGTCCTTTTAGCATAGCAGCTGCAGCACCGAATTGACCAACATTGGCCCTCAGGCCCCACACCACACCCTCTCTGATGGGAACAGGGTCTGAGACCTGTTACACTCCCACATTTAACCAACTGAGCCACCCAGGCGCTCAGAGTTTTTTTGAGTACAGCTTTAGAGTTGCGGAATAACTGAGCCTTTCTATCGGGTCGTGGTTCCTGGGGATGGGACAGGGGCGGGCACTTGTGCACGCTGTGAGCAGCCTACCTCCCGGCCGGGTGTGCCAGCCCCTGGTGCCAGAGCGGCCTGGCCTGGCACAGCAGAGTCCATCGCCTCTCTCCCCACAGCTCCGCAGGGGCAGATCGCACCGTCCCCCTGCCCGTCGGAGGCCTCAGCTACATCCAGGGCCTCACAAGACAGCGTCTTATCAACAAGACTGTGGGGCAGTGCCTGGAAGCCATAGCACAGAGGGTCCCCGACCGGGAGGCCTTGGTCGTCCCCCAGGAGAACATCAGGCTGACCTTTGCCCAGCTCAAGGAGGAGGTGGGTCCTGATCTTGAACCCTCGAAGTCAGCAGGTGCTAGCCCCCCCAGGCTGCACTGGCTGGGTGGAGCCCTCAGGGCAGCACCTGGCTATGGGGCAGGGTGAGGGGGCTGCCTGAGAACCCCAAGGGATGGCAGGAGAAGGGGACAGGGCTGAGGCAGAAGGGGCCCGAGGTCACCTGCATCACTCACTACTGGGCTGCTTGTTCACAATGCACATTCCCAGGCCACATCCAGGCCCACTGAGGCCTGGGAATCTGCCTGTCCCTTGCTCCCAGGTGGTTCCGGTGACAACCCCCAGGCCAAGGGCTGAGGTGGGAGTCAGGGCCCCTTCCGGCTCGCCCACGTCTCACCCCTTTTGCTCTATTTACACCAGGTGGACAAAGCTGCTTCTGGGCTCCTGAGTATCGGCCTCCGCAAGGGCGACCGGCTGGGCATGTGGGGACCCAACTCCTATGCGTGGGTGCTCATGCAGCTGGCCACCGCTCAGGCAGGCATCATTCTGGTGAGTGGGAACAACTGGGTATGTAGGGGGTGCAGAATTCACGGGGAGTCCCCCAGCTCCTTGGCCCCCAAACCGAACCGGTGCCTGACTGGTTTCAGACCGCATAGTGCCTTCTTCCGAAGCCCCCCAAGGAGGCCTGGACGGGTAGGGCACTGCCTCTGACGGCATGGTGTTTCTGTGCCTCCTGAGAGTGGAGAGGCAGCGGGAGGGACAGGGTCTGGCCGAAACACTCACTGACATACCCTCGCCGTCTCCACTAGGTGTCTGTGAACCCAGCCTACCAGGCTATGGAGTTGGAGTATGCCCTCAAGAAGGTAGAACCCGCTCCTGGGGGAGGGGGCTGGCCAGCCAGCCAGCCAGGGGGATGATGGGGGGGGGGCGGGGGCGGTCAGAGAGGTGTGCGACACCCAGAGTCTGTCCGTCCTCAGGTCTGTAGCGGGAGGGAGGAGAGGGTGGTCGGTCAGACCCAAGGCCGGCGTGTGTGTCCCGGGGTCAGCACAGGTGTGTTGGAGGCAATATGCGTGTGAGCCGGCGTGTGTGTGGCACCTGCGTGTGTCAGGGTGGTGGCGTGTGTGTGTGAGAAGGACTCACTGTTAGTGAGAACTAGCCCGGAGCCCCCGCCTGGAGCTTCCTGCTGACCAGGGGGCGGGGGGCTCCCCCTCCACAGGTAGGCTGCAAAGCCGTCACATTCCCCAAGCAGTTCAAGACCCAGCAATACTACAACATCCTGAAGCAGATCTGCCCAGAGCTGGAGAAGGCCCAGCCGGGGGCCTTGAAGAGTCAGAGGTGGGGCTTTCCCACACTGGGAAGGGGGCGCGTGGTGTGGCCCCCTGGCCCCCTGATCCCCTCCCACCCCCCAGGGATGAGGCTGGTGTCTCCCTGGGCCTCCCCTCAGCCCTCCCTCCCCGCAGGCTCCCAGATTCTCACTACCCTCCCTCCCCGCAGGCTCCCAGACCTGACCACAGTCATCTCGGTGGACGACCCTCTGCCGGGGACCCTGCTCCTGGATGAGGTGGTGGCAGCTGGAAGCACAGAGCAGCATCTGGCCCGGCTGCGGTACACCCAGCAGTTCCTGTCCTGCCACGACCCCATCAACATCCAGTTCACCTCGGTAGGGCAGCGGTCTCCAGGCCCCAAGCCCCGGCTGGCCTGCTAACCCCTGCCCGCCCCTGTGACCCTTGCCCAAGAATGAGGAGATGACAGAAGAGGCCCAGGGCGCGGACACTCTTCTGGGGCCGGCCCTAGCTGTCCTCTCGGCCCCGGGAAACATCGCCAACTGGCGTCCTTGTCACATGCCCCCCCCTCCCCCGGCCCTCTCTTCCTCAGCACGGAGGCAGGTGCACTGGGCCACGTCAGGCCAGAGCTGACCGATGTGCCTCCTCATTTAGCAGATGAGGAAACTGAGGCCCAGAGAGGGAATCCGCCGCTGGGCCACAGAGTTCTCTGAGCCACTTGATGAGGGGCATAAGAACAGAGACCTTATCTTCCACATTTCTGGATCCTCACACCCGGCACCATGCGGGCACATGGTAGACCTTTGTGAACACACGTTCAATGAATGAATGGATCAGGGACACTGGTCCCGGTCTCCTGACTTCCGGTCCGACGCTCTCCCATATGGTGGCCCAGGGTGGGAAGGACATGGGGAGCAGCAGCCAAGCGTCACCTGCTTGTCTTATCAGGGGACGACAGGCAGCCCCAAGGGGGCCACTCTCTCCCACTACAACATTGTCAACAACTCCAACATGATAGGGGATCGGCTGAGGCTGCACCTAAAGGTGAGGGGGCTAGCCCAGGCCCTGCAGGGGGTGGGGGTTGCTGGGCTCCCCCTGCTGGCTAGTGGAACTGGCTGGGGGTGGGGGTTGGGGGGGGCACTTCTGGCTCCAGGGTAGAACCAGCTTCCTGCCTCCATTTCCAGACGTCAGAGGACTTACGGATCATCCTGCCCAGCCCCCTGTACCACTGCCTGGGTTCTGTGGGGGGCACGATGGTGAGCCTAATGTATGGTGCTACCCTCATCCTACCCTGTCCGACCTTTGATGGCAAGAAGGCGCTGGAGGCCATCAGCAAAGAGAGGTGGGCATCAGTGGGTAGCCCCCCAGGGGCCGATGAGACCCTCTGATTCCTCACTCCGGGGCTCTGATCCCTTTCTGAGATGTGTCCCCGCTTCAGCCCAGAGAAATGGAGACGGGGTAGTGGGGGACCCAGGGGAGGACGAGTTCCTGCCTCCAAAGAGCTTCTCCTTCCTGTTTCCCACATATACAGCCTTGGCCCTTCCTGGGGGGGGTTCAGGGTGGGGTGGGTAAGAAGAGGGAGCTCCCTTCCACTTCCAAGCCTGATTCTGAGACTCCCCCCACCTTATACAGAGGCACCATCCTGTACGGAACCCCCACAATGTTCGTGGACATTCTGAACCAGCCAGACTTCTCCAGTTACGACATCTCATCCATGTGTGGAGGTGGGGTAGGGCTAAGGGTAGCCGAGCAGATTGACCTGATGAGTGGATATGCACCCAATCTCTATTTAGGAGGCAATAAGACATTGCAGAAAAGCGGGTGGGAGGGAGGCAAATCCCCAGTGTCCTTGAACACCAGCCCAAGGCCAAGTGCCAGGTGTAGGAACAAGTCCAGGGTCAAGGGCAAGAGGGGAATGTTCTGCTCTAGAAGGAGCTGTAGGTGAAGGGGGTCCACAGGGCCTGGAGAAGCAGGGAGCTGTGTCAGTCTTCTCTCTGATTCAGGTGTGATTGCTGGGTCCCCCGCACCCCCAGAGCTGATCCGAGCCATCATCGACAAGCTAAACATGAAGGAGCTGGTGGTGAGTGGCAGCTGGGCTGGGGCTGCGGGCAGGGGGCACGCCAGGCCCGGGGTGGGAACAGACTGGTGTCTGTAGGGATGAGCTCGGGCCAGATCTCCAAGGAAGACCCTCTCGGTTGGCCCTCCTTCCAGAAAGCAGATGTGAGAAAGTGCAGTCTGACCTCATCAGCAGCTGGCGAGTCATAGAAACAGGTGACAGGGGAGTAAATATTACCCATACATAAATTTATATTATGGAAATCTGGAAGAGAAGGGCAGCATGGGAGGGTAATGCGGCAAAGCACCAGTATCCCGCTAGAGTGTCCTGGCAGGCAGGGGGCTGGCGGAGTTGGGGTATGGGCTCAAGACCCTTTCTGGACGAAAGGAGAAGGGCAAAGATGTGGTATTCGTTTCCAAAGGGCAAGGCCAGGGGAGCAAAGGGAAGGAGGATTCGGGTTCTGGTTCTGAAGGACTTGGGGTCTTGGCAATAGCTTCTCTGAGAGGAGCCGTGGCGGTGGGGCCAGGCGTGATGGAGCTCTCACCGTCAGGGGGAGCTGGGTTCGTGCTGGAGTGCCCGAGTCCCCCTGCCAGGACGTGTCTAGGTGTGAACAGCTCTGTGCATCAGCAGAGGCTGTGGGGAGAGGTGGGGGTCAGAGATGGGAAGGTCAGTAGTTTCTCCAGCTGGAGGCAGAGGCCGGTCACCAGGACCGGCTGAGTCAGGACCTGCAGTGAGGCAAGGTTCAGCGTCAGAAGCCCGATAGCCTTGACAAGGCTTGCAGAGAATGGTGGGAGTCCCAGGCAGCATCATTTTCCCCCTTAGAGGGGAGCCCCAGTCCTCCCCTCCCCTCCCTGCACAAATGGAGAGTATGCATGCCCCTCTGTGGGCACAGAGTAATCCTGGGACCCCCTCCTCACTTGCTAGAATCTCCAGAGAGGGGAATAGGGGAGCTGCCCACCCGTGCCCCACCTGTTCAATGGCGGCCGGCTTTCTTGGACCTCTTAGTGGGGAACTTGCAGCCGCGGAAGGCATCGGTGTCACGGATATGCTGGCCTTTGAACTTGGCGGGTGAGGCACAAGTGGCATCAGGGCGGGAAGCCTTGGCTTCGAGCCACCTAGAGAGACAGAGAATCGCTGGGATTGGGGGAGAGAAGGCAGGGGGCGGGGGGGGGGGGCGGGGGGAGGGGACAATGAGCCAGGGGGCCAAGATCAACTTATCTCTAGGATAGCCTGGAACTGTCATCTTCATTTTACAAACTCCTAGGGCCCACACCTGTTAGGCAGCAGATCTAGGACATGTGCCCCAGACGTCGTACTGCAGGGCCAGTGTGCCTCCACTCCATCCCATGAGGGCAGGTCACAGCGGGTAGCATGGGGGTGTTCTCACCTCCGAAGACCCCGGAGCTGGCAGGTGCACTTCCAGGGGTTGTTGGTGAGGGTGAGGGTCTCTAGGCTGTCAAAGGGGAAGTTGGAGGGCAGCTGGTTCAGGCGGTTGTTCTCCAGGTGGATGTGTTTCAGCGTGGTCACACCCAGGAAAGCACCGTCCGAGAACTGGGGAGTGAGGTGGACGTGAGTGAGGACCCCAGCCCCGGTGTCCATCCTCTCCCAGCTCTAAGGTCCCACGATGGTGGCTCCTGAGGCTAAATTGTCTCAGATGACCTAAGCCATACAGCCACCGATTGAGATAGGTGGTGTTATTTCCAAAATGCAGATGGGGGGGCGGGTTTGGGCGTGCTGTGGGGGGGGGGGCAAGTCTCTTGCCCAGGGTCACACTAGAGAGTAAACAGTAGCTGCAGGACCACACCCAGCTCCTCTTCCCCTGGCATCACACTCCCTGCACAAACACTGGGCCTGGGGAGGCAGCCAGAGTTTGGCTCCAGCGGCCTGCGTTGGCACACGGTGAAGCTGGTCAGTGTTTGGTGGGATGGGCAGTGGGCCCAGGCTCCCCGCAGCCCCAGGGTCCTGGGACTTCCCCCAGCTCTGTCCTCACTGCTCCCTCACTGCTTGCCAGATGCTATTTGTGGAGCCTCCTTGGTGGAGCCTTTGGCCAGGCTGGACGGCTCCAGAGGAAACATTCTATTGGTGCCCGCATCTTGGCCCAGGCATCACAGTCCTGCCTGGCCGCACCGCCCCCCCCCCCCCCCCCCCCCGCCCCAGATCAGCCCCTACTGCCCTGCTCTGCGACCCACTAAAAGGCCACTCTGGCACCGGTGGCCCACAGGGAAATCCGACTTCATGTCTGCAGGGGCCGGGGCTGAAGAAGGGCGGGCCGCATCCACCCAGACAAAGTTGGCTGCCATCCAGGTATGATTCTGCCCTCATCTCTGTGGCTCAGGGAGGGGTGCGAAGTTCCCTGGTAACCAGACTGTTCTGATGACGGTCTTCTACACCTTGCCTTGGTCCTCGCCCAAACCTCCTGGCCGAAGCCCCTGTACCAGAGTGATTTTCCAGTCCCACGGAGAGATTCCACCACCACCCAAGGCAACCCCACCTGGGTATCACAGGGGAGGACGGGCTGAGCAAGGATGCAGCCAGGAGACGGGTCTGGTGACTGCGGTGGGCAAAGGGCAGTCAGTGGTCTGGGGGACAGTGCGGCCCAGCCAGTCTTCCCTGTATGGAGACACCCGGAGTCCTGTGCCAAAGGCTGACAGTATCATGGGGCTCTTGCCTTTGTCCCTTGGCAGAGCGCATGGGGCCATCCCTGCGACCTGGGGAAACCCCTAGTTCCTGGGCCCCCTCCGTTGAAATGAACCTGAGAACGCAGCGGAGTGTGTGTGGTGAACTGGAGGGGGGCGGGGTGGGGAGGGGAACATTCGCCAGGGCCTCTGGGGGGCATGGAGGAGGTCTTCTTCCTCAGCTACTTGCTTTCCCTTCACCCCCCCCCCCCCCCCCCCCCACTTTTGCACACATGCCCCCCCCCTGCCCCCCCCCCCCCACCAAGAACAGGGTCTCTTTGTGGGCCTGATTTGCCCAGCTCCTCTGGAAACCTTCTCAATAAACAAACCTTCCTTTATGGGGTGGTAGGCCTGCTGGAGACAGGAAAAAAACAGCAGAGGAGGGATGGAAGGGCCCGACAGGAAGAGGTGGCTCCTGCCCACAGCAGGGGGTTGGGGAGCACTGGATGTGCCTCCCAGGGGCCAACCGAGGGGCCAGGGCAGCCCCAACTCTGTCCGTAAGTAGGAATCCTAGGAGGGCGGTGGCTGAGACTAGGGACAGGGGTGAGGATGTGACAAGATGAGGGACGGAGGTGGCAAAGCTCCTCACCTTGGAGACAGCCAGAGAGACAGAAGCAATTTTAGGGGAGAAGGGACGGTGCCCGGCTGTGGCCCTGGATCCCTGGGCCTCGAGGCAGAAAAGGAGCCCGGGCAGAGCTCCGCAGCTGGCAGCTCACCTTCTCCAGGTTGGTGTTGTCCAGCCAGAGGGTCTCCAGGTATCTGCCGAAAGACTGGAAGGCATTGTCGGGAATGCTTTTCAGGGGGTTGTGGGACAGCTTCAGCTCCTCCACCACCCGCAGCTTGCTGAGGGCGGCTGAAGGGTAGCCGGACAGCTGGTTCCTGTCCAGGTAGAACTTGGCGAGGTTCTCCACGTCGTCCAGAGCGCCGGGCTGCAGCGAAGTGAGCGCATTTTCCGACAGGTAGAGCCAGCGCAGGTCCTTGGCGCCCTGGAAGGCGCCAGCGCGCAGCTCGCGGATCTTGTTGTTGTGAGCTGCAGAATGAAGAGGTTGACCAGCGGGGAGAGCAGCCCCCGGGCAGCTCGGTCACCTTGTTGTGGTCCAGGTAGAGGTAGGTGAGCTCCGTCAGGTCGTCGAAGGCGCCGGCGCGCAGCACACGGATGTCGTTGTGGGACAGGTACAGGTAGATGAGCTGCTTGAGGCCTCGGAAGGCGCCAGCGGCCACCTCGCGGATCTGGCAGTGCTGCAGGTGCAGCGACACGAGGTTGGGCATGGCCCGGAACGAGTTGGCGGCCAGCACCGGGAAGTTGTTGCGTTGTAGGTTGAGCAGTTTGGTCTTCTCTGACACCTTGGGGATCTTCTGCAGCCCCACCTTGTCACAGATGACGTGCTGCAGGTCTCCGTGGCAGTGGCAGTTCTGGGGGCAGGCGGCCAGCGCCGGCAGCAGGCCGGCCAGGAGGCCGAGGCTGAGCAAGAGCAACGGACGGGCCATGGCCGGACGCGGGGGGGCCGGGGGGCCGGGGGGCAGCGGCGGCGGGGCGCGGGCAGCGGCAAGTCCTGGGCACTCCGGTCTCCCGCCCTATTTATACGGTGGCCCTGACCGCAGCCTGCAGCCGGAGCCAGCTTCTACGTGGAGCATCCAGGCCACCGGGCTTAACTCCCTCCCGCCCAGGGATGCGCCCCGCCCTCGACGGGAGGGGCGGGGCCCTGCCCCCAGCTGGCGACCGTGCGGGGGGGGGGGGGGGGGCTGGGACCGTTGACCCAGAGCCTCCTCCTCGCCCCTGGCCCCTTCTCCCTGCTCTCTCAGATCCTGCTTCCTCCCGACCCTTCCCGCCACCCCCCCCCGCCCCGCCCCGCATCTCCTTTCCCCATCCTTTGGGGGGGGGTGTTGGGGGATACGAGTGCATCCAGAGCCACAGTTCACACCCTAGAGCGGAGGCGTTCCCGAACGTATTTGTTTGCTCAAGTTTGCATCCTGAAAAGCCGCCCCCACCCCCCACCAATTACACAGCTCGGCGCGGAGGCCCTGGCCCCGGGGAGGGAGGAAGCGGGGCCGGACAAGCCGGACGCCGAGTCTCGCCGCGGTCGGCCGGCCGGCGGCGCTTTAATAGCACTCTTGTGCGGCCGCCGGTCCGAGCGTGCGATGCCAGCGCTGGCGTCGGGCTCCCCCTTCCGGCCGGCCAACCCCAAGGCGAAGGGCGCTCCTTCCCCCACCCTGGGTGTGGTCTCTGGCCCCTCTCGCCCAGCCCGGGCTTGAGTTTCTGTCCCCTGCACTCCCATCCCGTTTTTCCACTGCTGAAGGCTAACCAGAAATGTGGGAACAGGGGCGGGTAGTGGGGGGCGGGAGGGGGGGGGTGGTGACCCGTAGAACTCGCAGAACACACCTGAAGACCACAGACGCGGAGCGGGGACAACTGAACCAGCACAGTCACACCATCTCTCCCCGACCCCCTCCCTTCATTTTCCCTAAAATATCTCCATCTCCTCATCCCCCACCGCCAGCGGTCAGGACATGCCCCTGAGGGGTCTCTCAGGGTGGCGGCCAGAGTGGCGCCAGGTGTACTTGGCCAGAGGCCACACCTGGGCAGTGGCCCAGGACTATGGCGAGGTGGGGGGGGGGGAGGGGAGTCAGGTCCTGGCTACCAGCGATCAGCTCTGGACAGCTTAGGTCCTGTGGGCCAGCCGTCCCCCAGCTGACCAGGTCTCTGTGTGTCCATTTGCCAAGCCATGGTGTCCGGATTCCTGCGGAAAGGGGAGGGTAGGTAGGCAGGGTAGGAGCCCTGGGCTGCCTGGTAGAGGCTGTTGTCTGGGTTTGAGAGGGGGAGGGGAGGGGAGGGGCCCCAGCGGTGTGCCAGCTACCACAGAGGAAGTGGGGAGGGGGTTGGGGGGGGTGGAGGATGGACAAAGGTCTGTTGTCTGTGTTGATCAGGAGTCTAGATTACAGGGTACCTAGCCCCTCTCCTAAGCCCCTTTCACCCGTTGCCTTAGACGGGGGTCATAGTTGGCTCAGAACATTCCCTGATGGTATTTAGGTTCCTCCAAGGTTGGCTTTCTGGTTTTCTGTTGCTCAGGATGTTCCAACCACTGGAAGTGTGGGTGGGAGTGGGGGGGGTGTGTGTGTGTGTGGTGTGTGACTGGCTTTTAAACCGTGCTCTGGCTATATTTTAATTGTGATGGAAATACATTTACAGGAAACTCTCCAAAGCTTCGGGGTCACCCACCACAAGGCCAGGCATTGATCTCGGGGTTTCAGGCGGGTGGGTGGGTTGTGTCTGTGCAGTTTCCAGCTGGGCCAATGCAGGCTGGCTTTCTCATCAAGTTCATGGGGCCTTCAGTTTGGAAGGGAGGGAGAGGGGATGTTGCGGCCTGAAATCAGGGAGAGGGTGCTGAGACAGCCTGGGGAGGAAGGAGAGAAGGCTGGGGCGTCGGGAACGCAGGGAACCATGGGCTCAGGCACATAGCTGCTCCAGGAAGCAAGAAACAGAGAGCCCTGGCTAGAAAAGAATGTTCCTTGATCTCAATTTTATTTCAGACCTGGGGCCCCTGCTAGTTGAGCAAGTCCCCTCTGCCGGGGTGCCTCTTTTCCCATCACCCCACTGCCCTCCACTTTCTCCTGGGTTCCTTCACATTCCCCCAGGGTAGCTCACCCTTCACACTGCATCTCCAGTGCTCCCTCCAAAACGCCTTCCCCAACCCTCTAGGTGGCTTACGGAACAACAGAGAACAGTCCCGTGACCCTTCATGAACTTCGCCGAGGACACTGTGGAACAGAAGGCAGAAAGTGTGGGCAGAATTATGCCTCACACAGAGGTTAGCCCCAGACGGAGACCTTTGGACCCCACCTCCTATCACTCCACTGGTGCATTCCTTGGGGACATTTATTGCTTTCTTTCTTTCTTTTCTTAAATTTTTTTTCATCTTTATTTTTGAGAGAGGGAGACAGAGCGTGAGCAGGGAGGGGCAGAGAAGGAGGGAGACACAGAATCCGAAGCAGGCTCCGGGCTCTGAGCTGTCAGCACAGAGCCTGAACACGGGGCTCGAACGCACGAGCTGTGAGATCATGACCTGAGCTGAAGTCGACGCTTAACTGACTGAGCCACCCGGGCACCCCCATTTCTTCTATCAGACAGCCACACAGCTCACTCAAGGTGCCAAGAGCACCCCGAGCCCCCAGCAGCAAGGTCCTCCCCAGGTCTGGCCTAGGGCTTTTTCTGAGCCTGAGGCTAAGGCCTGAGAGGAAAGAGCTGGAACAGTGGCCTTGAGCAGCCGCCAGCTGAACTCCCGCAGCCTCCCCTTCCTGTCTGAGGTGTGTTTTGCCAAGCCCACTGTCTGTTTCAGGGGCAGCACAGGATGGCCTCAAAGAGGAGCCAGAGCACAGAGATTTTTCCTACACAGTTTTTTTCTCCTCCCATACCCCCCGCCCTGCCTTCTACAGAGCCCGTCTTTTGGCTGGCATAAACACTTAGTTTCCCAGGCAGCCTGTCCCTTTGAGGGCCCCTTGCACCTGAAGGCTGACCCAGAGCAGCTCTCACTGATTGGGCTTGGGCAGAGCCAGGGGCTGGAAAGGCGAAGCTCCCCCCTCCCCCATCCCGAGGCGCCCCCCCCCCCCCATCCTGAGGCGAGAGGGCAGGAGGCCCCAGCCTGAAGTTGCCTGGTCCCAGGCCCAGATTGTGGACATGAAGACGGGGACGCTGGCCGAGCTGAACACGTCCGGGGAGCTGTGCATCCGAGGGTACTGCGTCATGCTGGGCTACTGGGGCGAGCCCCAGAAGACCGAAGAAGCGATTGGACAGGACAAGTGGTATCACACAGGGTGAGGAGGCAGCTGGGGGCCAAGGAGAGGCTGGGGGGTGGGGTGGGGGGGTGGGGGTAGGGCCTGAGTCTTAGCTGGAAACATCAAACTAACACAAGAGAACTTGTTTGTCAAGAGGGCTCCTTCACATCTTGGAGACTTCATTTCCAAAATGTGTCAGATGAGGATGATCGTGCTCCCTGCACAGAGCACCCAAAAAGATCAAACACAGCATGGGTGAGAGCGCCTAGGACAGGGCGCTATACGGGTGTCTGTAAAACCTGAGCCAAGACTCAACTGTCAATTGAGAAAAACAATTTTTTCTCAACGCTTTTTTTCTTCTTCTTCTTTTAGCGTTTATTTATTTTTGAGAGGGGGAGAGAGAGAGAGAGAGCACAAGCTTGGGAGGGGCAGAGAGAGAAGGGAACAGGGGATCCGGAGCGGGCTCCACGCTGACAGCGGAGAGCCCGAAGTGGGGCTTAAACTCCTGAACCGCGAGATCATGACCTGAGCTGAAATCGGACCCAACTGAGCCCCGGGCGCCCCTCGAGTGAACCAATTCTTATCGTGCACCTCCGATGTGCCAGCACTGTTCTGGACAATGGTTGGTTGGCCAAGGGAAGGCAAGATGAACAGGGGTCCTGCCTGACTTTCCACACGTCTTGGGAGGAAGACAGATACGAAAGAGATCAGTTCAGACATGATAAACGCCAGGAAGCCAGTAAAACAGGGTCAGAGGAAGAAAGCAGCAGTGGTGGGGACAGGAGCTTCTCTTAGATTGGGGGGTCAGAGAAAACCTCTTTAAGGTGGACGTGTTTAAACTGATCCCGAATGATAAAAAAAAAAAAAAGAAGAAGGAAAAGAAAAAAAAAGCTTAGCCACGAAAAGCATATATCCAGAACGTCTTATTTTTGCCATATCCCCCAGAGTCTAGGGCAGTGTGAGGCACACAATAGGTGCTCAATAAATGTTTGATGGCTAAGCCAGTCAGAAGAGGCAGAGGTGAGAGGTCATCCCTGGGCTTTCCTCACAGAGACATCGCCGTGATGGACAATCAGGGCTTCTGCAAGATCGTGGGCCGCTCCAAGGATATGATCATCCGGGCGGTGAGAACATCTACCCCGCCGAGCTTGAAGACTTCTTTCACACACACCGCAGGTGCAGTAAGTGCAGGTGAGGCACCCCGCCCAGGCGAGCCCAGGTGAGCCCCCAGGAGCAGGAAACAGGGATGGGCATGGCAATGTCTGACATCTGTCTCTGGCGCTGCAAGGTGGTGGGGGTGAAGGACGACCGGATGGGGGAGGAAATCTGTGCCTGCATTCGCCCTGAAAAGGGGGAGAAGGACTACAGCGGAGGAGATCAAGGCTTTCTGCAAAGGAAAGGTGGGAACCTCAGCCCGCCCCACGCTGATGTTGCTTTGTGCTTCAACCCCCTCTCCCTGCCAGCCAGCCAGGCAGCCCACTGCCCCCTCCTCCTCCCCCCCTTTCCTGCCCCCCCCCCATCCTCACGCTTTATCTCCTCTCCCTATGGTCTGCAGATCTCCCACTTCAAGATTCCCCGATACGTCGTGTTTGTCACAAACTACCCCCTCACTGTCTCAGGAAGGTGAGTAAAGGAGACCAGAGAGGGGCAGGGTGGCCTGGGGTCCTAGGTACAGAAGGCCCAGGTGGCTCGACCTATGCCTCCCTCCGTGATGGGCAAAAGAGTCTGGCTTGCCACAAACTCTTCCCCACTTTACCCTAAGAAACACCTCAGTCCAGGCAAACCAAGCCAGCTGGGAACCATGGTTGGCAGAGGCCCTGAGCCTGGCTCTCACTCTGTTCTTTTTCCTCTAGATCCAGAAATTCAAACTTCGACAGCAGATGGAACAACATCTAAACCTGTGAATAAGGGCGGGGGGGGGGGGATCTCCCAGGCCCTCGATGCCCTCTTCCCACATTCCCCTGTCTGTCTTGTGATTTGGCATAAAGAGCTTCTGTTTCTTTGGTTGGTCTCTTGCTGGTGTGCTCTCTTGACAGCTGCTATGGGATGGAGAAGGGAGGGACACTTTCAGACCCTCCGGTTCCTTGTCACGAAGGTGCCGACTTTGGTGTGCATTATCTATTTCATTTAATCCTCACTTTGATCCCTTGTGAGACATGAACCCAGATCATTGCTTTTTCACTTTGTTGTCAGATTAGTCAGCAAGAAGTATCCTTTTTATTATTTATTTATTTATTATTTATTTATTTATTATTATTTATTTTTGGGACAGAGAGAGACAGAGCATGAACGGGGGAGGGGCAGAGCAGAGAGGGAGACACAGAATCGGAAACAGGCTCCAGGCTCTGAGCCATCAGCCCAGAGCCCGACGCGGGGCTCGAACTCACGGACCGCGAGATCGTGACCTGGCTGAAGTCGGACGCTTTAACCGACTGCGCCACCCAGGCGCCCCAAGAAGTATCCTTTTAAAACAATAACAGCTTGGGGCGCCTGGGTGGCTCAGTCGGTTAAGCATCCGGCTTTGGCTCAGGTCACGAACTCGAGGTTCGTGAGTTCGAGCCCTACGTCGGGTTCTGTGCTGACACCGTGGAGCCAGGAGCCTGCTTCAGAATCTGTGACTGCCTCTCTCTCTCTCTCTGCCCCTCTCCCACTCATGCTCTGTCTCTGTCCCTCAAAAAATAAATGTTAAATTTTTTTTTTTTTTTTTAATTTATTTTTGGGACAGAGAGAGACAGAGCATGAACGGGGGAGGGGCAGAGAGAGAGGGAGACACAGGAATCGGAAACAGGCTCCAGGCTCTGAGCCATCAGCCCAGAGCCCGACGCGGGGCTCAAACTCGCGGACCGCGAGATCGTGACCTGGCTGAAGTCGGACACTTAACCGACTGCGCCACCCAGGCGCCCCTAAATTTTTTTTTTTTTAAACAGTAACAGCTTGGGGCGCCTGGGTGGCTCAGTCAGTTACACATCCGACTTCCGCTCAGGTCATGATCTTGCGGTTCATGAGTTTGAGCCCATATCAGGTTGCACTGGTGGTACAGAGCCTGCTTGGGATTCTCTCCTCCTTCCCCTCTCTCTGCCCTTCACCACTTTGCATGCATGTGCTTTCTCTCCCTTGAAATAAATAAAATACTTAAAAAAATAAAACGATAACAGATTTACTAGTATATAATTTCACATACCATCCATTCACCCACTTAAAGTATCCTATCGATGGTTTACAGTATATTCACAGATACGTGCGGTCATCCCTGAAGTCGATTTTTTTTAAATTGAAGTATATAGTTGACACACAAATGCTACATGAGTTTTCCAAAGTCAGTTTAAACATTTCATCACCTTAAAAAGAAACTCCATACCCTTTAGGATCAATCCCACATCCTGTGTTCCCCGCCCCCCCCCAAAACCAACCCAATTTTGATTTCAAAAAAAAAAAGATGAAGCTGGGGCTTCCTTGAGGGGCTGGGCCAGTTCAAGCCACTGTAGCTTGACCCAAGAAATAAAACAGCTGTGTTCCAAAAGGCACATCACTTTCCAGTTCACAGAGGCGGAAACTTCTCCTGCTGTTTTGAATACCTACCTCCCTGCAGCAGAGGCGTCCTCTTTACTTTTTAGAAAACAACTGAAGTTTAGCGTGCTCTGGGTGCCCAGCCCTAGGCTAGGTGCTTTCATATGTATTTTCTCTTGGAATTTTCCCACCAACCCTCCCAAATAGGCACTTGCCCCATTTCACAAACGGTGAAACAAACTCGGAGAAGTTCAGAGTCTTACCCAAGGCCACACAGCTGGAATTAGAACCCAGATATTTGGCTCCAAAGCCCGTGATCTTTCCACTTTATCAAAGAGTTCTTCAGATGCCTGCTTTCCCAGCCCTTCACCTGCACCCCGTCCCTCCCAAGGACACCGTCTGTGACTTTCCTCCCAGCAGGTGCCCAGGCCGGCCTGACCCAGGAGATGACAGCTTACTCTGCTGGCCAAGCTAATTGTCCTTGGGAATCTCTGCTCCTTCAACATCCAGCCCAAGGTGCCCTCTCCTTTCCCACTGACTCCACGGTCCCTGAAACAGACCAGCCACACAGCACAGAGGACACTGCCCTGATATCCAGCAGGTTTGAGTTAGTATCTATTGCCTGCTGTCTCTTGTTGGTTTGTCTCTCTCCTGTCACACCTGTACTGCGACCTGATCTTATGTATCTAGATGTCCCCAGTCCCCAGCTTTGAGTCAGGCACATACAATGTGAAGGACTGAACGGACCAAGAGCTCCTGCATGGGGCGGGGAACTCGCCCTCGGACAGGGGGCCAAAAGGCAGGCGAGGCGGCTCAGCCCACAACCCTCTCCGGGAAAGGACAGACGGGCGGGCGCGGTGAGCGCGTCCGGGCCCAGCAGGTGGCGCCGCAGAGGCGAGGCCCGGGGCCCTCCCAGCCCGTCCGGGGACGCGGCGCGCGGTCACGCAGTCCCTCTTCCTCCTGCCGGGGCGGCCCGGGCGACCCGGCTGGCGCGGCTCTGCGCACTCCCGTGCGTCCCGGGAGCGTGTCTGCCGATCTCTCCGCGCACCAGGCCGCTCCCCGCCGTAGCGGGCGCCATGGTCGCTCCCGGGGCCCGGGCCCGCGGCTGGGCGGCGGCGACCAAAATGGCCCAGAGGCGCCGCCACGCGGAGGGCGCCAAGGGACCCCGAATCCTGAGTCCCCGAGCCTCGCGCGCGGGCGCTTTAGCTGCACGTGAGTGGGGGCGGGGGCGGGGCTCGCGGGGCGCGGCGGCGGCGGGGCTGGGTCCACGTGGCGGCTTGGTCACGCCGTGAAGCCACCTGCCGTCCCTCCCCGCCCCCAGGCGAGGTTGGGACGGGACGCGGTACCATGGCAAGGAAATGTCCCGGTCCGGAGACTGAAGTCTCTTGGTGCGCTAACCAGTTCGGTGACCTGACCGAGTGATTTCCCGCTGAGCCCCAGTTTCCTTCCCTCCTAACGAAGGGGGCATAATATTCCCCATCCCACCTTCCTTGGGGAGTTGTGTGGCTTAGATGGCTGAGCCGCTGTTGACGACCTTGGGGTGGGGATGCGTGCGACGGAACCCTGCAAGTGGCTGGAGCCGCTGGGGTCACACCTCGCCCGGCCCTTCCACCCCTGCCCCCAGTGGCCGTACTGCGAGAAGCGCTGCAGCTACTGCAATTTCAACAAGTACGTCCCCCGCGGCGTGGAGGAGGCTGCCATGCGGAGCTGTCTGGTGACTGAGGCGCAGACGCTGCTGGGGCTCAGCGGCGTGCGGCGGTGGGTGCTGGGGCTGTAGGCGGGGTCTTGGAAATTGGGCGAGCGGCTAGGACCGGTGCAGACGTCCCGGAGGGCTCCCCCCAAGTCTCAGCTCCTCCATCTTCTCTCCCCAGGGTGGACTCTGTGTTCTTTGGTGGGGGCACCCCCAGCCTGGCCAGTCCCAACACTGTGGCTGCTGTCCTGGAGGCGGTGGACCGGGCAGCCCACCTGCCTGCAGACTCCGAAGTCACATTGGAGGCCAACCCCACTTCGGCCCCAGGCTCTAGGCTGGCAGCTTTGGGGCAGCAGGGATCAACAGGTTGTCCATTGGTCTCCAGGTAACCCATCTTACCCACCGCATCCCAGGGCACCCAGACCCTCCGTGCGGTCCCTCCTCTGGTCACATTCATTAACTGGGCTCCTCTGGGTGCCAGGGCCCAGGAGGCATGTCTGCTGCTGTGCTAGACCACAAGCTCCATGAGGCAGGGATCATGCCTACCTTTTTTTTTTTTTTTTTTTTTTAATCACAGTATTCCAAGCACCCACCATAGTGCGTGGCACATAGCAGACGCTCAGAAAAATTTTTTGTTACATGATTGGAGACCTAGGAGGAGGCAGAAGGGTCATCAGATCACTGCACCATGGTAAAGGCTGCCAGTAAAGGGAGTCTCAGCAAAAAGCTTTCAGAGTACAGCCTGAAGGGTGTCTCAGTCTGATGAAATCCTGGAAACCTTCCTGGAGGAGGTGATCTTTGAGGAGGAGGAGTTCCACAGGAGAGAGGGTGTGAGAGGAAAAGACACAGGAATGGGAGAGCCTAGTATGTTCTGGAGAGCTGTGAGTCACTTGCCATTGGAGAGGCTGGAGGCAAGGCTGCAAGATAGGGCCCCAAAGCCTTGAGCATCACACAAGGGAGTTTGGGGTTTTACCTGGTGGTGATAAGGGACTTGTTGAAGGTTTTTAGGTAGGGGAGAAACATATTCTTTTCCGGTTGACTCCTGGTACTTCCATATCCAGTATTGTCCATCCTTCTAATACATCTGCCACTTAACCATACAGTTTGGGGTTGGGGCTTTGTCCCAATGGGATATACCAAAAGAGATACATCATTTCTGAGATATTCTGGCCCCAGATGTATATCTTAAATCTACTTGTGAGGAACCATCACGAAAATCTAAATTAAAAGACTTTTGGTTGTGGGGGGGGGGGCCGCCTGGGTGGCTCAGTCAGTTGAGCGTCTGACTTCGGCTCAGGTCATGATCTCACGGTTTGTGACTTGGAGTCCCGTGTCTGGGCTCTGTGCTGACAGCTCGGAGCCTGGAGCCTGCTTCAGATTCTGTGTCCCCTTCTCTCGCTGCCCCACCCCTGCTTGTGCGCTCTCTCTCTCTCTGTCTTTCAAAAATGAATAAACATTAAAAAAAACTTTTTTAAAGACTTTTGGGGGGTGCCTGGCTGCCTCAGTCGGTGGAGCGTGCAACTCTTGGTCTCGGGGTTGTGAGTTCAGGCCCCACCTTGAGTGTAGAGATTACTGAAATAACTAAATAAACTTAAAAAACAATGTGTGTGTGGTAAGAACAGATAACCTGAGATCCGTTTACCCTCTTAACATATTTTTTAGTGGACAGATCCGTGTTGGTAACTATATGCACAGTGTTGTACGACAGGTCTCTAGAATTTATTAAGAGACATTTTAAAAACAACCAGCCGGTATCCATCAAAAACGTCATGGCCTGAAAGACAAAGGCGGTGTATCTAGCCTGAGAAACGAAAGAGACAACGAGGGCTGAATGTAATGTGTGACCCAGTTGGATCCTGGATTTGGCTGGGGAGAGGAAATTACTCCAATAGATATTATGGGGACAAGTTTGACTCTGACTGTGTATTAGATAATGGCATTGTGTCAATGTTACATTTCCTGAACTCTGTAATTGGATTGTGGTTATGTAAGAGAATGTCCTTGTTCTTAGGAAATGCACACTTAAGTATTTAGGGATACTGAGGGATAACGTTTAAGTTAATTACATTTAAGCAACCACATCGCGAGTGCCCTCTAGCATGTGGTCAGCGGCTACCATATTCTCCTAAAACGTTCTATATCTGCAGTGACCAATAATACAGTAGCCACTGACCACATGTCAGTAAACACTTGGAATGTGATTATTTAAATGTAACTAACTTGAAATTAAGTAGCCACATGTGGTTAGTGTCTACAGCATTGGACAGTGCACACAGAGAACACTTCTGTCATCCCAGAAAATTCTTTTGGTCTGTGCTGGTCTATAACTTACCGTCAAGTGGCTCAGCATTGTAATCACATACACGTATATTTAGAGACAAAGCAGATGTGGTGAAATGTTTTTCGGTGAATCTAAATGAAGGTGTTTATTGTACTTGGCTTTCAAACGGTCTGTAAGTTTGAAGTATCTTTAAAAGTAAAATTTAAGGGGCGCCTGGGTGGCTTGGTCGGTTAAGCGTCCGACTTCGGCTCAGGTCACGATCTCGCAGTCCGTGAGTTCGAGCCCCGCGTCGGGCTCTGTGCTGACAGCTCGGAGCCTGGAGCCTGTTTCAGATTCTGTGTCTCCCTCTCTCTCTGCCCCTCCCCTGTTCATGCTCTGTCTCTCTCTCTGTCTCAAAAATAAATAAACGTTAAAAAAAAATTAAAAAATAAAATAAAAGTAAAATTTAAAAGTACTCTCGGGGGCACCTGGGCGGCTCCGTCGGTTAAGCGTCCCAACTCTTGATTTCGGCTCAGGTCATGATCTCACGTTGGCTTCGTGAGATTGAACCCCACACGGGGCTCTGCGCTGACAGCACGGAGCCCGCTTAGGATTCTCCCTCTGCCTCTCTCTCTGCTCCTCCCCCGCCCACCCTCTCGATCTCTCTCTTTCAAAATAAAATACATTTATAAAAAAAACTTTTAAAATAATATAAATAGATAAATAAACAAAAACACTCTTGCCTTTGGAGTCAGACAGTCCTAAATTCCAGGTCTGACTTTGCCATTGTATGGCCTTGAGCAAGTTATGTAACACATCTGAACCTCCGTTTTCTTATCTGTAGAATGGAGCTAATGTTGGAGGATTAGAAGGATGCATTAGATAGTACTTAAAAATGCTTTGCACATAGCGAACCATAGTGAGGCGGAGCCCGTGGTACCCTTGGCTTGCGGCTCCCTGCTGTGTCCTGTGTATCTGTCCACAGTAAGGTCGGTCACCTGTTCCCGTCTGCCTCTGAGCTGGCCTCCGTGTTATACCTGGCCCTCTCTCCTCAGTCCCTAGATGACAAGGAGCTCCAGCTGCTGGGGCGGACACACACGGCCAGCGATGCGCTTCAGACACTGGCAGAGGCCCGACGTCTCTTTCCCGGACGTGTATCTGTGGACCTGATGTTGGGGCTTCCGGCACAAAAGTCGGGGCCGTGGCTCCGGCAGCTGCAGGAACTGCTGGGCTACTGTGACGACCACATCTCCCTCTACCAGCTGACCCTGGAGCGGGGCACCGCACTCTTCACCCAGGTGCAGCGGGGCACCCTTCCCGCCCCTGACCCCGAGGTGGCTGCTGAGATGTATCAGGAGGGACGGACGGTGCTCCGGGAGGCAGGCTTCCGCCAGTATGAGGTCTCCAACTTCGCCCGCAATGTAAGTCTTGGGCTGCTGGCTGAAGTTGGGGGATGGGCAGCCTAAGCCGGGAGTGGAGAATTGTGGGGGTGGGAGGTTGCTGCCGGGTGCTCCGGAGGCCTGAGACAGGGGACATTCTAGCCAGGTGCCCCTTACCTGAGCAGATGCGGGCCCACCTTCTTCTCGCTGAGCGGGCTATTCCCTCCTTCCCCACAGGGGGCGCTTAGTACCCACAATTGGACTTACTGGCAGTGCGGTCAGTACCTTGGCGTTGGGCCCGGTGAGTCCCCCGAGAACCATAGAAGGGATGACTCAGGAGCAGAATGTCACGGCTGTGTGATCTCGGGCCACTTATTAACCTCTCAAAGCCTCTGTTTCTTTATACGTGAAGTGCAGCAAAAAATAATACTTTGTAGAGCTAATGAATATGTATTTCAAGATGCTTGAAATCGTGGCTGTGGCACTGTAGTGCTCACTTGTTAGTGTGTATCACAATTAAAACTCGGATTGCTGAGCCCCGCATCCAGAGTTTGGTGGGGCAGGGTGGGTTGGAGTAGGGCCCAAGAATTTACGTTCCCAGCATATTAGAGGCTAATTGTCCAGGGACCGCATTTTGAGAGCCACCGATTTAACATCTGGCGAGCACACACAGCATTAAGCTGCTACTAAAGGTTGCTGATGTCGTCAGGGGCCCACGGGCGATTTGTGCCCCAGGGGGCCGGGGGCCACACCCGGGAGGCTCGGATCCAGACCCTGGAGCCTGACAACTGGATGAAAGAGGTGACGCTGTTTGGCCACGGCACCCGGAAGCGCGTTCCCTTGGGCGAGCTGGAGCTGTGAGCATCTGAGAGCACAGGGCTGTCACCCCGGCTTTGCCTGCACCCCCAGAGCCATCCCTACCGGCACAACTTAATTTCCTGCCTTGCCTTGCCCCCTCCCTCCCCGTCCTGCATGGCCTCACGAGCCCCCGTACACACATCCCAGCATAGGGTTTGAAGAATGGGGGTGCGGCCAGGTCTCCTCTCCAAGACACCTTGATGGTTTTTCTCCCAGGCTAGAGGAAGTTTTGGCCATGGGGCTACGTACAGACGTGGGGATCACTCACCAGGTAAGGGTTGGGGGGCTGTGGCACATCACTTCCTTCTCCTGGGTCTTTCGGAATCACTGTCTCGTCTGTGCTCACACATAGACACACATACGCACATCTGTTCCTCTGGGGCTGGCAGCTGGAGGTTGGCCTTGGCCCAGCCGAGCCCTGATGGGCAGAAGTGGTGGGCAGTGTGGGGCAGTGGTGAGAACCCTGGACGAGGGCCGCAGGCACCCCCACCCCCACCCCAGCTCTAGGTGTGCGTGAGTCCGTTGCAGAGACCCCTGTGCGGACGGGACCCTCCCTTGCCCTTCACCACACCCCCAGACGTGTGCCCAGACTAGCCAGCCACCCACCCTGCGGTCCCTGCCCCTCTCACCCTTCCGGTTTCCCAGCACTGGCAGCGGTTTGCATCCCAGCTGAGCCTATGGGACGTGTTTGGATCAAGCCAGGAGGTGAAGGCCTTGCTGGTACAGGGCCTGTTGCTGCTGGATCACAGGTGTGTTGGGGGGGGGGGGGCATGTCAGGAGTCCCCGGGAGCCCTGACTACAGATCCACAGCCCCAGGAAAAACGCAAAAGACCCATGAGGAGGGGCCTGTGGGGGCTGAGGGGTTCGTACCGGTGGATGGTGAAGATTGAAGTTGGTAAACTGAGGCAGTCACATCCAGGCTTCTTGGTTTTCCAGGGGTCTTCGGTGTTCCTGGGAGGGTCTGGCTGTACTAGACTCTCTGTTGCTGACCCTCCTGCCCCGACTCCAAGAGGCCTGGCTGCAGAGCGCCCCCTCCCCTGGGCAAGGGGGATGACCAGATGTTTCTGTGATCCCAGGACAGTGCCAGGTGGGCTCTGGGGGCCGGACTGACGCTCTCCACTGGCAGGTGCCGTCCCAGCTCCAGTCGGTGCCCTTCCTTGGTATCCCCAGGGGGTATGGCTACCATGAGGCGCATGAGAGGACATTGCTGGTTTGCAAACTGGCATTGAGTTTGCCCTCCGCTGCCAGAGAAGGAGTAATGGTTTCTGCAAGTGCCTCTCATTAGTGGGCTTCAAAGGAAATCCTGGCCCCTCCAACATAGGGCAGGACTTAGAGGGCCCGACCTGTGCGGCTGGACCCGTGCCCACATCCAGTACAGACACCTGCTGGACTCTGAGGACAGTGGGAAAGATCAGAGCAAGCCTTACCCTTTCTCTTTTGGCAACTGGGTTATGTCTGGGGTCCCAGGGCCACACAGACCCTCCTGCGT
Source organism: Lynx canadensis (assembly GCF_007474595.2). Lineage (NCBI taxonomy): Eukaryota > Metazoa > Chordata > Mammalia > Carnivora > Felidae > Lynx > Lynx canadensis. The sequence continues at coordinate 34,717,872 of NC_044316.2, read as the reverse complement.
CCCCGGCTCCCCTCCCCTCCCCTTCTCTCACGAGAGTGAAGGTCGCAGGGAGCTAAGCAGGGAAAGGGGAGGGGAAAAGAATTCAGGAAAGACCCAGAGCCTGGTAATTTTCCCCTGGCCTTTTACCTGCACAAACGATTGCCTGGTTTTATTTAAACAGCCCAACAAGCCCAGGGAGGGAGCCCGCCTTGACCTTCGTCAGCTCCTTTTTCTAGGTTCCTTCCCTGGAGAGTAGAATCCTGATTTGGGGGCTCGAGGCTTAGTCTAGAGCCGAGATTCCTTCCCCCACTGTACATTCCATTTTAAAAGATTTCAAACCTACAGGAAAGTTAAAAGGATAGTTCAATGTAAACTACATAGCCTTCGTTGCAGGGTGCCTTGTACAGTCTGGAAAGAGGAAGGATTCATAATGTCATCAAGGACATCTTCAACCTGTAAAAAAATAAAATAGCCATGTTTCCAGACTTTGTGCTCACCCTGTAGAGTTTGCGATTGCTACATTTTGGCCACATTTACTTTACCTTTGAATAGCTAGCTAGCTCTTTCTTTCTTTCTTTTTCTTTGCTGCACCATTTGAAAGAAGGGTGTAGACATCAAACATTTTAGCTTGTATCTCCTAAGAAAAAGAACATTGTCCAATATAGCCACAGCAATATCACCAACCTAAGAAAGTGTATGTTCGTGCAATACTGTGTGGTCCATTTTCAAATGTTCCCGAATGTCTCCAAAACGTTGTAACTCTCTTTGGAAGCCGGGGGGGGGGGGGGGGGCGGGTGTCGAGAACACAGACTCCAATAAAGTTTTATGCTTTCCTTTCGCTGTTATGTCTCCTCGTTCTTCTTCTCCTTTTTTTTTTTTTAAAGCCCCCTTCCTTTTTGCTTATTTTTATGACACTGGGTTTTTCAGAATCAAAGCCGCTTGTCTTGTAGAATGTCCCACATTCTGAGTGTATCTCTTTGCTAATGATTGGGTTTAGGTGAAATATTTTTGGCAAGAATACATACAGATATTGTGTAGCTCAAGGTACATAATGCCAGGTCAGGCCCCTATCGATAATACTAATTTTGACCACTTGATTAAAGTGGCAGATGTCCAATCTGTCCATAGTATATTTCCCCCCACCTTGGAAGTTAATAGTTTATCAGTAGCGTGATACCTTGAGACAAATGAATGCCCTGTTCTCTGACAATCATTGCCCCAATGATTTTAGCATTCATTAATGACCCTTTGCCTAAATCAGTGACTAGAGTAGGAGATGCAAAATGTTCATTTTTGACTCTAACATTCTATCGACATTCGTTAACTGGCATTCATCTATCAAAAAAAAAAAGAGCTTTCTCTCTCTCTCTCTTTAATGTTTATTTTTGAGAGAGAGAGAGAGAGCAAAAGACACAAAGTGTGAGCGGGGGAGGAGCAGAGAGAGAGGGAGACACAGAATCTGAAGCAGGGTCCAGGCTCTGAGCTGTCAGCACAGAGCCCGACATGGGGCTCGAACCCACAAACCACGAGATCATGACCTGAGCTGAAGTCAGATGCTTAACTAACTGAGCCCCCCAGGCGTCCCAGCTTTCCCTGTTTTTGAAGGGCTGAAACTCTTCACCTAGAAATTGTATGCAGGGTGTGTGTGCGTGTGTGTGCGCCTGTGACAGACAGGCAGAGAGGGGTGGGGGACAGGGAGAGAGAGAAAGGGGCATTTTCCTGTACAGAGGCTCTGTAACTTTCATACCTTATCACATCAAAGGGTACTGTGATGTCAAAAGTAATTTAGTTATTGCTGCAGATCCGGGCAGGGGAAGCTCAGCCTCCAGCTGGGGCACTAAGGTTGGGGTTCCCTCCACCCCTCAGAGGTGAGCACGTGCATTCCCTGGGTGCCCAGTGGGTGTGAATATCAGTCCTTCTGTGACCCTGTGGTAACATGGTTAGTGTTACTGCCTCTCCTTTATTCGTGAAATATTCAGCACGCGCTAATGGGGCGCTTGGCCCTGTGCAGGGCACGCAGGGAGGAGTGAGACCTGTCCCAGTCCTCGAGGAACTCACTGGCCTGTTGATAGATGTGTCAAGAGATAAATCCCCGGGTTATCTGTAAAGATGTGCCAGCAGGCTGTGGAAGCCTGCAGTGCATTTGGTTCTGAAGGGCTGGGAGCGGGAAGGGGGAATATATTTTTTCACTACCTCCTCTGGCCCTGGGGCAGCTTGCAGGGTGACCTGTGCGAGGGGTGGGGGCAAGCGTGTCTTCCAGAGCCTTCCCCTGATCTTGATATTCAAGAAGTGAACACAGGGCCGGAGCAGGTGAGCCATCAGATAACCTGGGTGTACTCGGGTTTCTCCCAGCTGCCAGGGCTCCTGCCACCTGAGATGTCTGGGCCCTGCCTTGCTGGGGCACCTCACGAGGCCCATGCAGAGGGCCTGGACGGGAACCAGGACCAGGTGCGGGTGGCACAGATCACCTTCGGTGACTCAGCCTGGTCCCACCCTCACCAGGTGAATCAGAATCTCTGGGAGGTGGAGCCCAGGAAGCTCGCTTTTGAAACGATCAGGCCAGTTTGGGAAGCCCTGGCATCTCGTGCCTTCCATCCTGAGAGGCTGGAGTCAGGAGGAACAAGGGGGGGGACACGGGTACTTCTCGACGGGACGAAGTGGAGTGGGGCCCTTCCCTCTGCAGCCCAGGCCTTCCGTGGCTCAGCCATCAGAGGGGTTCTCCTCCTCCTCCGAATCGAGATTTGAGTTGTCATCTTTTCACACACCTCACCCACCCCTTACAGGGAGCACACGAACACCAAAGGGGAGGACAAGCCACTTTGGGGACGAAGCGATGTGAGGAGCTGGGGAAATGTAATATGTGGGAGTGTGTGGTTACAGCTTGAAGCACCAAACTTTCCACGTGCAAGAGCTCTACAGTTTTAAAGCCTGAGACTGAGCCACGCCCCCCCCCCCACCCCGGTACTGTGAAGTAGGCAGATCAGCTATTTTATTTATTTTATTTTACACTTTATTATTTTGTTTTATTATTCTATTTTATTTATTTTTAATTTTTTTTAACGTTGATTCATTTTTTGATAAAGAGAGACAGAGTGTGAGTGGGGGAGGGGAAGAGAGAGGGAGACACAGAATCCGAAGCAGTTTCCAGGCTCTGAGCTGACAGCACAGAGCCCGACGCGGGGCTCGAACCCGCGGACCGTGAGATCATGACCTGAGCTGAAGTCGGATGCTCGACCGACTGAGCCATCCAGGTGCCCTTTATTTTATTTTATTTTATTTTATTTTGTTTTGTTTTAATCTTTTTTAAAGTAAGCTCTACGCCCACTGTGGGGCTCGAACTCGAGACCCTGAGATCAAGAATCCCATGCTGTACCGACTGACCAGCCGGGTGCCCCTGGGGCAGATATTTTAATTTCCATTTTACATACGGGGACATTCAGAGAGATTCTTGAATCTCAGGTCGTATGAGTGGTAAGCAGCAGACCTGGCATAACACTTCTGGACATCCAGAACTTTCTGTTACATTGTGGTTTTAAACTTACCCTGGGTCCAGGTCGATTAACCTGCCTCCTAAATTAGGCAGATTTCTGACCTCTTTCAGGCCTCTCGGCCTCAGGCTTGAAGCGGCTATCTATGCCTGGTGACAAGCAGCTTAGACTGGGTGTCTCTTCTCCCTCCCGTGGAGTCTCCAACAGTGAGACCACCCACTTCCTAGGACAGAACTACATTCTGCAAAGAAAAGGACTTTATTTTATTTGTTTATTTATTTATTTATTTATTTATTTTTTTAATGTTTATTTATTTTTGAGACAGAGAGAGACAGAGCACGAATGGGGGAGGGTCAGAGAGAGAGGGAGACACAGAATCCGAAACAGGCTCCAGGCTCTGAGCTCTCAGCACAGAGCCCGACGCGGGGCTCGGACTCACGGACCGCAAGATCACCACCTGAGCCAAAGTCGGACGCTCAACTGACTGAGCCACCCAGGCGCCCCGAAAAGGACTTTAATAGGATTGCTGTAGAGTCAATGTTTGTGTTATCCCCCCACCACCCCCACCCCAGGAATTCATACAGTGGAAACCTAATCCCCAAGGTGATGGTATTAGGAGGTGGGGCCTTCAGATGGTGACAAGGCCGGGAGTCATGAATGGGATTAGTGCCTTTATAAAATAGGCCCCAGAGAGCTCTCTTGCTCCTTCCGCCACCAGAGGACCTGGAGAGGAGGTGGACGACTGCAAACCAGGAAGTGGGCCCTCACCAGACACTTGAATCTGCTGGCGCCTTGATCTTGGACTTCCCCACCTCCAGATCTGAGAGGTAATGTGTATTGTTTTTTTGTTTATTTTTTATTTTTAAATTTTACATCCAAATTAATTAGCATAGAGTGCAACAATGATTTCAGGAGTAGATTCCTTAGTGCCCCTTACCCATTTAGCCCATCCCCACTCCCACACCCCCTCCCGTAACCCTCTGTTTGTTCTCTGTAAGTCTCTTCTGTTTTGTCCCCCTGTTTTTAAATTATTTTTGTTTCCCTTCCCTTATGTTCATCTGTTTTGTCTCTTAAAGTCCTCATATGAGTGAAGCCATATGATTTTTGTCTTTCTCTGACTAATTTCACTCAGCATAATACCCTCCAGTTCCATCCACGTAGTTGCAAATGGCAAGATTTCATTCTTTTTGATTGCCGAGTAATACTCCATTGTATGTATATACCACATCTTCTTTATCCATTCATCCATCGATGGACATTTGGGCTCTTTCCATACTTTGGCTATTGTAGATAGTGCTGCTACAAACATGGGGGTGCATGTGTCCCTTCGAAACAGCACACCTGTATCCCTTGGATAGATGCCTAGTAGTGCAATTGCTGAGTCGTAGGGTAGTTCTATTTTTAGTTTTTTGAGGAACCTCCATACTGTTTTCCAGAGTGGCTGCACCAGCTTGCATTGCCAACAATGGTGGCATCTCCACATCCTCAACAACATCTGTTGTTGCCTGAGTTGTTAATGTTAGCCATTCTGACAGGTGTGAGGTGGTATCTCATTGTGGTTTTGATTTGTATTTCCCTGATGATGAGTGATGTTGAGTATCTTTTCAGGTGTCGGTTAGCCTTCTGGATATCTTCTTTGGAGAAGTGTCTATTCATGCCTTTTGCCCATTTCTCCACTGGATTATTGGTTTTTGGGTGTTGAGTTTGATAAGTTCTTTATAGATTTCGGATACTGACCCTTTATCTGATATGTCATTTGCAAATATCTTCTCCCATTCTGTCAGTTGCCTTTTAGTTTTGTTGATTGTTTCCTTCGCTGTGCAGAAGCTTTTATTTTGATGATGGTCCCAGTAGTTCATTTTTGCTTTTGTTTGTTTCCCTTGCCTCCAGAGATGTGTTGAGTAAGACGTTGCTGCGGCCAGTATCAAAGAGGTTTTTGCCTGCTTTCTCCTCAAGGATTTTGATGGCTTCCTGTCTTACATTGAGGTCTTTCATCCATTTTGAGTTTGTTTTTGTGTACGGTGTAAGAAAGTGGTCCAGATTCATTCTTCTGCATGTCGCTGTCCAGTTTTCCCAGCACCACTTGCTGAAGAGACTGTCTTTATTCCATTGGATATTCTTTCCTGCTTTGTCAAAGATTAGTTGGCCATATGTTCGTGGATCCATTTCTGGGTGCTCTATTCTGTTCCATTGATCTGAGTGGCTGTTCTTGTGCCGGTACCATACTGTCTTTTTTTTTTTTTTTCAATGTTTATTTATTTTTGGGACAGAGAGAGACAGAGCATGAACGGGGGAGGGTCAGAGAGAGAGGGAGACACAGAATCGGAAACAGGCTCCAGGCTCTGAGCCATCAGCCCAGAGCCTGACGCGGGGCTCGAACTCACGGACCGCGAGATCGTGACCTGGCTGAAGTCGGACGCTTAACCGACTGCGCCACCCAGGCGCCCCGGTACCATACTGTCTTGATGATTACAGCTTTGTAATACGGCTTGAAGTCTGGGATTGTGATGCCTCCTGCTTTGGTTTTCTTTTTCAAGATTGCTTTGGCTCTTCAGGGTCTTTTCTGGTTCCGTGCAAATTTTAAGATTATCTGTTCCAGCTCTGTGAAGAATGCTGGTGTTATTTTGATAGTACATGTGTATTGTTGAAGCCACCCCATCTATGGCATTTTTGTTATAACAGCCCAAGGGACTAAGACAAGGGTGAGATAACGTGTGTGGTAGATATACTACTGTTGAAAATGTTTACTACCCCTCCTTGATTACCCCTCCCTGAGGACCCATGGGAGATCATATGCCTGCCCTGTTGGACCTGGGAAGGGCCATGACACTTGCCTAGTGCCATCTGTAAGAGCCATGTCTTACATGGGTGGGCCACCATCTCCTTTCTCTGCCACAGAGACCTGCAGTGTTCAGGAAGAGAATGTCACCCTGGGCCCCGCAGTGAAGATGGGGGGCAGAGGAGTAGCCAAGCACAACAGACATGAGCCGAGTGAGAAATTATCTTTGCTGTTGGAAACTGATAAGTTTTGGGGCTGTTTGTTACTACAGCATAGTTGAGACTACACTGGCCCCTGCAATTGATAATCCCACCATTCAGATTAATCACCATGAGAAATTCTTACATGAAAATGAACATGTTTACATACACGATCTTTTTTAAAAATTTTTTTTAATGTTTATTTTTTGTGAGAGAGAGAGGGAGACAGAGCATGAGCGGGGGAAGGACAAAGAGAGAGGGAGACACAGAATCCGAAGCAGCCTCCAGCCTCTGAGCTGTCAGCACAGAGCCCGATGTGGGACTTGAACTCACAAGCCATGAGATCATGACCTAAGCCGAAGTCAGACATTTAACCGACTCAGCCACCCAGGCGGCCCCACAATCTTTTTTTTTAATGAACAGATTTTTTTTTTTAAGTTTATTTATATATTTTGAGAGAATGTGAGCAGGGGAAAGAGAGAACCCGAGCAGGCTCCAAGCAGTTGGCGCAAAGCCCCATGTAGGGCTCGAACTCATGAACTGTGAGATCATGGCCAGATCGGAGAACAAGAGTCAGACGCGTAAGCGGCTGAGCCACCAGGTGCCCTTGCATACCTAATCTTACAAAAATGGGATAATCTATGTCTTGCCTCGGTCTTCTACCTAATATGTGGTGAGCATCTTACCATGTCAGATTTGTTATCTAGGGGCGCCTGGGTGGCTCAGTCAGTTAACTTGACTCTTGATTTTGGTTCAGGTCATGATCTCACAGTTCATGGGTTCAAGCCCTGTCTGGCTGTGTGCTGACAGCACGGAGCCTGCTTGGGACTCTCTCTCCCTTTCTCTCTGCCCCTCTCCTGTGCTCTCTCTCACAAAATAAATAAACATCTAAAAAAGTTGTTATTTCTACCCTAATGTAGCTCCATAATGTACCACTGCACCGTTATGCCAAAATTTGGTTTACCAATTCTTTTCCGATGAAACTGTGTGTGATGAACATCCTACGTAAATATTTTTATGCACCAACTTAATCATTTCCTTAGGTTGAGGATAAGTCCTAAGAAGTGGGGTTGCCGATTCTGAGGACACGCACGTTCTTTGGCTACACGATGCCAAACCACCCTCCAAGAAACCTGCCCAGTTCACCCTCCCAAGCTAGCGCTCGCTTCTCTATAATCTCGTCAATGGCAAGCCTGACGGACTTTTCCAAATGACCCCAATCTGAAGAGCACTCAACCCTAGCTTTATTACCAGCCTTCTTAACCTGGGCAACTCTGCTGTCCGTCTGATCGCTCTCAAGTCAGGAAACAAAGTGGGTGCAACCTCGGAAGCCACCCAGGTAAAAGGCCACGCTGGAAATGTTGCCCTGTATTTTAGATCGACTCTGCATTTCACTTCTCCGGAGCCCCTCCCTCTTATCTACCTCTCCCTGCTTCCCCTTCTGTTCCCCAAGGGGATTTCAAAGCCATTTTTGAAAATGTTATTTAGTTAACATATAGTGCAATATTGGTTTCAGGAATAGACTTCAGTGATTCCTCGCTTACATACGACACCCAGGGCTCATCACAAGTGCCCTCCTTAATACCCATCACCCATCTAGCCCCTCTCCTCTTATATTTATTTTTATTTTTAGAAAAAGAGAACGTGAACAGGTGCACACAGGAGCAGTGGGAGGGACAGAAGCAGAGAGAGAGAGAGAGAAAATGTTAAGCAGGCTCCACGCTCACCGCAGAGCCCAATTCGGGGCTCGATCCCACAACCCTGAGATCATGACCTGAACCAAAGTCAGGAGTTGGACGCTTAACCGACTGCGCCACCCAGGCACCCCAATCTCCATTGAAAAAATTGTTTCACAGGAGCGCGGTTAAGCATCCAACTCTTGATCTCGGCGCCAGTCTTGATCTCAGAGTTGTGAGTTTAAGCTCCGTGTCGGGCTCCCCATTTAAAAAAAAAAAAGGATAAAAAAAAATTACACAAACAACGTTATAGAAACGTTAGAATTCTAAATGAAAAAGAAAAAAAATTTCTCTGACAATCAATGGCCCCAACAAATTCAGTGGTTTTTACTTGCCTGTGTTCCTTGAAGTCCTCATCCAAATGCATGCAGGATTATTTTTTTTGCCCGTGCTCACAGATCTCATTCTGCATCTACCCGTTCTGCCCCTCATTCGGTCATCAGCATTTTCCACGTTGCTACACAGTTATCATATTTCTCATTTTAATTGTTGCACAGTGTTCCAGTGGGTGAATAATTTAATAATTATTACCCTAATGCAAGCCACTTAAGTGGTTACTCGTTTTCCTCGACTATAAATAATGCCACAGTGCATGCTTTTATGGATATAGCTTCTTCTTTCGTTTGAATTATTTCCTCGGGTCAGTTCCCAAGAGTGACATAGCTGGGTCAAAGGGTAGGAATGCTCTAATGATTCTTGGTGTGAATCGTTATATTGTTTTCCGAAGGGTTTTTCTTTTTTCTTTTTTTTCTTTTTTCACTTTCCTGCTCAAGGAATCATAATGCTTTTTTTTTCAACCGTATAGAAGAAAGCAAAAATTCTACTACCCTGAAGTTACCACTACTAACATTTGGACAACCGTCCCTCCAGACATGTCTTGATGCATACATATACAGCTAGATGTAGAAATAAAAATAATTTTTCACCCAAGGGATCACACTCGTGTGCCAGTTTTGCAAGCTGTTTTCTTACTCAACAATATGTTCTGGGCTTTTCTCCTTGGTTTTGCCACCATCAGTGCCTGTGTGGTAGCATTATGTCGTACAGACATAGCTGTAAGCCAGGCATGATGCCAAGAATTTTATCTGCATTAGTGCATTTAAGCTCCACAACAACCCAATGAGATAAGTTTTATAGATGAGGGAACAGACTCAGAGAGTTAACCGAGTGCCCAAGGTCACATAGGTAGGAAGTGGTGGGGCTGGCATTCAATTTGCGTTCTCTGGGACTCTGAAACAGACGTGTATACAACGAAGACATGAATATATTCTTATTGTAAAAAGTAATAACAATCAGCACCAGCAATGCCGTAGCATAGAAGGTAAAGTGTGAAAGTCCCCTTTATACTTCCAGAGGTTTGAGGTGATTATCAGTTAAGTTTGGGTTCAAGTGCATGGGACAGAAGACCAAAGTAACTGTAAGCTAGGGGGGTGACCTTAATATAGCCGCTCACTCTGTGAGTCTCCATTTCCTCAGCTCTGAAGGCAGGGACTGTGCCTTTCTCAAGGTTATTATAAGGTTGGCAAGGATGGATGGATGGATGGGTGGGTGGATGGATGGGTGGATGGTGGGTGGGTGGATGGATGGATGGGTGGGTGGGTGGATGAATGGATGGGTGGGTGAATGGATGGATGGGTGGGTGGGTGGATGGATGGGTGAATGGATGGATGGGTGGGGTGGGTGGATGGAGGGTGATGGATGATGAATGGATGGGTGGGTGCGGTGGATGGATGGGTGGAGGGATGGATTGGGTGGGGGTTGGGTGGTATGGCTGGGTGGATGGCTGGCGGGATTGCTGGATTGCGATTGCGGGCTGGGTGGGTGGGATGGCTGGTGGCTGTGCTGGTGAATGGATGGCTGGGTGGGTGGGTGGATGGATGGGATAGTTGTTGGATGAGAAGAGCCTAGTGCAATTCCTGGCACAATATGCACCTTTGAAAACTGCAGTAGTTATTACTATTAGTGTTTTCATTGTCATGTACAGTGCCCTGGCATGCCAGCCCTCAAAGAAGGCAAGGTCCTGAACAGGAATTCCTGGTGACTGACGAAGACACCTTCATTCTTTGTGAATGCCCAAACTTGTCAGTAGGTAGCCTTGGAAGATTTTTCCTGCCATCCTAATGAAGAATTTGCCACCTCCCAGGTGGCTGGGAGGGTGTGGGCCACAGGGCAGAGTGATAGCCCCCAGGCGGCATCACCCACAGTGGAAAGAAGGGCCCCTCGCCTGGTGACTTTTTATACCAGTGTTCCTTGCTCTCTCTCTTTCCTAGCAGGTCAGACAGGAATGGCCCCACTCTTCAGGTGGCTGACCTATGAGGGCAGGGACTGCCCCCACCTGCCTTCCAGACCCCTGAGGCACACTCCCAGAGCGAGCCTTTGCTTTGTGCCCGGCTCCTGATTAGGTCTCTCATGGTTCCCACTGCCTCTCATTCCCTAGACCTTGGGCCTTCTTACCTCCGTTCCTGCTGTTCCTGACTTAGCCTGGGCTTCCACTGCCCTTGAACCTGACCTATTTACCTCACTCTCCTTGATGACCTTTCTTATTGTGATTAAGACTCCAATGAAGGGCGCCTGGGTGGCTCAGTTGGTTAAGCATCCGACTTCAGCTCAGGTCATGATTCTTGTAGTCCATGGGTTTGGGCCCCGCATCCAGCTCTGTGCTGACAGCTCAGAGCCTGGAGCCTGCTTGGGATTCTGTGTCCCCCTGTCTCTCTGCCCCTCCCCTGCTCGTGTTTTGACTCTTCTCTCTCTCAACAATAAATAAATGTTAAAAAAATAATAATAATAAAAAGACCCCAATGAGAGACTATATGCCTTTCTGAGGGCCTTGGCGACACCAATGGGGGGACAGGATGGGCAGGGTCTCAGCTTTACATCATGGAGGAAACAAATGCCCCCTCCTCCCAATCCCCTCCCAGCACTGACCCTTCAGGGTAATTCATGGGCAATACAAATGAGCTCTGTGAACTGTCCAGCAGGCAATCCTAATCTTGAACAAGATCTGAAGGTCTAGGGACAATTTTTTTAAATTTTTTAATATTTTATTTGAGAGAGAGAGAGAAAATCCCAAGCAGGATCCACACTCAGCATGGAGCCCAACACGAGGCTCAATCCCATGACCCTGGGATTGTGACCTGAGCTGAAATCAAGAGTGGGACGCTCAACCCACTGACCCACCGAGGCACTCTGGTCCGGGGACAATTTAAGGATCCTACTCAGGCACTCCAGCTTGAGCACAGGGTGAACAGGGGCCCTTCTGGGGCCCTGGTGTGTGAACAGTTCGGATCCCAGCTCTGTCACCTGTTTGCTGCTTAATCTCAGGCAAGCGACTTCACCTTTCTGTGCCTCAGTTTCTTCATCTGTAAAACAGGAATGCTAATAAGATTCTCCACCTCATTTGATTATCATAAGCATTAAAGAAGTTAGCATACATAGGGGCACCTGGGTGGCTCAGTTGGTTGAGCGTCTGACTTTGGCTCAGGTCATGATCTCACCGTTCGTGAGTTTCAGCCCCATGTCTGGTTCTGTGCTGATGTCGTGGAGCCTGTTTGGGATTCTCTCTCTCTCTCTCTCTCTCTCTCTCTCTCTCTCTGTCTCTCTGCCCTTCCCCCACTCACCCCATCTCGTCTCCCTCTCAAAAATAAACTTAAAAAAAAATGGGCAAAGGATGTGAATAGACATTTCTCCAAAGAAGACAGATAACACATGAAAACCTGCTTGACATCATTACAGCCATTAAGGAAATGCACATCAAAACCACAGTGAGAGGTTACCTCACACCCGCAAGGACGGTTATAATTATTTCTGGAAAGGAAAATAAGACATGTCGGTACATTTGTGGAGAAATTGGAACCCTCACACCCCGCTGGTGTTGGTGGGAATGTAACACGGTGTAGTTGCGTGGAAAACAAAGGTTTTTTGCCTCAAGAAGTTAAATATAGAGTTACCACATGACCCAGGAGTGGAATGACTGGGTATGCGTCTAAGGTGCTGAAAACAGACGGTCACACAAAAACTCATACACAAATGTTCAAAGCAGCATTAATCACAATAGCCACAAAGTGGAAACAACCCAAGTGCCCATCAACTGATGAATGGAGAAATACAATGTGGTATATTCATACAACGAAATATTATTTGCTGGGGGCGCCTGGGTGGCTCAGTCGGGTAAGTGTCCGACTTCGGCTCAGGTCGTGATCTCACAGCTTGTGAGTTCGAGTCCCACGTCGGGCACTGTGGGACAGACTCCTCTGTCTCTCTCTCTCTGTCTCTCAAAAATAAACATTAACAAAATTAAAAAAAAAAAAGAAATATTATTCGTCAATAAAAAGAAGTGATGCACCAATACAAGCTACACGGATGAATCTTGACAACATCATGCTAAGTGAAAGAAACCAGACACGAAAGGCCCATACCGTATGATTTCATACACACGAAATGTCCAGAAGAGGCACATCTGTAGAGACAGAAGGTAGATTAGTGTTTGCCAGGGAACCGGTGAGGGTCGGGGGGGGTGGGTGTGGATCAAAGAGTGACTGCTAATGGACACAAGGTTTCTTTCCAGGGTGATCTGGAACCAGATAGTGGTGATGGTTGCACAACTTTGTGAATATAGCAAAAACCACTGAATTGACACACTTTAAATAGTGAATTTTTTTTTTTAAGATTTTATTTTTCTTTACGTAATCTCTATGCCCAACACAGGACCCAAACTCACTCACAGCCCAAGATCATGAGTCACAGTCTCCACCTACTGAGCCAGCAAGGTGCCCCTAAGTGGCAAACTCTGTGTTCTATGAGATGTCATGTGAATTTCCTCTTGGTTTTTTATTTTATTTTATTTTTTTCAACGTTTATTTATTTTTGGGACAGAGAGAGACAGAGCATGAACGGGGGAGGGGCAGAGAGAGAGGGAGACACAGAATCGGAAACAGGCTCCAGGCTCTGAGCCATCAGCCCAGAGCCTGACGCGGGGCTCGAACTCCCGGACCGCGAGATCGTGACCTGGCTGAAGTCGGACGCTTAACCGACTGTGCCACCCAGGCGCCCCTCCTCTTGGTTTTTTAAAAAAGTCAGTACACCTAAGCTCTGTAGAAGGTGCCCCAGGCCATGGTGAGCCCTCAGTGAGGTTAGTCGCCATTTAGCTTAAACTCCACGGGACTTGTGGAATGGTCCAGATCAGTTTTGATTTTGTATACTTTATACACACATTCATGTGTACATATAACAGAGACAAACATTTATTTGTGTAGTGGTTTAAAATGTGATTTTCATGGGGTGCCTGACCGGCTCAGTCCATAGGGCATGTGATTCTTTTTTTTTTTTTTTTTTTAAGATTTTTTTTTTAATGTTTATTTATTCTTGAGAGAGGGAGAGAGACAGAGACAGAGCTCGAGTCGGGGAGGGGCAGAGACAGCAAGGGAGACCCAGAATCCGAAACAGGCTCCAGGCTCTGAGCTGTTAGCACAGAGCCCAATGTGGGGATCAAACCCACAAACAGGGAGATTATGACCTGAGCTGAAGTCAGACGCTTAACCGACTGAGCCACTCAGGTTCCCCTAATAGAGCATGCGACTCTTGATCTCAGGGTCATGAGTTTGAGCCTCACGCTGGGTGTGGAGATTAAACGAAAGAAAAAGAAAAGAAAATTTGATTTTCATGATCATTTTAGATATTTTTAAGATATGAAATGGGTTTCCAAAGCTCAAATTGCATTTGTCTTTGAAGCCTCCCCTGAGTTGTGAGTTCAGGGCTGCTGTGTGGCTCAGCCAATCTGCTCAAAGCCAGGCCCTTCACTCTGTTGCTTACAAGCTATGTGACCTGGGACAAGACTAGAGTTGCCAGATCTGGTAAATAAAAATATAGACACCCAGTTACGTTTGAAATTCAGATAAAACAATGAATACATTTTTAGTATATGTCCTAAATATTGCATGGGGCATACTGAAAAAAAAATTATTTGTTTTATCTGAAAAAAAACTTAAAAAAATGTTTAATGTTTATTTATTCTTGAGAGAGAGGGAGACAGAGCATGACTGAGGGAGGGTCAGAGAGAGGGGGACACAGAATCCAAAGCAGGCTCCAGGCTCTGAGCTGTCAGCACAGAGCTCAATGCGGGGCTCAAACTCATGAACTGTGAGATTATGACCTGAGCTGAAGTCAGATGCTTAACCAACTGAGCCACCCAGGCGCCCCTGTTTTATTTTATTTTTATTTTTTTTAATGTTTATTTTTGAGAGAGAGACAGAGTGTGAGTGGGGGAGGGACAGAGAGAGAGGGAGACACAGAATTCGAAGCAGGCTCCAGGGGCTGAGCAGGGCTTAAACCTGTGAACCATGAGATCATGACCTGAGCTGAAGTCAGACGCTTACCTGACTGAGCCACCTGGGCGCCCCTGTTTTATCTGAAATTCTAATTTAACTGGGCATTCTGTATTTTATCTGGCAACCTTGAACACGACCCTTTAATATCTGAGAAAGGAAAGAGTTTTTGAATGGAATCCTATTAATTCTTACAACTCCCTATTTTTGCCATAGAACAGACTGGCTCAGAGAGGTTAAGTGACCTAGCTCAAGGTCACCAGCTAGAAAATTATTGTGCTGGGATTTGAACTCGGTTGTGTGGGAATTTGGATGCTCTGCTAAAATGGAAGTCAAGACCAATAAACAGTGATCTACTTACTGGGAACATGGGAGTCATGACTTAACTTGGTAATGACAGCACTTAGCATTGACCAAGGAGGAATACTGAAAAAGCGTGTTAGGGAACCCAATTTGAAGCAGTGTCTGTATGGCCCTGTCTATATTAATTTCCTACTGCTGCCGTAACACACTGCCACGAACTTAGTGGCTTAAAACAACACACATCTACTATCTTACAATTCTGGAGGTCACAAGACAGAAATGGCTAAAATCCAGGTGTCGGCCAAGCCGTGTTTCTCCTGGGGCTCTAGGAAAGAAGGTGCTCCTTGCCTTTTTTGGTGATTAAAGGCTGTCGCATCATGCCAACACTGTCTCTGCCATTCCATCTCCTTTTCTGACCCTGACCCCCCTGCCTCTCTCTTATAAGGGCCCTGGGATTACACTGGGCCCATGGGATAGTTCCGGATAATATCCCCTTCTCAGAAGCCTTATCTGCAGAAGTCCTTTTTGCTGTGTTAAGGTAACAAATTCACAGCTTCTGGCGCTGAGGATGTGGAAATCCTTGGGGAGCCATCACTCTGCCTACTGCACAGTCTAAGACAGAAATTATCTAGTGGATTGGAGTGCTCTGGGCCTTAACTGTAATCCCTTTCATCTGTAGTTTTCAGAGTACTTACACATCGAGTACTTACTTTTGTTTTTCTCCTTGCACTGATCCTGGGAAGTGGATGGAGGAAGGCGGTATGGAGCCCATTCTGCAAGGGGAGGAGAGGAGGGAGACACAGGGCCAGAGTCACCCAGGTAGAAAGAGACTGGGGCTGGGGGGTGGGGGCGCTGGGTGGCTCAGTTGGTTAAGCGTCCCGTCTTCCAGCTCAGGTTATGATCTCGAGGTTTGTGGGTTCCAGCCCTGCATCAGACTCTGCTGACAGCTCAGAGCCTGGAGCTGCTTCAGATTCTGTATCTCCCTCTCTCTCTCGCTGCCCCCCACCCCTGCTTGCACTCAGTCTGTCTGTCTGTCTCTCTCTCTCAAAAATAAATAAACATTGGGGAGCCTGGGTGGCTCAGTCGGTTAAGCGTCCGACTTCGGCTCAGGTCATGATCTCGCGGTCCGTGGGTTCGAGCCCCGCGTCGGGCTCTGTGCTGGCAGCTCAGAGCCTGGAGTTTGCTTCAGATTCTGTGTCTCCCTCTTTCTCTGACCCTCCCCTGTTCATGCTCTCTCTCTGTCTCAAAAATAAATAAATGTTAAAAAAATTTAAAAAAATAAATAAATAAATAAATAAATAAATAAACATTAAAAAGGAAAAAAAGAAAAGAAAAAGAAAGAGACTCGGGCCCAGGGCCGTTCGCCAGCAACTTCCCTCTCAGTTCCAAGCCGAGAGCTGCTAGAACAGTGTTCTCACTGGAGGAGCGGGGTACCCCCACAGTCTAGAGGAAGAAAAGACAGCTCCCCAGGGCCCTGATTCTTCCCTCAGCAAGCAGCCTTCTGACCAGCACAAGGAGGGAGGGAGCGAGAGAGGGAAGGAACCGGCAGAGAACCTCCTTTTGGGGGAGGTTTCACCTTGGACCCTCGGGGCTTGTCTTTGACTGCAAACCCCAGGCAGATGGTCCCAGCAATTCCTGAACCAGAGGCAAGAGCTCTGGTTCTTAGACGTCTTGCGGCAAACCTCCTGGGAATGCGTCCCTGTGGTTTGCGGGTTTTGCCTTTGAGCACTGCTCCCCGGGAGCCAGGCTCTCTCTCCCTGCCCCGAAGATATTGAAAGGCAGCTGCCACGAACCTACTGCTGCTTCTCCAGGCTCCCCCCCACACCTACCCATTGTTGATGGCTCACGTGTACCAGACACGCTTCCAGGAACTGGGATACTGCCTGCGCCCCTGACCCTCACGCTTCAGAGGGGGCCGACGGTAACAGACGGAGGAGGAGGATGTGGAAAGGATTCTGAGGATAGCAAAACAGGGTGAGACGACAGAGGGTGACAGCGACTCTGAGGCCAGTGCTGCCCCCACTCCAAAAAGGAGAGAGATGGCTCAGGAAGGGCAACGTTAAGATGTAACCCCTGTCCCCCTCCGCCCCGTTTTATTCCAAACCTCCTCTTGCTCCTGACCTCTACTCTGTGTAGGCTCCTAAAGTCTCCCCTGGCGTCCTTCTGCAGGGGGAGTAAGGGCAGGTTGAGCCTGGGGGCGGCGCCTGGAGTCTTTGCACCATCCCTGACCTGAAGTCAGTCCCTCCTGGAAACAGAGTCCGGCTGTGGCCTGACTTTCGGGTCCAGGAGAACAGAAGCTTGCCGCTGAGTGCTGGCTGAGCGAGGTTCCAGGGAGGAGGGGGTGGTGGTGTGAGTAGTCAGTTCAGAGGGTGGAGGCCAGATTAGAGGAGAGGGAGCCAGATGTGGAGAGTGGGCCGGGTGTGTGTGCGCGGAGGGGAGGCGGAAGCAGTGGCCTGAACTGGGAGGAGAGAGCCAGAGGGAGGGGAGGGCGGCCAGCAAGATGTGAGGGGCTGGCGGGGCCTCTGGGTGGCTCAGCCAGTTGAGCACCCGATTCAGCGCAGGGCATGATCTTGCAGTTGGTGGGTTCGAGCCCCGCGTCGGGTTCTGTGCCTGCAGCTCGGAGCCTGGAGCCTGCGTCGGATTCTGTGTCTCCCTCTCTCTCTCTGCCCCTCCCCCGCTCATGTTCTGTCTCTGTCTCTCAAAAATAAATAAACATTAAAAAAAAAAAAAAAAAAAGATGTGAGGGGCTGGAGAACCAGCTGCCCCAGCCTCAGGCCTTGGGAGAGGGCGGTGCAGCCCGTGGAGGAAACACATTTTCTATTTCGGGAGGCTAGTTAGCCTCTGCAAAGAGTGGCTGACGACATGCCCGGCACCTGGCTGGGTGGAAACAAACAGAGACATGAGGCAGTAATTGAGGTTGTGCCCTCTGTCAACCCAGCCACCGCCTCGTCCCCGGGGCTTGCCCCGGCTGGCTGTTGTTCAGGGGGGGAGGAGACTGTCACAGCTGCAGTAGCTAAATGATGCTATTCTGTCCTCTCCCCCCACCCCCACCCCTCTAGAGCTTTATCCTAGCTCTAGAGTTGGGGCTTCAGCTCCTGCTGTGTCCTCCTGAGGAGGACCTGCCTGTTGCATTCTTACCTTCAGCAGCCTGCCTCAAATGCTACCTCCTCCAGGAAGGCTCCCTTGATATTCACTCTGCCTTCCCGACTTGTGATTAATCACTACCCCCTGAGCGCATACATTAGAGTTGGAAATCCACTTTGAGATGACCCAGCTCCGTGTCTAAGGCACACTGACATCAGCCCGGTTCACCCCAGGGACACATGAGTGCACTCCAGGGAGTTCCTGGAATTGAACGCAAAATCATGTGCAAAACCAGATGCAGAGATGATGGATAAACAAAAGGTGGTACAACCGTATCGGGGAATATTATTTGGCCATAAAAAGGACAGAAGTGCTGATACGTGCTACAACATGGATGAGCCTTGAAAACATTATGCTGAAAGAAGAGAGACACAAGAGGCTGAATAGTGTGTGATTCCATTTATAGAAAATACCCAGAATATAGAAAATATATAGAAAATATCCAAATCAATAAAGCCAGAAAGGAGATCAGTGGTTGCCTGGGGCTGGGGAGAGAGGGGAATGGGGAGTGACTGCTTAATGGATACAAGGTTTCTTTGGGGATGATTAAAAAGTTCTAGAACCAGAGTGGTGATGGTTGGACAGCATTGTGAGTGTACTAAATGCCACTGAATTGCCATTTGTTAAAATGGTGAATATTATGTTACATGTATTTTACCATAGTAAAAAAAAAAATCCAAATGCACATATCAGGGGGGAAACTTCCTAGCTTTGCTTAGGTTCTTCGAAGGTCAAGCAGCTCTGATCTGGTCTGGCACCTTCATGAAGCAGACGGTGATACTGAAGCACAGAGAGCGGATGAGATCTGTCCAAGTTCACTCAAAGGATGGTGGCAGAGATCAGCCTAACCATACATCTCTCCCCCCCCCCTTTCTTCCCTTGTCCTTTAACCTCTGCTGAACCCGAATGGCCCCCAGCCCTCCGTCCTGTGCTGAGCCAGGCTACGCACAAGCTGTGTCACGCCCCAAAGTTAAAAGGCCCTCCGGAAGCTGGGCTCCTGGAATGAGTTGCGTGAGTGTTTGTCTTTCACTCTAAGCACCTAGAGGGCAAGAGGGAATGCTTCTTACTGTCCTCTGTATGTCACTGAGCTCCAGGTTTCTTCCCTCAAGAAAGAACTCACTGTTCACCCGCAAGGAGAGCAGTTAGCTGACAGCCTCTAATGAACATTCTTTGCCCCAGACGTCCATGACTTTGGGAGATCTGCCACGCAGTCTGTGGCTCTCCCAGCCCAATCCTGCTTCCTCCCCCTTCATCTTTCATAAGCCCTCCCCTATCCCCACTCTTCCCCACAATAAACATCTTGCGCTCCTGACCCCATCTCAGTGTCTGCCTCCCGGAGAGCCCAGATGACACAGTGCTCAGCTTGGTTACCCTAAGTGCTCAGTAAATGTTAATGGAGTGAACTGGAAGGAGGCTGGTGCTTGGACCTCCCAGAGCAGAAGAGAGGCTGCCCATGGAGGATGTCTCAGTCATAAGAGATCATGTAGAAGGGCATGAAGAGGCCGTGCCCCCTGGGAGAGGCTGGGTAACGGGGAACACACAGGGAGCCTGGAGATTGACTGACCAGTCCTACA
The DNA here is from genome assembly GCF_007474595.2 of Lynx canadensis. Lineage (NCBI taxonomy): Eukaryota > Metazoa > Chordata > Mammalia > Carnivora > Felidae > Lynx > Lynx canadensis. The sequence goes on along the minus strand of NC_044316.2, from coordinate 34,698,349 downwards.
GGCATCCTCCCTAGTTTCTCCCCTGTCTAGGGCAGACTGCAGCAAATCTCGGAACTAGCCTAGAAGACAGGGCACAAAGACCCCTGAAGTTGGATTTGGGAGAATCAGGTTCAAACGATGCTTCTTGCTAGTCAGGTGACTTTACATTCTTCTCTTCTATAGACCTCAGGTTTTTCATCTGTAAAATGGGTATAGAGTGTATCTCCCCCATCCAACCCCAGCAGGATTTTGAGAACTGACTGAGAAGGTTCTACAGTTTATGGAGGACACTGTGGTGGGTAGTTTAAGTGCATACTCTCGGCTAATCCTTCAAGTTGCCCTGTGAGGGAGGCAATATGACCTCCACCTTATAAGGGAGAAAATTGTGGCCAGAGACGGCAAGGCACTGGTCCAAGAACACAAAGCTAGCAAGCCGGCAGTCTGGCTCTAAAGACCTTTCATTCTTCCACACACAGTTTGAATGACTACTTATGTGCTAAACCTGGTCTGGGGTGGGGACCAGTGACAGGCCTTCCATGCTCCTACGTAATTTACATTCTCACAGCGAACTTCCCAACAGGCAACCCCGTAAACAAACAGAATAATTTGCAAATACGTTCGGGCTCTAGGAAAAAAAGGAACCCGAGTGCAATTGTAACGTTGGGACCGCAGAGGGGCTACTTTAGATTGGGCGGTTAAGGGCAGCATCTCCAAGGACTGAAACCAGCAGTACGAGAAGGGCCCAAGTCGGGGTAAAAGCCTGGATTGTTTGGGAAGCGATGGTGGGCCTGTCGCAAGCGCGGGTGGGGCCAGGTCACAGGCGCGCGCGTAGGGGGCAGGCAGGGGCCACCAGGTCCCTGAAACCCACGGGAAGCCACGCAGGGGGGCTTCGGCAGGGCGTGAAAGAAGCCATCCGGAAGCACCAAGGAAGGCCCTGGAGCCGCGGCAGCTGCAGGCGGGGCGCATCCCTCCCTCTCACCTGCGCCCCCAGCCCCGCCCCCGCTGGCCGCTGACGTCACGGCGCTCGCCGGCGCCCCTGTGACGTCACACCCCGGCCGGCGCAGTTCTCGGGGTCCGCGCGCGGGAGGAGCGGCCCGCGGCGGGCGCGTAGGCGTGGCCAGATGAAAAAAGTGGCTGCCAAGCAGTCTCCGCCCAAGTTGATCGGTGGGTGCGCGCCCCCGCGCGGGGCGCTGGTTGCTATGGACGCGTTGGCGGCCGCTGGCAGGCGGCGCGCTCGCGCGCGGGGTCGCGGGGGGGGGGGGGGGGGGGGCGGGGTGCCGCATAGCCTCGTTATCCCAGGTCCCCGCGGCGCAGGGCCACGCTCACAGCCCGGGCCACACCATGAAGTCAGTAAAGAAGGAGTCCCGCTTGAGAATACCCGCAAGCAGATTCTTGGAGGCCGCAGAACTCATTAAAGGTTGGCGCTGGCTGCCTTGGGAGCTCAGGAGAACCCGACAGGGGCTGGGGTTCTTGGATGGGATTCACGACACGGGGCCTGGAGGACGGGGGTGATACCAGGATGGAGGTAAAGATCATGGGGGAATGGGGTACGGAACAAGGCGTACCCCATACCTCAGGGATGATGTACAAGGCAGCGACCCCCGAAAGGGAGGAGGCCCAGTGCACAGGGTCTTGGGGATGGGGATTAGGAAGTAGGGGACTGCCAGAGGCCCCAGGGATCAGTTGTTGGGGAGATGGCATTGGGCAGGAAGGCATAGGAGACTTCTACTTCTAGCCAAATCTTAGGGTGGGACTCTGAAGACAGGAGCCCTCCACTGGATGAGGTGCAGAAGAGTCAGGAAAGAGTTTCAGAAAGGCAGGGAACAGGAGTCCTTGGGAAAAGAAATTCAGGAAAGAATGCAAGAAACATGTTGGGGCCGTGAAACCAACAACTTGGGGGGATTCTTTGGAGGGTGTTCACCTAAGAGGCCTGCTGGAAAAACGCAGGAGAAATGCCTAACCTGGCCGGTTCTGCCTCCTGTGTCTTTCCACCACATATATACCCTTTCTGGCTGGATGACACGCGTCCCATTTGTGTAACCTGGAGACAGTCGCAGGCATGACTGCTTCCTGGCCTCCTCAGCTACCCTCTGGTTGCAGGTGAGAGAGTCCCAGGGTGTGTGACAGCAGACTGACCCCCTGGACGTGTTCCCATTTGCAACCCACCCCCTCTTCCATCATTTTTTGCTGTTTCCATTTACTGGGGGCCTGCTGTGTGTGGGCACCGTGCTGGACGACAATGGTGTCAGTATTAACTGTGTGATCCCAGCCCACAAGAAACTCAGAATCTAGTGAACTGCCGGAGGAGGAACTAGATGAATATCAATGCTGTGATATAGGGATCCCTAGCAGTTAAGGGGGCTCAGAGCCCCTGACCTAGGTCTTAGATGCTAGAATTTGGGGGGAAGGTTTTCTGAAGCAGGTGACATCTGTGGCTGACACTTCACAGCCCCCCAAAAGGCAGTTTGCTTGTCCAGGTCTAGGGAGCAGGGAACAGCATCCGCTGAAGCATGGAACTGAGAATGTAGATGACATTGGTGGCCAGGGCAGAGGTGGTGAGTGTGGAGGAATGGGAAAAGAGCCAGAGAGGGATGCACAGGGAGGCAGGGGCCACACCTTGCTAGGTCAGAAAGTCTGGGCATGCTCTTGCAGGCCTTGGGGAGACTCAGAGCCAGCCTCAGGTAGTAGTGACCGTGTGAGAGGAAGGGCAGGTCTGCAGGTCAGCAGGGGCCCCTGGGAGGCCTGCTAACTAAGTATGGCTGGCTTTAATCCCTCTTTATGGTATAAAAGTCAGATGTAGGCAGGATTGAGATGTTGTTTCATGATATAGTTCTTAACGATGGAGAGAGAAGAGCTGGCCCCTTTCCCAAGGGCAGTCAAGGGCTTTCCTAGCTACTGCCTCCTGCTTTCTGCATCTTATCAGATTTGAACTTTCTGCTGTAAACAAATCAAGGAAAGATTTATCACTGCGTATTTATTTTTAAGAAGGGGAAATTTAGTTTGTTAAATAGCCCTCGAGTTGAGAACATGCACCAGGGCGAGGAGGAAACAAAGCGGAGTGTTTAGTTTAGCATGCAATATTCCTTTTTCCCCTCTAAGTATCTCAGGGGACGTCAGTGTAGTAGGACAATGCTTTTGTCCCCCCCCCCTTTCAGAGCAATATAGCTAATCAACACACGTAATCTCATGCTGTGTTTTTCCAAGGTCTCTGAATTATAAGGAAAAAGGCAAGCAAATATTGTGACGAAACCTGTTAAGAGAAGTGAGTCCTTCTGGACTCCCAAGTTTCTCCCTGCTCTTGTTAAGAAACCAGGAGCACTCCCAGCAGTAACAGATGCCCCTCCCTGATCAATTAAAGCTCAGGCCTGGTAGGGACAGCCTCTCCCTTGGTTCCTCCAGAGCAACCCCAAAGTGAGAATTTCCCAAGGGCCTTAATCAACACTGAAAAAGAGTAACATTTAGATAAAACAAGAAACCAAAACATGGAGGCTGGGTTTCTTCCCCCTCCATGGCTTCCCCTTTCCCCCACTCCCACCTGACCTGAGCACCTTGCTTCCAGCTGCCCGGCCTGGCTCCCGAAGAGATGTGTCACTTTACTGCCCCGGGCTGGTCTTTGACCCCCTCGCAGCTGCCAAGATCGAGGGAAAATGCTGGTTGTGGGGCTTACCAGAAGCCGCATTCAGCGTGGGTTTTGAGATACCCCCCGCTCTCCGCCCCAGCCACCTGACTTACCCGCACTGGATGTATCACTTTGAAACACGGCTTTCACCAACTCACCCTCCTGGACCAAACCTGCTTCCTTCCAGCAGGAAGACCAATGCTTCAGCCTTCCTTTGCAAAGCTGTCATGCCCTGGTTTTTCTCTCATCTCCAACATCACCCCCACTTCCCCAACACGCATTCTGTGTCGCCACGCCTCGCGGAAGCCATGTTCCATCTTCGTTCTGTGACTTCACCGGGAACAGCTCTGTTTGCTGCTCTCTCTGGGCAAAGGCTTCCTCTCCTTCAAGGCCTGGACTTAGCCTGGAGAGCTGCCTATGACCCCCGCAGCTTCTCTTCCGAACCTTTCTTTACAGCCCTAAACTGTATGAGCCACATCCATCCGTTCCTTCTTGGACAAGTAACCAAACGCATTGTCTGTGCCACTAACTTAGGCCCTTATGTTATGCTGGTGTGTGTGTCAGCTCTAGTCTTCGGTTTCTCAAGAGGAGCCGTATCTTTTAAAAAAAAAATTTTTTTTTAACGTTTATTTATTTTTGAGACAGAGAGAGACAGAGCATAAACAGGGGAGGGTCAGAGAGAGAGGGAGACACAGAATCCGAAACAGGCTCCAAGCTCTGAGCTGTCAGCACAGAGCCCGATGCGGGGCTCGAACTCACGGACCGCGAGATCATGACCTGAGCCGAAGTCGGACGCTTAACCGACTGAGCCACCCAGGCGCCCCGAGGAGCCGTATCTCAACCTTTTATATCATCTTCTCTGTAGTTTATAGCGCAAAGAAGTTGCTTGGTCAATATCCTCTGTGTATATGTCATTTTGATAAATACTTTATTAACTAGAACACACTACTCACTGACTGTATGCAGTAACAGGGCTTGTATTGAACTGTACCCAAGATAACCTCAGAAAGACCTCAGACCAGAGTTTCACTATTTCAGAAGTCTTCAGCAATGTTGAAGGTTTGTAAATTTACACTTAGTCAGGGGTCCCTGAGTGGCTCATTTGGTTAAGCGTCTGACTTCGGCTCAGGTCATGATCTCACGGTTCATGAGTTCGAGCCCCGCGTCGGGCTCTGTGCTGACAGCTTGGAGCCTGGAGCCTGCTTAAGATCCTCCTGCTTAGGAGAGGATGTCTCCCACTCTCTCTCTCTCTCTCTCTCTCTGCTCCTCCCGCACTCATGCTTTGTCTTTCTCTCAAAAATAAATAAACATTAAAAATTTTTTTAAAAAATTAAAATAAATTTACACATGGTAATTATTTTTTTTTTAATTTTTTTTAACGTTTATTTACTTTTGAGACAGAGAGAGACAGAGCATGAAGGGGGGAGGGTCAGAGGTTGAGAGGGAGACACAGAATCTGAAACAGGCTCCAGGCTCTGAGCTGTCAGCACAGAGCCCGACGTGGGGCTCAAACTCACGAGCTGTGAGATCATGACCTGAGCCGAAGTCGGACGCTTAACCGACTGAGCCACCCAGGCGCCCCTACACATGGTAATTATACACGCCCCAGTAAAAAGCACACATCGGGAGATGTTTAATCCTTTGGGAAGGTGTTAGAGTCAGCCAAGGTGACAGACAGAGGAAGCAAATGTCCTGGAAAACAGAAATAATTCCAAAATATTTATTTAAAGTCTTTGTTTGTTTGTTTAAGTAACCTCTACACCCAATGTGGGGCTCAAACTCATGGCCCCGAGATCAAGAGTCACATGTTCCTCCGACTGAGCCAGCCAGGCACCCCAAATTCCAAAATGTTTATAAAGGCAGACCTTCAGCTGTTACCAGTTCTCTCTTGGTCTGCCATCACCTTTGGTGCCTTTGTAAAGAAGGGAGAGAGGAAGTGGAAGTTAAAACCGAAGGCTGCATTTTCATACGCGATGGCGGAGGGGACCAGAACTCAGGGTGGAGCTGTTCAGCCCTGTGTGTGTGTGTGTGTGTGTGTGTGTGTGTGTGTGCACGCGCGCGTGTGCGCACAGCGCCATGTGGTTCAACTGACAGATACACCTGGGTTTCTGCTGAACCGGTTGCTGAGGAGACAGACTCAACGATAGGCTGGATTTAGAGTTCTGTTGGAATGATTCCGATTTGGGATTTTTGGCCACTATGTGGGCATTTCCTAAAAACACTTGATTTTGATAATCCGAATACCTGCCTTGATGTTTTAGTGACATTGCCCCTCGAAAATTACTCTGCATAGCAGCGGACAAATCCAGGTTTTGTTTTTAAAGTCCTTAAAGACAGGACTTAGGCTTTCTTATGGTATTTCGCGTGTCAGCCTCGGGCCTTGGGTCGAACCTTTCTAAACCAGGGGGCAGCAGACAGGAGGACCCAAGCCAGAGAAGCAAAATGCACTTGAAACCCGTTAACACCTCTGTGGGAGGAAGGCAGGGAGTGCGTCCTCACTGGAGAAGGATTCACTCTGTCCCATGAGATCTCAGAGTCTGGCACCTGAGGGAAATCGGCTCAGATTTCTCCACTTTCCCCAGTCCCATGAGCCACTTTTGTCAACCCCTTCATTCCTGCAGTAGATTCCTAACTAGTCCTGTCCTCACCCTTACACCCCCTAAGCCCTCCCTTGCTATGTTGTGGCCCACGGGGTAAAGACCGAAGTCCTTTCCACAGCTCACTAAGCTCTTCCTACCAGCCACCCCCACCCCGCCCTGATGAACTCCAGCTATTTAAAAAATGTGCTCTGAGTTCCCCATGCATACACTGTTCTGTTGCCTCTAGGCCTCTTCCCTTTGCAATGCCTGTCCCCCAGTGCCTTTCCCATGTGTAACTTTTGTCATCTTTAGCTCTCAGTTTAAACATCACCTCCCCCCGAAGCCCTCCCCGGCCTCCCTGCACACTGGGCTGGGGTCCCCCTGGATGCTTCCATAGTAACCCCAGTTCAATGACGCTGTTTGGCAGCCTTGTCTCCCATGGGCTTGTGCTCTTTGAGGCCCAGGACTCTGCCTTATATCCCCAGAGCCTAGCACAGTGCCTAGCTAGAAGATGCCTGGCTAAAAGTATTTATTAAATGAAAGAATATGCAATATACGCTCAGAGGGGAATGTTCTGTTTCCCCCAGAGCATCTGCATTTTAGACAGTGTCCTAAGAAACCTGATGCTGGGGTACCTGGGTGGCTTAGTCAGTTAAGCGTTCAGCTCAGGTCATGATCTCACAGTTCATGGGATCAAGCCCCGCATCAGGCTCTGCACTGACAGTGTAGAGCCTGCTTGGGATTCTCTCCCTGTCTCTCTGCCCCTACCCCGCTCGCACACGAGCACTGTCTCTCTCTCTCTAAATATAAAATAAATAACGTTTAAAAAAAAAAAAAAGAAGGAAACCTGACGCCTTCCCCTAGAACAATGCATCAATGCCAGCAATGGGGGGAGGCTGAGAAAGCATCTAGTCCACTTGTACCAAACTTCCGTGCATCGGAACCACCTAGGGAGTTTTTAAAAAAATAACGGTTTCCCTTAGCACCGGCTCCATGCAGCAGCCAGGAAGCTGTGTTTGTAAATCTCTCCAGAAGATCCTCGGGCAGGCATCTGACTAATGTTCAGGAACCACTGATTTAGTCCAGCTTTCTCTTTTTACAAAAAGGAAGGAGACCAGGAGAGGGCAAGCGATGTACGTACCCAAGGTTTTACAGCTTATAAGTAGCACAGCCCGGAATGGGATATCTTCTGGTCTCAACTTCAGAAGTCTCAGTCTCACTGTAACAGGCCAGGGGGGAACGGGTAGGGGGACCTTCAGGAGAGAACTCGAGCCACCTTGGCAGCCTCTGCTGTCTGTGCAGGTGTTGAGCTCTGCCTCTCGCCATGAAATCTGATATATGTAGAGAGATACTATATATTAGAATATGTTACATAGCTATATTATAATATATGTTATATATTAGAAATATATGTCTATTTCAGCACTCGTACTTTTCTGCTTCTCTTCAGAAAGGAAGCGGGCAAAGGTACCTGAGCAGCTCACACCCCCCATTCAGGAAGAACCTGAGCCTGTTAGCAGTGTCCTACAAGGGGGTGACATCCTGGCCTTAGCCATTAAAAAGGAAGACTTGAAGAAGGTAAGGATAAAATCCAGGGATCCCCTCACTGCAGGGGGAGCGTCTAATTCCATGGAGGAATTGAGCACCAATTCTTTTCACTTTTGCATCTAATTTTTTTTCAATATTTATTTTCGAGAGAGAGAGAAAGCGCACAAGCAGGGGACGGGCAGAGAGAGAGGGAGACACAGAATCCGAAGCAGGCTCCAGGCTCTGAGCTGTCAGCACAGAGCCCGAAGCGGGGCTCGAACCCACGAACTGTGAGGTCGTGACCTGAGACGAAGTCAGACGCTTAACCAACTGAGCCATCCAGGCACCCCTCTAAATTTTTTTTAAGTTTATTTATTTATTTTGGGAGAGAGTGCATGCACACAAGCAGGGGAGGAACAGAGAGAGAGGGTATCCCAAACAGACTCCACACTGTCAGTGTGGAACCCAACTTGGGGCTTGAACTCACGAACCGTGAGATCACGACCTGAGCCGAAATCCAGAGTCGGACACTTAACCAACTCAGCCACCCAGGTGCCCTCACCTTTGCATCTAAAGGAATTTACTATGTTGTTTGTTTAAACGTTTCTGAGATTTACATAGAACCCCCGGGAAATGAGATGTTGAGGTGTCTTGCTTCCCATGGAGGCAAGTGTCTATGATCCCCATTTCACAGAAGGGAAAAGTGAGTTTGAGAAACATGTTACAGAGGCGGATAAAGCTGCTAAACCCTAACCCCACGCTTTACCTGGAAGAGTCAACCACCTCTCACCTGAACTGTCTGGAGGCATTAGATGTTATTTTTTTTTTCCCCTCCAGGACATTGCTAAGTCGTAAGTCTGTTGCATAGGCATTTCCTCGACAGAACATATGGACAGAACTGGAGAAACAGATTTGTCAGCCTTCAGGAATCCCACCAAGAATTAGGACAGAGGAGACGGGTGGTGTTATTTCCTCCTCCTGATCTCAAGTGGGATTCTCCTCTTTTGTTTTTTGTTTTTTTTAGCAACACATTCCTCGCTTTATTGAGACACAAGATAGACCTGTCGTCACCCAGAAATTTATCATCCGTAAACTCAAACCCAAGGATCATAAGAGGAAGGTCTGCCACTTAGTAGCATATCCTGCTACTCCAGATGCAGCCACGAAGCCCCTGGACTACTCTGGTATGCCCAGCCTTGGCCTTGGCCTTGGCCTCACTGGTCTCTGAATTCGTGGAGCGGCCTTGAGAGAAAGCCGAGTCGCCATCAGAAAGTAACCCCTCGAATCTGGAATCGTTTACAGGACCTACTCTGTCCCCTCCCCTTTCCCCCCCAGGTCCGGGTGACAGCTTCCATGGCTGTGACCAGATTCTGCCTCACCACATCTTGGGGAGTCTCCAGGACTTTAAGAGAATTGCAGTTGCTCGAGGAAACATCCAGGTTTGTTTGTACAGAGCCGCTGGGATGAGAGAAGTCGCTGAAGTCATCTCGGTCTTAACCACCTGGCACAGTCAAGAAGGACTGGGGTCCCAGAGAGGCAGTTCAGTCTCGGGGCCCCGGGGAATCTGAAGTGATAGTGACCCTCCCCCTGGCAACCGTGAAGCCACCTGAAGCTAGTTCAGCTGAAGCCAGGAATTCACTATAAGGATACAGAGGTGCCTCCAGGAACCCCAAAGCCAGTGTGTCCAGCCCCAGTTAGCCTGAACCCCGAGAGGCATCTGGGCTCAGGGCTCACACTGCTTCGCTGCCCTCCACTCCTCTGGGCGCCGGCTTCGTTTTCCCTTCTCCAAGGTCTGGCCTGCTCTCCTCTCCGGTCCACAGGGTGGAGGAAGGTGGCTTCCCGCAGCTCCCAGGGCCACATGAAGAGGGCCACATGTCTGTCTGACTTTCCCGTCGTGAGGTGCTTCACTCTCTCTCAGTGCCTTTGCTTCCCCGGTTCCAGGCAAAACATCTCCGATTGGTGTGGTGCTAAGGGGCCTGGGGTCATATCAAAATGTCTCTTGTCACCCTGCAGGTGCTGGTGCCAATCAGCATCAGTTGTGAGGACAGATACACTGAGAGTTGTCGGCCACAGGCTTAGAGCAAAGGTTCCCCTCTGGAAGAGAGGGAACTGACAGGGGCTTCCAAGGCCCCCTGGTTCTGTCACTCACTACCTTGGGGTCCAGGAGAGGAGGGACTCTGAGCAGCGTTGGGGGGACTGCAGGAGGTTAGGCCTAAAGAAGTCTGCTCAGCCCCGGCTCAGCTCCTCCTCGCCAGGATCCACATGCTCACCGTGTACTTTTTATTTACTTGTTTGTTCGTTGGTTTGTTTAGAGGAGGAGGGCGAAAGGGCAGAGGGAGAGGGAGAATCTTTTTTTTTTTTTCTCCAAAATTTTATTTAAATTCTAGTTAGTTAACATACAGTACAATACTGGTTTCAGGAGTAGAATTCAGTGGTTCATCACTTACACGCAACACCCAATTCTCATCACAACAGGGGCCCTCCTTCGTACCCATCCCCCATCTAGCCCATCCCCCACCCACCTCCCTCCATCGACCCTCAGTTTGTTCTCTGTCTGGAAGAGTCTCTCATGGTTTGTTTCCCTCTCTTTTTTTTTTTCTCTCCCCTCCTGTATGTTCATCTGTTCTGCTTCCCAAGCTGCACATGAGTGAAATCCCGTGGTATTTGTCTTTCTCCGACTGACCCATTTCTCCCAGCATAACACACTCTAGCGCCATCCACGTCGCTGCAAATGGCAAGACAGAGAGAGAGAGAGAGAGAGAGAGAGAGAGAGAGAGAGAGTCTTAAGCAGGCTCCACACCCAGCGCGAGCCCGACTCGGGGCTCGATCTCACAACCGTGAGATTACGTCCTGAGCTGAAATCAAAGAGTTGGACGCTTGACCGACCGAGCCACCCAAGTACCCCTCTCGGTGTACTTTTTAGCTGGCTGAGCTCATACGCACCCCGCCCTGTCTGGTGACCCTCATCTCAGCTAAAGAGGAGCCAAAGCGGAAAGCCCCAAAAGAAGAGAAGGAGAAGGCGCATCCCTGGGCCCCGCCTCCTCAGCACAACTTTCTCAAAAACTGGCGGCGCAACCTAGCCTTGCGGAAGCAGCAGCAGGAAGCCCTGAGTGGTGAGCAAAACGGACAGGGCTCCTGCCGGGCCTCATCAACCACCAAGGCTCCCGTGCCGGGTTTTTCTGTCGCTCCACCTGCCGGAGCCTGGGTTCAGGCTGGTCGCATTTGCGCCATCCACTCCCCAGTGTTTATTGCTGTTAGCGGGTCCTGAGATCAGCCCGGCGGTGGGGCTGACCCGTGAGCAGTGCTAGGGCCCCTGTTCGTCCTGACTCGATGGCAGGCTGCATTCTTGGCTCGCTCCCTCTAGAACGCCTCAAGAAGCCGGTGGGCGAGCTGCTTATGCACACTGGGGAGGCCTACAGGCAGATCCAGGAGGAGCGGGAGCTCATTGACCGAGCGCTTCCGACACAGCATGATGGGAAGGTGAGTCGCCAAGTGCTCTGGGCGGAGGGGGCCCGGACCCAGGGGTGGCTGCCTCAGGTTGCACAGTTGGGGGCAAAAAAAAAAAAAAAAAAAAAAAAAAATCTGCTCCTTCGAAAGACATTGTTAAGCCCTCCAGGCCTTTGCTAAATCCTATTATGGGTCCTGTTATCAGGCACTGGGGGCCTGGCAAGCTAAGTTACTCAGCCTGTGGTGGTCAGCAGTAGTCAGCCGGAGGACAAAGATATCACGGGTACTGAGTTACTAGAACAGTCTCCGTGTTGTCTCCTAAAAGCTGAGGCTCCGGCTTTCAGATGACCCAGGGCACCACACTATGTTCTGGTTTGTCAGTGCGGTGGCCGGTCTTGGCCCACACTATCCGTGTGGGGCTGAAGCAGGGCATCCTAAGAACAAAACGGGTGCTTCTTTTTTTTTTTTTTTTCTTTTTTTTTTTTTAACGTTTATTTATTTTTGAGACAGAGAGAGACAGAGCATGAACAGGGGAGGGGCAGAGAGAGAGGGAGGCACAGAATCTGAAACAGGCTCCAGGCTCCGAGCTGTCAGCACAGAGCCCGACGCGGGGCTCGAACTCACGGACCGACCGCGAGATCGCGACCTGAGCCGAAGTCGGCCGCTTAACCGACTGAGCCACCCAGGCGCCCCTCAAAACGGGTGCTTCTTTCCTGCTCCCAGGGCAGCAGCGAATCCCCCAGAGGGAGCATCTGAAGTCTGTGGGGCAGTCTTGTCCGCCCGGACCCCCCACCTCCGCCAGCCTCTCTCCAAAGTGTCCAGGTGATCTGACCCATGTGTCCTTCCTTGCCAGAGCTGTGAGGAGACCAGTGGGTTCTGGAGTCGACTGGAATACTTGGGAGATGAAATGACGGGTCTGGTAATGACAAAGACCAAAGCTCAGCGTGGCCTCCTGGAACCGATCACTCACGTCAGGAAGCCCCACTGCATCCAGGCGGAGACAGGTGAGGGGTGGGCGGGAAACCAGCAGCTTGGGCTGGGCCTGGGACGGGGGACAGCATGACTGTGGAGTGAGAACGGCCTGGGATGGGGGCCCGTAACCCTTGGAGGTCCAGTCCCCCCGGCAGTAAGACAGCGATGGGGAGGCGAGCTGGAGCGTGAGCTGTAGGGCTGCTCTGTCTACGCGGCCACCGTGGCCACTGGGGTCATCGAGCACCTGGGACGTGGCTAGTGTGAACTCAAGTGCTGTAAGTCTCAACTACACGCTGGGTTTCGAAGATTCCTACTCGCATAAAATACAAGCCATTAAATATATTTTTACGAATCATGTCTATATTGATTACTTACTGAACTGATACTATCTTTGATCTGCTGGGTTGAACTAGGTTACTAAGGCTAATTTCACCTGTTTTCGCCTTTTTCAGCGTGGCATCTAGGAACTTTGAAATTACATTGGCGGCTTGCATGTGCGGTTTGCGTGATATTTCTGTGCGGCTGCACTGCTTTAGAGGCTGCTGGGCTGCCTGGGTTCAGACCCCAGCTGTGTTGGGTTTGTGAGCTCCAGTGAGTTACTTAACCTCCCTGGTCCTCCGTTTCCCCATCTGTAATGTACCGTGGGACAAGAGAGTGTTAAATGAGACAGGGCGCGTATGTGAGAGGCTTTGGCGGGTTGTTAACACAGTCAAATGGAGCCGCTATTGCTGTTATAACCCAAAGGTTTGCAGCTTTGCAAGCTGATTTTGTGGGAGCCCTGAGCAGCGTTGCGGAGGTGGTAGGTATGGGGCAGGCAGGCGGACCAGAGTCCAGCTGCACAGGGAAGGTGTATTTTCCCCTTTCCCGGAAGTGGTGCCGGGCTGGGTGCTCTCAGAGCCCTGACGGCGGGTGGAGAAGAGGCCCCCACAGCAGACCGTGCTGAGGGTCCCTGGACCCTGCTGCTCTAGGACTGCCGGCCCAGAAGGATGCTTGGTACCGCTACACCTGGGATCGGAGTCTGTTCCTGATCTACCGACGCAAGGAGCTGCAGAGCGTCATGGCAGAGCTGGACTTCAGCCAGCAGGTCAGTGCCCCTCGGTGCCCGGAAACCCCTTAACGTTGGGCCTGTCTTCAGTCAGCTAATCTTCCCTTTCTTGGTCTCCCTGAGGATATCGATGGCCTGGAGGTGGTGGGCAGAGGGCAGCCTTTCTCGACCGTTACCGTGGAAGACTATCCAGTATTCGATAGGAGCCAAGAAAGTTCCTCTGAAGACACAGGGCCCTCGTGAGTCGGGCTGGGCCCTAGGCAGAGAGGTTGGAAAGAGCGGCCTCCCGCCCCCCCACCCCCGCCCTGCACCCACAGTATAAAGGGAGGACTCCCCGCTCTGAAATCTGGCGGCCTCTCAATGGGCCCCTTCCAACACCTGCACCAGCTTTTCTGTGACCGTCTGCCCCCTTCCAGCAACCAGCCCCTAATGGGGATTTTCCAGCCATGGAAATGCTGTGAAATGCCTTGCACACCAAATGGCTGTGCGTGAAGAGTCTCTGTGTCCAAGAAATGCCCACCTGCAGGAACAGAGCAGGACAGAGCTGAGCCCGAGTGGAGCCCTCCATCAGAGGGTAGAGCCGGGCCCCTCTTTAGGCCTGGCAGCCATTTCCGTGGGCTGCACATGGCCAGACCGTGGTAGCCTCAGGGAAAGGAAGTCCTCGGGTTTTCTTCCAGAGACTCATTGGCCAGTTACCCTGACGATGTCCCCATGCCTGTTCTTGGCCCTTCTCTGCTGTTCTGTGGGAAGCCAGCCTGCTGGATCAGAGGCCGTAACCCAGAAGACAAGGTAAAACTGCCTTCACCCTCACCTACCTGCGGGAAGGGCCTCCCTCAGGCGCCGTCACAAGGAGCCTGGATAGTCACCCATTTGCATTTTTATCTAGTCAGGCATTCAGCAGGTCTGAAAATGGTAACAGCAAGGCTAACTTAAGCTAGAAGGAAATCACAAGACTGAAAAGAGACTGTCACAAGCCACCCAGCTTGTACCTAGCCCCCCAAGCATGTAAATAAGTGAAACTTCTCGAACAGGTATGGCTTCCAGAAGGTTCTAAAGGAGCAGAATTGTCCATCAGATACAAAATCTGTTTTATCTTCCCTTCTTGCCGTGGACGGCAGCCTCAGAGACAGCCGTTGTCGGGGTACAGTGATAGCACCCTGAGAGCAGCCAGGCCCCGGAGGGCCAAACCCAAAAACGCCCCTGGCAATCGAGGATGAATCGGTCACCCTGGCCCAGAACCTCCCTCAAAGACCTTTCTCGTACCTCTCCTTCCCCAGAAGCGTGTTGGCATCGCTGTTCGCTTGACCTTCGAAACTCTAGAAAGGGAGAAGACCTCTTCGGAACTGACCGTGGTCAATAATGGCACCGTGGCCATTTGGTACAACTGGCGGAGGCGGTCTCAGCTGGACTCTTTCCAAGACCTGAAGAGAAACAGGATGGAGCGGTTTTACTTTAACAATCGAGAAGGTACCCAGCTGCCCTACTCCCGGGCTCCTGTCTGTGGTCTGCGAGGAGCCAAAGTTTAGCTGAAGTGTCTGCAAGTTTTGAACCCCTCTCCTCTGCCTCCTCTCGTCCATTTCTTCTGTGAATTGTGTCCTCTCCTAACTGTGCATGTCTGTTGGGGGAACAGCTGAACTCGAGAACACAGAGAGTCTCGCTCACCAGGGAGCAGAAACTTTCTAGGGGTTCAGTTACCCATATGCTCAGGCCTGAGGCTAGGATGAACCCCCACCCCACACACCTCATCCCCGTTTGCCTGGGACTTTGTCAGTTTTTGCGCAGGAAGTCAAAAGTCCCACTTCCCAGGAAACCCCTCGGTTCTGGTCACCACCCTGGCCAGGGGCCCAGTTAACTGTGTGCATGGGCTTAGGGCTCAGTGAATATTGTGCAGGCTTGGGGCTCAGCTAGCTCCCATGTGGTGAAAACCTCCGTCTCTGTCCCTGGCAGGTGTGATTCTGCCTGGAGAAACGAAAACCTTTACCTTCTTCTTCAAGTCTCTGAATGCTGGCATCTTCAGGGAATGTTGGGAGTTTGGAACCCACCCCGCCTTATTAGGAGGTGCTCTCCTGCAGGTCAACCTCCGCGCAGTCTCCCTGACCCAGGATGTTTTCAGGGAAGAGAGGAAGTTACTGAAGGTAACCCAGGATCTTGCCCCCTCCCCCCACCTCCCCCTGGACACCAGATAGGTTCCTCTGCTTTTCTTCCTGGCACTGCCCGCGGGGATCTTATTTCCTCCAGCCCAAGAGGTGAATTTCTCACCAACAGGCCGCTGTTTTTGCCAACAAAGACCTGGGGAGTGTTTGTTGGGAGAGGTGGGCACTGGGAGTCCGCCAGCCCCGGCCCTGAGTCAGTTCCAGAGCTGGCCCCTGGTGCTGTGCCTTCGGGCATTCTATAGAAAGCTGGGCTTTTTTTTTTTTTTTTTTCTCCTATTGTGGCCCCCAGACATAAGCCAACTACTTTAGCTGAGGCTCCGCCCGCGGTGCACCCAAACCATGTGGCCCCCGCCCCTTGCCCTCCTTCCTAATCTGGGAGAAATGCTGACTGTGTGACCTTCTGGCCCCATGAGAGAGCAACTTCTCTCGGACTGGCTCCCCTCCTACAGGCTTTCAGCCAGTTGTAGGGAACATGGATGTTTGGAGATACCGAGGGGGTTTTGAGTCCGGAAACGGGAGTGTATGTACGTGTGAGAGAGACGGACGGTAGAAAGAGCTCAGCCCCTGGGAAGGCACAAAGTCCTGAGGGCTCCGGCTCCCCTCAGGGATGCAGCGGGGGTTTTGAAAGGCTGAGCCGCCATCGTGTGCCACCTTCCCTTCCCCAGGACAAGCTGGCTGCCCACGAAGCGGTCACCATTGTGGACAGCGTGCTGCAGGAGCTGTTGAGTGGGATCCTGACCCCAGAGCGTGCGCCGTCCCCCGTGGACGCCTATCTCACTGAGGAGGACTTGTTCCGCCACAGAAATCCTCAGGTGCAGGCCTGTGACGGGGGTACTAGTTACATCCTCGCTTTCCGGTGAGGAAACTGAGGCCCAGGGCGGGTTATGAAATTTGCCCAAGATAACTTAGCAAGTAAGTGGATGCTGGGTCGGGAACAGAGCTTCGGGAACTCCTTCATTCAAACGCGATCTTAACTTGGGATCGCGAATGCGAGAACAGCTTGAAGGGGATGCGAGGGGCCACTCTGGCCACCGTGGCCCCTGCTGGCTTCCTCCCTGCAGCCCCCCACCAGTGCCCTCGAGGGAACGGGCCGGCTGGGACTCCGGGTGCCCCACGGCCTAGCCTCCCCAACGCGTGTCTTCCCTTGCCTTTGCTGCAGCTGCATTACCAGCACCAAGTGGTGCAAAACCTGCACAGGCTGTGGCGCCAGTACCTCACCCTGCCCCCCAAGGCCGAGGAGGCCAGGCCCAGTGAGGAGGAGCGCCACAGCCCCAGGGCCCGGGCTGCCTACTTGGAGAAGGCCTCCGTGAACGTGGAGCCCTCGGCACACTCTAAGAGCCCAGTCTCAGAATCCCAAGTGCCCTGGCAGGAGAGTGAGGCCTTCAGGGACTCCCGAGACGCTTTAGGGTCCCAGAAGCCTGGAGCGGGGGCTCAGAGTTCTCAGCGGAAGAGCATTATGGAGGAGATCCTGGTGGAGGAGAGCCCAGACCTGGGGAGCACCAAGAGCCCCTGGGAGCTGGATGGCCTTCCCCCACCTGAGTGGAACCTCTGTTTGGAGGATTTCGGAAAGGTGCTCCCCTGACCCTGAGGGGTTGGTAGGAGGGCGGCCCTGGTGGAGGTGCCAGCGCACCGAGGGAGGGCCCCAGTTGTCCCCTTTGCCCCCTTGGGCGAAGAAGCAAACTCTCGTGAAGGCCCGGAGAAAGCAATCTCTTGGGTCGTCTCTTTTTGTCTCGGGCGCCTAGGCCACCACGGGATAGGAGGGGTGCCTTCTCCGACCCAGGCGCACGTTGGAGAAGGGGATCACGGGTACATATTTCTGGGGGAGGTCCACCCTCCATGGCCGCACCCCCGTACGGCTCTCTGTCCTCACTGCACGAGACCCATCGCTAGGGGACGCGGGGACCCTTGGTGTCCCGGGCAGAATGACTGCTCATGCTCCCTACAACCCTGCCAGGCAGTGATGGCACTCCCTGAGGAGAGCCAGAGGGAGGACGTCCTCATCGAGCTCAACAAAGCAGCCCTGGAGCTGTGCCAGGAACCGAGGCCCCTGCAATCTGACTTGCTGCACCAGATGTGGTAGGTGCCCCCCGGCAGAGCTGGCCCGGGCTCCCCGATGGGGCGTCTGACGGCCTGTGGTTCTGGGCACGCGCAGTCCTAGGTCGCAAAAAAGGTGCCGCAGACCCCCCACACTCTGGCACCTGCCGCGGCAGCCTCTCGGGCACCGGCTGCTCTCCAGAGTGGAGGAAGCGGCTGCTCTCTCTTTCCCGCCCCCTCTCCTGGTTCCTTCTCAACCAGCAGAGGAATGGGCCGAGGAGAAACCGGAGGACAGCGAGAAGAGCAGAATCCGTGAAAAGCCTCCCTTCTTGCTTGGAACTTGCTTGATTATGCATGAGCGCCTTCAGTGGGGCCCTCGGGGAACCTCGCAAAAGCTACCCTGCTCCCACAGGGTCAGTCCCAAGTCTAGCCAGGGTCTCAAGCCGGAGCCTAGACTGACCTACCCCTAGCCCCGGGCCACTCTTTCCCGGCGGCTGCCTGAGGGGAGCCAGATCCCCGTCTGAGCACCTGCACGGGTACTGGTGAGGCTGCTGGGCTAGGCGGGGCATGGCCCCTCCGTGGTAGCCCTTGGCATCCGTGTCCTGGAAGGGAAGGACCCACGCCTCTGCACATTCAAGGGCAAACGAGGGGTGATGGCTCTCTCCAGTATGCCCTGCTCTCTAGTTTGCAGCTATGGCGGGATGTGATTGATGGCCTGGTGGGCCATTCCCTGTGGCTGAGGGCTCTGCTGGGCCTGCCTGAGAAGGAGACCATCTATTTGGACCTACCAGAAGAGCAAGGTCAGACTGCAGCCATGCCCCTCCCCACCCCTCCGCCCCGCTGGCAGTGGCCCCTCAGCCATTTGCACCCTCCTGGTGGAAACTCTGTCAGGTGGATCCGCGGGGTGGGCCCCACTACCCTTCTATCTGCTGCCAGGACTTGGGACCCAGAAGCGACCTGAGTGCCCACCTTCGCTCAGTCCCCTGGTTTGACAGGCGGAGCCCTAGAGAGGTTGAATGACTCATCCCTGCCCTGCAGTCCTGCTGCCCAAGGTCACGTGCTCTGCTCCTTCTCGGAGCACCGACAGCCCAGGGTCCTTGGCTTTCCCGACCCTGCCTGTGGGGTCAGCGAGGCCAGGTCACGCCGTCTTGCATCCACCTCCCTTAGATCGCAAGTCCCCGCCCGTCACAGAAGTGAAAGTGACTGCCGGGAAGGTTGGGAAGGAGGACCGGAAAGGGGCAGCCCAGGAAAAGAAGCAGCTGGGAATCAGAGAGAAAGAGGATAGAAAACCTGCCAAGCTGCCGGGGAAAGAGGCATGCTGGGACATAGTGTGGGCCTCAGGTGGGGCCGGGGAGGCGTCGGAGGGGTTGTGGCAGGTGGACGGTCGCTCCAGCGCGAGACCCTGGGCCTCCCAGTGAACTGCTCTTGAGAAAGCCCTGGCCCTCCCCCGGGAGCTCCTGAAGGCTGTGCGTGTCTCCGTCTCTCCACGCAGGATCGTTTAAACAGCAAGAAGCACAAGGCAAAGGATGACAAGAAACCGCTGAAGTCTTCAAGTCGGGACAGGGTTTCCTTGGAAGACCCTGCCCCTGACAGCATTATGACCTCCCAGGAACCCACAGACCCCCTGGTCATGAAGAAATACACCGAGAGGCTGCACACGGAGGTGAGGGCCCGAGCCCCGCACCCAGCCCTCCCCTCGCTCACACCTGCTCTGTGTGCCATCCTCCCCTCCCTCATTCATCCTGTTTATTCCACGAGCGAGAAACGCCTAGCGTGTCTGTGATGGAAGACGGAAGCAGAGCTGCCCCTGTGAAGGGCATCCTGGTGTGTGAGGGACAGGCCTCGGGCATAAATGGCACACCGGGTGTGTTCAGTGACCAGCAGTGTGGGAGAGAGATAACCCAGGGCCAGGGGGTGGGGAAGGCCTGGGTGGGGGCAGGTGAGCCTCACTGCGACACGGAACAGACCCGAAGGGAGGTGAGGGGCGGCCATGTGGACATCCAGGAAGAGTGCCCCAGGCAGAGGGTGCAGTTAAGGCAGGGGAGGGAGTGGCCGGGAGGACAGAGGCCACAGAGGCCACCGAGAGGGAGCAAGTCTTAGGGCGTGTGGGGCTTCATAGGCCATTGTGTGGCCTTGGGGTTTTTCTGAGTGAAATGAGAAGTCCCAGGGTTTTGAACAGAGGAGTGATATGGTCTGACTTAGGCTTTAGAAGATCACCCTGGCTGTGGTTGGGAAAACAGACTAGGGGAACAGAGCAGAAGCGCCTCCTTTTCTGCCACCCCCACTTCCTGTCTGTGTTAGGTGCGTCACGGCAGATGGGGGAACATTAGGTAGGGTGGATTTTCAGCAACTGTGAGGGTTGTAAAGCACTGCAGAGACTTCCTAATGGTATACGCTCTTTTTCTTTCTTTCTTTATAATTTTTTTTAATGTTTTATTTATTCTTGCGAGAGAGAGACAGAGCACGAGCAGGGAAGGGGCAGAGAGAGAGAGGGAGACACAGAATCCGAAGCAGGCTCCGGGCTCTGACCTGTCGGCACAGAGCCTGATGTGGGGCTCGAACTCACGAACCACGAGTTCATGACCTGAGCTGAAGTCAGACGCTTAACTGACTGAGCCACCCAGGCGCCCCAATTCTTCTTGGTTTTAAATGTTTATTTATTTATTTTGAGAGAGAGGGCACATGCACGAGTGGGGGAGGGGCAGAGAGAAAGGGGGGGGAGAGAGAGAGAGAGAGAGAGAGAGAATCCCAGGCAGACTCCTTGCTGTCAACGCACAGCCCGACGCGGGGCTGGGTCTCATGAACCGGGGAGATCGTGACCTGAGCATAATGGTCTATTCTTAAGCGGTAAGTCCTTAGAGAGTCACTCAGGTGTTGTGTTCTGTTCTTTGTTATTTCGGAGCGGAGGTCCACGGAGCCACATTCGATTGTCACTGTGTCTAATGGCAGTGCTTTGTCTTCCTCTGGTGCGGACAGCTAGGTAGCCGCGATTGCATCATACATTGTGGTAACGCTCCGGATCCCATTTGATCAGAAGTTCCATTTGCTACTGGTGACATCACTGTGATTTCTGAAGGCTGATGGGGTTTAGAGAGTAATCATAGGGCTCTTTGAAATAAAGAATCAGCTTGCCGAGGCTCATGTGGTCCGGCCCCACGGGAGGGCTTGGTCCTGGAGACATTTCGGTATGTGGATCTGTGATCTCACAGGAAGGATCTTACACCCCCGATGGCCAGGGTGGAACTGGACTGCCCCACTGTTCCTTGGAATTGCCTCTTCAACCACCCCAGGCTCTAAGGCCCCCATATGTCCAAGGGGCTAGTGCAGGATGACCTCCGCAGGCCGGTCCGAAAAATAAAGCTCTCTGCAAAAACAACAGTTCTACAGAAGCTCCACAAGTTTGTTTTTACCCCTTCTGCCGCTTCTGTCCTGGTGTAGACATGTCCCTCGTAGCCTGCCGGGTGCTCCCTTGTGTAGGGGCTTCCCACAGAGCAAACCCTGGCCTGTGGTTTCATCCCATTCTTCCAGGTCTACGGGCTGCTGGACACCCTAGTGACTGACCTCATGGTCCTGGCTGACGAGCTCAGACCCATAAAGAATGTCGAGGAGACTTTGCGTCTTTGTATCTGATTCACGCGTGCAAGGTGCCTTCTGGGAAACTGATTAACAAACAAGTCAATAAAGAACTTTTAGGCCTTTGTGTCTTGAATGTCGGATCTTGATGAAGCCAGGTCATGACCCAGGTCTCCCATGTCCCACCTGCCCCAGATCCCCCTCCTCCCGGTTCCTGGAGCCATCCAACAGGAGGTAGGAGAAACACACCCGGAAGGTGATGTGTGGGGTGCTGAGCAGAAGAGCAGGTTGGTAGCAGGAAAAGGAACGAGTCCGGTGACAGGACAGCATCACCTGTCATGAACCCCGCCTCTGACCTTCCTTGGCCCAGGCTTTTGGGGTTACACTTCCGGGAGCCAGGTCTTTCCCAAGTGTCATCACCAAGTATGACCAATGTGAGACCAGGAGAACTAGACCCCATGGGGCCTGGCTCCCTGAGATCCTCCCACTTCAGCTGGGTCCAAGGGCCCTGGGGATCATGCTCACTGCACCGCCCCACTCCAGAGACCAGATCCCGTGTCCTCGGCAGCCTGTCTCTGCCCCGCCTCATGTCAGACCAGCTGGTTTCCTTGAGCCACTTTTTGCCTTAAAAACAGCCTCTGGACTTGAATGCCCACCGTCTTGCTCAGAGCAGTGCAAAGTGGACAAGAGGTGGCCCCTGGAAAGACAAGTGCTGTCCACTCAGACTCCATACCCGAACGGGGTTGTCTGTCCGAAATCCTCATTCTGGGCCAGGCCTCCCGTGCGAGTGGGCTCCGGGTCCCGGCTCCCAGAGTTCAAAGAACAACTGTGCTAATGCTGGGCTCATTGCTTTAAGTGCCGGTGGAGCAGGGGTGTGGGTGGGACACGGGGCAGTGGCCATAGCCTCCTGCCGGCTTGGTTTCGAATGCGGTGCTTCTGATAAGGACCTCGTGGGCCTCAGCATCCTCCAGTGGAGAGCGGGAGGAGTTCTGGAAAGATCAGGTCACTCCGTTCCTCAGAGAGGCTGTGCCTGGAGCCTGCGTGCCCCTCTCGGGGTGGCTGAGGGGGCCAGCTGGAGCCCACAGAAAACAAGACTCCGCCAAATGGCCTGGGAATGGTCTTCCTGGCTCCGGGGGGGATGGGGGAGGGGTGGGGTGGGTGTTGGAGCCCTCCCCACCCTATTTCCTGTTGAGGCAGGGGAAGGGTTAACTCACTGCTGGGTGGGAGTGGGCTACCAGCCCTGGCTCTGGATGTGCACGTCCTGGGGACAGCCAGCAGGCAGGCCCGCCCCCCCTCTGCCCGTGCCGCCTGCCCAGCCAGCAGGAAGGGGTTAACAACCCTGCGCTTCCTCCTGTGTCCTGTTACTGCTGAGGCAGACCTGCCCGGCCAGCTGGGCAACTTTCCTCCGAGTGCTGCCTGCCGGCTGGGCGGCTAAAAGACCAACGGGCAAGAGGCAGGGCTGCAGCCCCTCCTGGGGACCCTGCCTCCACCCTTCCAAGGGGTCTGCGCCTCCTGGGAGAGGGTGGGCATCTCCAGGACCGGGGTCCGTGGTGGATGGCTCTGGGGACGCTCCCGAGGCTGTGCTGTCCCCCTGCCGCGCAGGTCGGAAGGTCACTGCAGAGGCTGCTCGTGGTCCCAGGGCTGGGGCCAAGGGAGCCTGCACCGGAGGTAAGCTGGTGCCTCCGTGGAGGCGGTGGTGCCTCCCATGGAAGGCTCGGGGCTTAGCCTCCCTCTCGGGTCCCACGGAGAGGGGTGAGGAGGGCAGGGCTCTAGCGGATCCTGGAGGCTTTCTGCCCGCTGCCGCTCCCTCCTCCCCTCCCTGCAGCCCCCGGGAAGCAGGACTCAAGGATCGGCTCCCCACCCTGGGACTAACATCTCCGGTGGCATTCCCGCCGCAGACTCCCGTTCTCCTCTGCCCACCCCTCCCCCTCGGCCTCTGTGGCACCTCTAGCCTCAGGGCAGCCCCTACCCCATTCCGGGGCCCCAGGACACAGCCACCTCAGGGCTGACTCCAGCTTAGAGCTCTAGCTTGCTCCTGTCCCTCCGCGGGCAAGAGTTAGGGCACCGCCACTCCCTTCCCACCCCCCACCCCTTAGCAGCCGCTGACCTGATGCAGGGCAGGGGCCGGGGCACCTTAGCAGAGGATGGGAGGGACTGTGGGCTGGTGGGGCGCACACACACTTTGGACAAACTCTCGCACGTGACTCGACATATCTAGGCTCCTTCCTTCTCCCTGAATCCCCACTCGGGGGATGGCCATCGACTTCCTCAGCCCTGAGGATTCCCTTAGTCCCGAAAAAAGGAGCCGCCCCCCTACCAAGTTCTCCTGGGCACCTTATATAAAGGAGAGAGCAGATACTTGTGCTCCGTGCCCCGCCTCCTCCTCCAGCCTTCCCCTCCCCGCTCTGCCCCCCACCCTCCACCCCATCTCTGAATTAGCCTCTCAGGCTCTGCCTTCTCAGTGTCCTTCCCTCCACCTGACAGGGTCTGGCTCAAGGTCACTGCAGTAATTCCATACCCGGCCTCCCGGGCCTGCCGCTGCCGCCACTGGCTGCCGGGTTTCTGTTTCACTCCCTTTTATTTCTGGGCATATTGTGTTCGATAAAACCCTTTGCTTGTAACACGGCTGGCAGAGCTCCCAGCGGCTCCCTCCCGCGATCCTTCCTTTCCTCCTCCCTCCCTTCCGTGCTCCCTGGGCCTCACCCTGCCCCCTCTTCCCCCCTCCCTCCCCCCCCCAACCTGTCCCTTTTAACTTCAGGGGAGGGAGGTCCAGGCACCTCCCTGGAGTTTCTGATCCCTCTCTTCCCCCAGCTCCAGCAGAGATGTGCAGAGGAGTTTCCTCTGTTCCCCCTTCTAGGAGGAAAGTCCAGACAGGGCCACAGGGTCCGCACTGAGGGCCCCTCCCACTCCCCCAGGCTGGGCTGGAGGGCTCGGCAGCCAGGCTCAAGTAGGGCTGCTGGTGGAGGCAGGATGCCTGACTGGTTTTGCTGGTTTCTGCGGCCAGCACTGGGAGGGGCGCGCACTCCGGGCGGGCTGTGGGGGACAATTATTTCTCATCTTGACTCTTGCCACCCTCCAGCCCACCGGTTGGGGAGGTAAAGATAGGTCTGAGTCACTAGTGAGGAGGAGGACAGGAGTTAAACAAGCGTTGGCCGTGGCATCCCCACAGAAGGGCCTGCCAGGCTGGACGGACAGACAGCAGACAGAAGGTAGGCAGCCTTTCAGTCAGCACTCCATCCGCCTGGTCTCCCACAGGATCCCCTCCTCCGGGCCCAAGCTCTCCCAGACACCTGGGCCCTGAAGAAGCCTGCCAAGGCCTGCTGGCCGCTTTGAACCGAGCCCAGGGTTGGCAGGGCCGGGTGGAGGGAAAGCCCAGACTGGGGGAGGGCAGGACAGGCAGCTTCTGACTCCTGCGAGTCCCAGGATTGAGCCCCAGGATTGAGCCCCAGGATTGAGCGGAGAGGTGCTGAGAGGCGCCCTCTCCATAAGTGGGGGTGGGGGTTCACGGTTGGTGTGGAGGCTCTGTGGGTCCAGCCTGTGTGTGTGTGTGTGTGTGTGTGTGTGTGTGTGTGCATACCAGAAAAACAGCCGTGGCAGGAGGATTCTGGGTTTGGTTTCTGGTAGGACCCTGGAAGAACATTTTTCTGTCATGAGCCTGGGTTTGCTTTCTCCAGATGGCCTGGTCCTGACGCTGTGGGGAGGGCAGAGGGCTGACCCTGATTCCCTCCCCGCTGGGCTATCAGAGACGACCACGCACCCAGGGCCTCAGGTTTGGGGAGCCCAGACCAGCCTTGCCTTCAGGGAGCTTATGTTCCTGCCCCATGTCCCTCTCTGGCCTTCTGGCCCAGCACAAGCATTCCCTCCCATCTGTCCTTCCTCGGCCCTGTGGCTTTGCTCCTCCTCACCCTCCCCTTCAGATCTCAGGCTGTCACCTCCACTGGGAAGTCTCCCCTGATTTTCCTAGCTTGGGTGTTCCTGTGCGTGTCCGTGTTAGGCTGGATCGTCTATGCCCTGCATCTGGACGTGTGCGGACCAGGACTTGTGCTCTGTGCCTGGCACAATGTCGGGCTCAGAGAAGGCCCTGGGAACTAGGTGCCGAATGAATTAAGCTGCACAAACTAGTGATTTGAGAAACGAGGAGTGGGGAACGAGGAGCTGGGAGGGATAGCTCCTAAGTGAGATCCTGGCCTCCGAAACGGGAGGGAGAGGTAATTAAACAGGAGGGAGGTGAGCAGGCATTCCTGGGGGTCGCTTTCCTGCCTGTCGCTAAGGGTGAGGACGTGGGGAGTGCGTCTGCCGGGGTCACTCCCAATCGCATCAGCTCTGTGAACTCGAACGAATCACTCACTCCTTCTCTGAACCTCACTTCCCCATCTGTGAATGGAGATAATAATAATCACCCCGTCTTTGTAGCGGGACTGCAAAAGAGCAAAGAGCACGCAAAGCTGCAAGTGTTGGCTGAATAATGCATCAGATAAGAAAAATAAGAATGAGCACCTGCCAGAGGCTGTTCCTGGCAGCGGGGACCCCGGCCAGGCCCGAGTGGCTGTCCAGGTGAGCCACTGCCCCTGAGTTCCTGAGTTCCAGTCCCTCTCTTCCTCAGACCCATGTGGAACCCAAGGACGCAGCCGCCCTGCTGAGAGCTCGGCGGCCCATCCCTGGAGACCGTGACCTCGAGACGGTGGCCCTCGGCCCTCCACCTCCGGCGGGGGCGGGGGCCGCCCATCTCCAAGTCCCCAGCCATGACGACCTCAGCGCTGCGGCGCCAGGTGAAGAACATCGTGCACAACTACTCGGAGGCTGAGATCAAGGTGCGCGAGGCCACCAGCAATGACCCGTGGGGCCCGCCCAGCTCGCTCATGTCGGAGATTGCCGACCTGACCTTCAACACGGTGGCCTTCGCCGAGGTCATGGGCATGCTGTGGCGGCGGCTCAACGACAGCGGCAAGAACTGGCGGCACGTGTACAAGGCGCTAACGCTGCTGGACTACCTGCTCAAGACGGGCTCCGAGAGGGTGGCCCACCAGTGCCGCGAGAACCTCTACACCATCCAGACGCTCAAGGACTTCCAGTACATCGACCGCGACGGCAAGGACCAGGGCGTCAACGTGCGCGAGAAGGTCAAGCAGGTGATGGCCTTGCTCAGGGACGAGGAGCGCCTCCGGCAGGAGCGGACCCACGCCCTCAAGACCAAGGAGCGCATGGCGCTGGAGGGCATGGGCATCGGCAGCGGGCAGCTGGGCCTAGGCCGCCGCCACGGATCCCCGTCCTCCTACAACTGTGAGTGAGCCCCGGGGCTGTGGCTGGGGGCCAGGAGGCAGCCCGAGGTCAGGGGGATGCCGCGAGCATTCAGAGAGGTGATGAATGGAGCACGGAAGGCAGGACGCCTGGCACAGCAGGTGCCCCGCAAGTTAGCGCAGACGACAGTGGGACCATGCCCCGTGGGCTGCTGTGGTAGCAGAAGCTCAGGCTTCTGGAGTCCAGCAGCGTTCCCCATTCTGCCCCTTTCGAGCGGAGGGGTCTAGACGGCCGCCTCTCTGAGTCTCCGCTTCCTCATCTGTGAAGCAGGGAAAATCTTTCGGGTGTTGGATGTGAGAATCAATGAGACCAGGCTCAGGAATGCCCTTGGCCCTGTGCCCAGACACAGGGCACAAGGTGCTCCGTCAGTGGCATTCCTCATGATCCCCTCCTGAAAACAGGGTGCTGCAGAGTTTTTGTTTTTTTTTTTTTTTTTGAGAGAGAGAGAGGGAGGGAGAGAAATGTGAGTGGGGGAGGGGCAGAGAAAGAGAATCCCAAGCAGGCTCCATGCTGTAAACGAAGAGCCGAGCATGGGGCTCGATCCCATGAACCACGTGATTGTGACCTGAGCCGAAATCAAGAGTCACATGCTCAACTGACTGAGCCACCCCGGCGCCCCTGCAGAGCAGTTCTGGACTCTCCTCTCTGCCCCGAAGTGGGCTTCTGGGATCTGAGGGGTACTCAGGATGGTCCTCCTTTCATAAAGCCCTTGACAGTGTGCCAAGGGCTTTGAGAGCCGTGGCCCTGATTGGCTGGAACTCTCTCCCTCCCACCTCACTTGACCCCAGGCAGGATGGGCACCCCGCCCCCCCGAGCCAGAAAATTGCAGAAACTGGAGTCAGTGGACCTGGCTCCAAGTCTTACCTTAGGACCCTGGCCAGGCAACCTCTGGCTATTGGCACGTCTGTAAAGGAGGGACTGGAGTCTCTAGTTGGGGGGGGGGGGGGCATGGGAAGCCTCACACAGAGTGCCAAGCACACTGCCTGTCCCCCTGGGGCCCTGGCTGCCAGTCGTTTCCTTCCTCAGTTTCCCCCTCTGAGCCTTAGAGCTTCCTGGTTGTGGGGGGAGGGGCAGGGGAGGGGAGGCACGCGGTCACAGGAGCCATGATGGCCGACGGTCCACGGTCGTTGCAGCCTCCTCCTCATCCCCCCGCTACACGTCCGACTTGGAGCAGGCCCGGCCCCAGACGTCAGGAGAAGAGGAGTTGCATCTGCAGCTGGCTCTGGCCATGAGCCGCGAGGAGGCTGAGAAGGTGAGGGCCCCCCGGTGGCCTGGGGAGGGCACTGGTGCCCCACACCCTTGGCTCCTAGGCTCCTCTACTCTGGACAGCACAGGGCCTGTCCGTGTCCCCGGGACTGTCCTGGCAGGGACTGCCTCCCTGCCTGCGGTCCCCTCTGGCTGCGCCTGGAAAGGGCAGCGAACGCTGAGTGGGGTGAGAGCACATATGTGTCTTACGGGCCTGCTGCGGCCCCGGGGAAGGCAAGTGCGCTGACAGACACATTCCTGGGAGACCCAGAGATATGCCGCCCCCACATCCCCTGCTGTGGGGTTGCTGTCCTTTTAGGGGGGCAGGGATAGCCCCCCCCCCTCCCCGTCATCATCCTCTCTGCGGATCCAGGCAGACTGGGCAGGAAGCAGCCGGGCCTCACACAGCAGGGCCTGGGGACGCTCAGGGGACCCGGAAGCGAAGGATCAATCTCCTTGATCTTGGAAACTGCATCACAGACCCAGGCAGGGAGAAGGCCACACACATCTTGATGCCTTGGGGTCAGGATGCCCACATCCACTCAGGGTGGGCCCTTCTCTCTCCACTTCCCTTCCCCCTGCGGGGCTACGTTGCCCTCCCACCCAGGAGTGGGAGCACTGGGCCGAGTTCACCCCTTTCCTTCCTCCTTTGCAGCCCGTCCCCCCAGCCTCCCACAGGGATGAGGACCTGCAGCTGCAGCTGGCTCTGCGCCTGAGCCGGCAGGAGCACGAGAAGGTAGCAGGCCGAGCCTCCTGTGCAGGTGCTGGTGCTGGTGCAGGTGCTGGTGCAGGTGCTGGTGCTGGTGCAGGTGCTGGTGCAGGTGCTGGTGCTGGTGCAGGTGCTGGTGCTACACAGGCACTAACCAGGCTCCTCCCACTGCACCCAGTGGCCCCGCTGTGCCTAACCTCTCTCCCTGCACTCCTCTTGACTCCAGCTCCCCCGGTCCCCTCAAGTCCAGCCTGGGCTGCTCGTGCTGTCCTCACTCCCCTGTGCCTTCCACAGGAGGTGAGGTCCTGGCGGGGAGAGGACTCCCCTGTGGCCAATGGTGCTGGGGCTGCAGTTCGCCGTTGGCAAGACAAAGAGCCAGAGAGAGAAGAGGGAAAGGAGGAGAAGCTGAAAACCAGCCAGGTAGGGAGGGGCTGGGCTGCACGGGCTGACTGAGCCTGAGAGATGAGCTGAGTCGGTATTTGTAGACTTCAGAACTGCACTTCATATATAGTAAGCACCGTTTAAGTGTTTATTCAGTGGAAAGAGGGATAGAGGGGGTGCAGCAGCCCTCGGGCCCAGACCACATGGGCTGGTGACTGGGCTGACAGCAAAGTGGGATACAAAGAATCCTGATCCCCTCCCCCGGATTTGGGTTCTGGATTTGCTGTCATTTATTTGACTTGGGGCACATCACTGCTGTGGGCTCAGTTTCCTCCTTTAGTTGGGCAGCTCTCTCTCTGGTATTCTAGGATTACGTGATACTGTGGATCCAGATTGGGGGCGGGGGGAGGCGGGCTCAGGCACATGGTACTCACAATATCTTGGGCTCATATACATACTTTCCAAGAATAGGGGAGTGGGTAGCTTCTGGGAACAAGGCCACCCTCCAAAGCTGTGCACGGAGCTAGGATGTCTCTATCCCCTTTCTGCCTGTGTTCACTGTGGCTGGTTTCCGACTTAGGAAAGCAGACTTGTTATAAAATCTGTCTTTTGCCACTGATGGGCTGGGGAGCAGAACAACTGAAGGGGTCAGGCAGGCCTGGGTTTATCCCAGCTCTGCCTCTCCCCAGCTGTGCGGCTCCCTGCACATCGTTTCCCCTCTCTGAGCCTCCGCTGGTGCGTCTATAAAATGGATACACCACGACCTGCACTACTTAGTGCACAGGGTTGTTGTGCAGGCACCAAGCGGATGAGGAAACATTTTATAAACTGCAAAGCACTGTACGGAGACAAGGGATCATTAGTAGATGTTTGTGAAGTGAACAAAGGCGAGAAGGAGCTGGGCTGAGGAGGACAGGCCAAGGACCGCCCTTCTTCTGGTCTCGCCCACTTCTGAGCCATGGCTGCCTCTCTCCCTCCACAGTCTTCCATTCTGGACTTGGCAGACATCTTTGTACCTGCCCCGGCCCCGCCCTCCACACGCTGCTCTGCTGACCCATGGGACATCCCAGGTGGGCATGCAGGGCTGCAAGAGGTTTCCAGGCTGGCCCCAGAAAGCCCCTCCCCATAGCTGAGGGCCAGCTGAGGGCAAGACACTCACCCCTCTGAGCCTCAGCTTCCTCTGGGACATGGGGTTGTAGTGAGAGATGGAAGCGCACATCTGAAGAGCCCAGCTCATGGAAAACTCGGAGATGTTCTCTCGGTTCCCCCGGTCACCTTGGCTTTCCTGAAGCCCCAGCCCGTCCCTGCCCTTGACTGGGAAGGTGGCCTGAGCTGCCCATGCCTGGGACTCCACGTTCCTGGCAGAACTTGACGAATATGGGCTCCAGCTTGCTGGGTGGTCCTGAGTCAGCATCCCATCTGTGAAATGGGACCCTTGGCCTCCCAACTTGGTCTGGGTAACTGGGAAGGGCCCTGGGCTGGGTGTAAAGGTGGGCCTGGGGTCATGTCTGTACTGTTTCCGTTTTAGGTCTCAGGCCGAACACAGAGCCCAGTGGCTCCTCCTGGGGGCCTTCCGCAGACCCCTGGTCTCCTGTCCCCTCGGGAAGTGCCCTGTCCAGAAGCCAGCCCTGGGACTTGCCCCCTATGCTCTCCTCCTCAGAGCCCTGGGGCCGGACCCCAGTGCTGCCTGCCAGACCCCCATCCACAGACCTCTGGGCACAGAACTCCCCCCATCACCAACTCCCCGACACTGGGGCTGACCCCTGGGGAGCCTCGGTGGAGACCTCCAATGCACCTGGTAAGTAGAGGGCCTGGAAGGACTTCCGGGTCCCCTCCCTCCAGCGCCAAGGGGCAGCACATCCTGTCTGTGTCAAGACAGCTGCTTGCCTAAAAGGGGTCAGACCAGTGCCTGACCTTTTTGCCAGCCCATCTCATCTTCCTCTTCCTCCTTGGCTAGCTCTAGGTGGTACCTCACCTTTTGACCCATTTGCCAACCCTCCAGTATCCACAGAGACCAAGGAGGGGCCGGAGTGTGCCCAGGCCCTGCCTTCGGGAAAGCCCGGCAGTCCTGTGGGTAAGCAGGAGGCAGGGGATGATACAGCTCTGGGGAATGAGGGACCTGCCCAGAGGTGGCCTCTGTCCTCTTCTTCCCAGAGTGACCACTCCCCATCCCTACCCATGAGCTCAATCATTTCTGTTCCAGAGCTGGACCTGTTTGGAGACCCCATTCCCAGTTCCAAGCAAAATGGCACCAAGGAGCCAGAATCCTTTGACCTGGGTGTACTGGAGGAAGCGCTAACCCAGCCCAGTAAGGAGGCCCGAGCATGCCGGACTCCTGAGTCTTTCCTGGGCCCTTCGGCCTCCTCCTTGGTCAACCTTGATTCATTAGTCAAGACGCCCCAGGCTGCAAAGACGCGAAACCCTTTTCTGACAGGTAGGACACCCCTTGTCCCTGCCGCGTCTCAACACTGGGGGCCCCTGCTCTCTCCCTCCCTCCTTTCAGCCCCTGCCCTCAAAATGTTACTTTTCTTCCCTATTTCTGAGACCCCAGATCGTGCCTCCTCTCCCCGCCACCCCATTTAGGGCTGTGTCCCCCCCGGCGCACTCCAAGCTCCCCATCCGCTCTCGTTCCGCAGGTCTCAGCGCTCCATCCCCCACCAACCCGTTCGGTGGGAGCGAGCAGGCCAGGCCGACCCTGAACCAGATGCGCACCGGGTCGCCCGCGCTAGGCTTGGCGGCCGGCGGGCCGGTCGGGGCGCCCTTGGGTTCCATGACCTACAGCGCCTCCCTGCCTCTCCCGCTCAGCAGCGTGCCAGCCGGCGTGACCCTCCCCGCCTCGGTCAGCGTCTTCCCGCAGGCCGGCGCCTTCACGCCGCCGCCCGCGAGCCTGCCACAGCCCCTGTTGCCCACGTCGGGCTCCGCGGGGCCGCTCCAGCCGCCCCCGCATCCCGGCACCAACCCCTTCCTCTGAGCGCAGCCCCGCCCTGCCCCGGCTGGCCGGCGCATGCGCGAGGCCCCGTCCCCGACGCGGGGCGGGGCTGTCACCCCAGGACCCGCCCCCGGGAAGGCCGGAAGGGCTGACTCCGCCCCCAGTCCCGCCTGGACGCTCCAAGTGGCCCCCGCCGACCCTCTGTTGCCGCTCTGGAAGCTTGACCCTGAAGACTGCCGGGGGCTGAGACCACGCCCGCGTCCTCAGCTCCCACCGAGTGGACTGTTTCGAGGCGTGGTGTCTGGGTCAGGACCACGGCGCAAACCACCGGCTGCCGTGGGAACGAGTGCTTCGCCGTGTGGGGCACAAAAATGCTCCCACTTCCCGTACCACCCCCTCAGCCCCGGCACCTTCGCTTCCAGATGCTCCCCGGGCTCTCGCTCATTCTCTCATTTCATTCATTTACCACAGATCTGCACTGGGGGTGATCTAATGGCAGGGAACAATAGGCAGTTGTTCCCGCTCATTGTGCACTCTGTGCTGTAAGCACTTTAGACAGATTATTTAATTTAATCCTTGCAACAGCCCTCTGAGGTAGATAATACTATTCCCATTCAAGACTGGCTACGTAATTTGTGGGGGCCGGTGCAAAATGAAAATGCAGGGCCCTTGCTCCAAATTAAGAATAGCAAACTGGGGGCAGCAGGGCATTAAAGCAAATGTACAGCCCTCGGTCCTGCTGTCACTTTAGAGGTGAGGAAACAGGCTCAGAGAGGTTAAGTGGCATGCTCAAAGTCACAAAGCTAGCACACACTGGGGCTGCGATTCAGACTGTCTGGCTCCACAGCCCTGAGCGCCCAGGCTGGGCCCCCGGTTTCATCTGCAAATATTAACAGCCCAGAACAAAGTGGTGGGCTCACCTGGGAGGGATCCAAGGGCTGCTAAGCCCACAGCCTCCAGGAGCTCAGAACTCTGGGGAGACAAGCCAGGTAGAGGAGCCCTCATGTTCCTTTGCTTTACTGAGTCACCTTAAATCTAGCTCTACCCTTCCCCCTCTTCACCAGGGCAAGAAATTCAATCTCAGCCATGCTGAGAGAGCCTGACCCCTCCCGGGGGCTTCCGTGGGGTCTGAGAAACCAAAGGGAGGGGCAGGGCCTGGTACCTCATCCTGGGGCCACCTTGGTCACCCCTACTCCTTTTCCGCTCAGTGCTCTCCCAACCGCTGATTTGTCCTCAGTGCTCAGAGTCTGGCCCTACAAGGAGCCTGCTACTGAGGGAAGATGGCCTTCTATAGGCCAGAAGAAAATTGGGGGGTGGGGGGGCACGGAACAGGATGCTGCTGTCTTTCTTAAGTGGAAGGGGGATGCAGGGAAAGGAGCTGCCGGGTTTTGGTTTAGGTTTTGGTGTTTTTTTTAGAGGGAGAGAGGGAGTTCTGCTGTGACTGTTACAGGTGGGATGGACAAGAGCACCTACTAGGAGTCAGACCCCCAGAGTTCAGAACTCTGCTCCAAGATGTGCACTTAATAATAATAGTAATCACTTAGTAATAAGTGGTTATGCTCCCTGACCTTGAGTAAATTACTTAACCTCTCTATGACTCTGTGCCTCCGTTTCCTTACTTGTCAGACGGGAACAAGAATTCCTTCCTTATGAGGTTTGCTCGGCGGCTCCTCCCGGGTCAGTGTCCGTTTGGCCCCGGGGCCTACCCCCGTCAGAGACTAACCCTGAGCAGTGAGCCCATCATACCCCTCATTCCTGGTCTTGCCCGGCAGTGCCGAGTCCAGCCCCCATCTGTCTTCTGGCATGTGCACCTACACCTGGGAGGTCTCCATCGTTCTTGGCCACTGTCCCACCTGTCACCCCTTCCCTACCTGTGCCCTCCTCTTCTTCTAAACTGACTCTCCCCATGGACTTGACTTTCCTCAGGACTCCCAAGGGGTCCTGCTTGACCGCCACCAAGAAGAGATTGGTAGTTTTGTTCCCTGTAGCTATTTCTGGACCGTTTTCCTCCAATGAGAACCTTCCTTCTTAGAGGCTTAAGCCACTGGGCTGCTGTGCCTGGGTCTGTGCCCCACCCCATTCTCACCAGGCTTCAGGCTTGGCTCACAGTCTTCTCATCCAGATCTTGCTTAACCCCGCGTGACTCTATTATTCAGGAGGATGGCCTTGACCTCTCACCCATGGTCACATTTTTGGGCTTGTCATCACCCCAAATTCCTCCCCACTCAAGGCAGGCTTCCTGTTCTCTGATCTTAATCTCATTCCTTGGCATCCACCATACCCTCCGGCTTGCCAACCTCTCTGCCGTGACCCCACCTTCAATGTCATCAATCGCCTTCTCTCAACCAAAGCCTGTCCCTTGATATTTGTCATAATCTGCCTCATCCATCTTGAAAGTCTTTCCATCTTTCCCTTCATATCAAACACCCATACTACCTCCCTATGTCTCCTTTCTTTTTTTAAATGTTTATATTTTGAGAGAGAGAGAGCACTAGCTGAGAAAGGGGGGGGGGGTACAGAGGATCCGGGCTCTGTGGTGACAGCAGCAAGCCAATGTGGGGCTTGAACTCAGGAACCCTGAGACCATGACCTGAGCCAAAGTCGGAAGCCCCACTGACTGAGCCACCCAGGTGCCCCCCATGTCCCTTCTTTCCCGTCCTCCTAACCCACTTTAGTCGGCTTCTGCTGTCAGCCCTGCCTCACTGGAACACTGTATGCTAAGCCCACCCAATGGCCGCCATGATGCTGAAACCAGTAGGCTTTTTTCAGTCCCATCTTGGTCGGCTTTTCCAGAGTCCGACCATGAAGGTCCTCCCTCCTTGCAACTCTCCATCCCTTTGCCTTTGGGACACCACCTCTCCTGGGGTTCCCTTGACCTTCTAGTGCTTCTCTTTCACAGGGGCACTCCTGAGTTCCCTGAGCCCAGGCCTGAGCCTGCTTCTCTCTTGCTGCTCCCCAGATGATTCCCTTCCATGCCTGCACTATCTCCACAATGAACACCCTGATCCCTCCCACCAACCTCTCCTCTGTGTCCCAGAGCCGTGCTGTCTCCACACACGCGTCCCAAGGGCACCTCAAGTGAACATGTCTAAAAATGACGTCACGAACCTCCACGTGAGCCTCTTAGTGCCCCCTCCTCAGCAAATGGCCTCACCGTCCAGCATAATCCCCCCTCTGCAAACCACTCTTGATGCCTCCCCCTCCCTCACTGCCAATTTTTAGGATGTTTCCTCCTCTACAGGCCTCAAGACCCTTCTCACTACCTCTGCCTCCACCTGCTGCAGACCTCCGCCATCTCCCCTGGGTCCTGCTACGGCCTCCCAACCAATCCTTCTTCCGCTCCTGCCCCTTTCCAGTCCATTCTCCACTAGGAAGCCAGAGGGACCTTTCCAAAGTGCAGGATCACTCCCCTGACCAAAGCCCTTCAACATCTTTCTTCTTTCATCAGCAACCAGAATTGCTACGCAGACTTCCGGAGTCCCTCCAAGACCTGGATGCCTGCCCGGCAGCCATGCCGGCCTTCCGTAGTTCCTCAACTCTGACTCACCACTATGCCACAGGGCCTTTGCACATGTTCCTCCTGCTTCCCCAGCACTCCCCCCACGCCCTCTCCACACCCCACCTTCTTGTTCCTCCATGGCTGCTACACAGATGTGATTTCCTCAGGGAAGCCTCTCCTACCAGGCCAGGCTCCTTGTTAGTCACGGCCCTTCTTACAGTGGGTGGTTGTACATTCGTGTGTATGGCTGTCAGATTAGCTTCCGTCTCCTTCAACAGACTGTGAGCAACACAAGGGCAGGAGCCTGGTCTCTCTCCACCCACCGTTGTACCTAAGCAGGGTGCCTGGCAGGCAGCGGGCACTCAATAAATATTGGCAAAATGTAGCGAATGAGACAAGTGTAAAAGTACATGATGGGACACAAAGTTGGCTCGTCGTCGTTATTCAGGGAAGGCTTCTTGGAGTGGGTGGGATTTGAGCAGGCCAAAGCTCACTGGCCAGGCAGGCCTGGACAAGCCATGCCTTCTGCTGGCGCCTCATTTCTTATCTGTAAAAGGAGCGAAGTTCGACAAAATGACCCGAGGCCCTGGCATCCTCATAACCGCCCATGTTCTCCTCAGGGGGGTTATTCTCCCGCCGGCCGCTGGCTTAGGCCTCGCTGAGTCGGCCCAGTTTTGCACACAGACTCCAGTCCTCCCAAGCCCGGGCGGTCCGGTCTGCAATCCCAAGTTCGGCCACCGGGCGGCGCGCGGAGACCGGCCACGCGGCCGGGAGTCACGGCGAAGACCCGCCTGCGGCTCGGGTGGGTGCCGGGGCCCGCCCCCTCGCAGCCTGCCGCCCTTCCTCCCGGTGCGCAGCGTCCCGGCCTCGGCCGCCAGCAGCCATGCTGGGCGCTCGGACCTGGCTGGGCCGCGGCCTCCTGCTGCCCTGCGCCCGGGCGGGCCGCGCCGCGAGCCCCAGGTACGGGCGGGTGAGCGGGCCGCCGCGGCGAGCGCTGCGCCCGAGGGGTCCCGGGCCGGCTGTCACCGCGCTGGTTCCCTAGTACCAGCCCCGCCACCCCTACTGCCTCCTCCGGAACTTCGCCGCACCTAGTCTGCGCTCGCGACCTGGTCCGGGCAGTAACGACCTCCTTCCCTCTACTCCTTTCAGTCCCTTCCAGCTGCAGGGCTAGCTCCCTTGGGTCTCTTCAGACACCCCCTCCAGGAAGCCTTCCCTGAACCCCAATGCTGGGCCGAGGATCCTTATCCGGCAGCACCCTGGGCTGATCACAGTCCTCGAGGCTTCAGGAGCCTGTCATTTAGGTCTGCCTCCCCCCCCTCCTCCCCGCGCCGCCGGGGCACCAGGCTCCCAAGCTGAGCCCTGTGAGATCTGAGCCAGTTAATGACTTCCTAGGGGTCCTGGGGGTCTGGCCTCATGGAAGTGCCCAGGGCATGATGTTGAGTGACACGGTCCTCTGTGTCAATTTTCCCCTCGTTGTCCCTCACTCGGTCTGGTCCCAGATCTGATTATTGCCCTGTCCAGCCACCAAGAGCTTGCAGCCTCCTGCCCAGACCACCAACCCAGGCCTGCCAGAGAGACCCCTCCAGCTCAGCCTCCCTGGGGAGGGGCCCTGTTAGGGGGAAAGAATGGAGGCCGAAGGACCATTCTGTCCATTGTGACTCACCCTGACCTCACAGTCATCAGCCTTCCCACCGCCAGGTCCGAGAGGTTGGGGGAGACTAACCTGGCAGGGAGCCCCCAATGAGCCACCTTTCTTCACCCCCCCAAAAACACAAGGGGGAGCACAAAGGCCACGGTCTCCCCCGTGGTTCAGAAAGGTGGGTTGGGTTGGGAGCAGGGGGTTCCGGGGGGAGGTGCCAGAGGGCAGGGTGGAGTGGAGCGGAGCGGAGCTCTGGGGAAAGCCTAGGAGGGAGTGGGCTGGAAAGCCCTCACTGCACCTGCCTGCCCGTGCCAGGGGTAGCTCCTCCCGGGACAAGGACCGAAGTGTGACGGTCAGCAGTTCAGGGCCCATGCCCGCTGGAGGGAAGGGAAGCTGGACCAACTGCTCCCCATCCACACCCCAGAAGGTCCCCAACCGCCTGATCAATGAGAAGTCACCGTACCTCCTGCAGCATGCCTACAACCCTGTGGACTGGTGAGTACCCCTGATGTCCTTGCCCTGGGGCAGCTGGGCCCTTGGCCCCTCCTACACCCCTCCCCCACACCCGGGGGCCAGTGAGTGATGCCCAGCCCTGCCCGCCCTAGGTACCCCTGGGGACAGGAAGCCTTCGACAAGGCCAGGAAAGAAAACAAGCCAATTTTCCTTTCAGGTAACACAGCCACCTTCCCTGGGATGGGAGGAAGGGAGCAGTAGTGGATGGGGGCAGGGGCAGAAGGGTCCTCTGGGCCTGCGACCTCCCAGGAAATCTCTAGCCAGTCACTGGATGCCCCCCTCCCCCCGCCCCCCGCCTGGCCCACCATGTTCCCGTTCCAGTGGGGTACTCCACCTGCCACTGGTGCCACATGATGGAGGAGGAGTCCTTCCAGAATGAGGAGATCGGCCGCCTGCTCAGTGAGGACTTTGTCAGCGTGAAAGTGGACCGGGAGGAGCGGCCAGATGTGGACAAGGTGTATATGACCTTCGTACAAGTGAGTAGTGTGTCCACGTATCGGGCGGTGGGGGGGGGGCTGGTCCCCGCATGGGGGGGGCCACTCCCCTCACCCCCGCCCTCTCTCTGCTAGGCCACCAGCAGTGGTGGGGGCTGGCCCATGAACGTGTGGTTGACTCCCAACCTCCAGCCCTTTGTGGGGGGCACCTACTTTCCCCTTGAGGATGGCTTGACCCGAGTTGGCTTCCGCACGGTGTTGCTGAGGATACGGGAGCAGGTGGGTATATGCCCCCTGGGGAGGGGAGAGGGGTGAGGACTGGGGGGTGGGTCAAGGGCAAGGAAACAAGAGCCCTCCCCCCCCACCGCATGCTGACCTCCAGGTCTGCCCTGCCTCCCACAGTGGAAACAGAACAAGAACACCCTGCTAGAGAACAGCCAACGTGTCACCGCAGCCCTACTGGCCCGCTCAGAGATCAGCATGGGTGACCGCCAGCTGCCGCCCTCCGGTGCCACCATGAACAGCCGCTGCTTCCAGCAGCTGGACGAGGGCTATGACGAGGAGTACGGGGGCTTCGCCGAGGCCCCCAAGTTCCCCACGCCGGGTCAGTGTCCCCTTCATGCCTGCCCCATCCCCATCCCAGCTTTCTGATCCCTGTCCTGGTCAACAGCTTCTGACCTCTGGCTTGGTCACTCGCCTCCTGCTCTCCTGACTGGCCAGTGACCTCCTTACCCCAGCCTGGCACTAGCTACCTAGCGTAGACCTAACGTCTGGTCTCCGCAGCAACGCCGGGACGCTGGCCTGGGTAATGATCTTCGGTCGTCTGTGCTGACCGCTGACTCCCTAACCTGCAGTCTGTCCAGGGAGACGGCCTGTTGAGTGCACTCCCAACCCCAGCCTGGCCCGATCTCTGATCGCCCAGATCTCTGCCCTCTGCGTCCCCCATTCTCTCATCCAAGTGCACTTGGTGCCCACAGTGATCCTGAGCTTCCTGTTCTCCTACTGGCTCAGCCATCGACTCACCCAGGATGGCTCTCGGGCCCAGCAGATGGCCTTGCACACCCTGAAGATGATGGCTAACGGGGGCATCCGAGACCACGTGGGACAGGTGAGGGGGATTAGGCATTCCCGGGAGGGGGCAGGGGGGCGGAGGCAGAGGCTGGGCTTGGCCACCAGCCCCGTGTCCTGCCCGACACAGGGCTTCCACCGCTACTCCACGGACCGCCAGTGGCACATCCCCCACTTCGAGAAGATGCTGTACGACCAGGCGCAGCTCGCGGTGGCCTATTCACAGGCCTTCCAGGTGACCCCTGAACCCAGCCCAGAGCAAAGACACCTAGCCTGTCCACCTACCCCCGGCTGCCCCTCTTAGTCAAGGGCTTTCTTGGGGACTTGTGGCTCCGCCTCAACTTCATTCTTAATTCCCTCCCCTGTGCCCAGGCTCCCTCCCTGGCCCTCCTGGGACGATGTTGGCTGTCCCCTCTGTACCCAGGCAGGCGGTGGCCTGGTACTCTGTTTACAGTCTGCTTTCTCCCCACTCAGATTTCTGGTGACGAGTTCTACTCCGATGTTGCCAGAGGCATCCTGCAGTACGTGGCTCGGAACCTGAGTCATCGGGTGTGTGTCCACTGAGGCAGGCGGGCCTGGCTGTGGGAGGGCTTGGGGGCCCCCCGTTGCCCTGAAGGCCGGGGCCAGCCAAATCTCCTCTCCCCACAGTCTGGAGGCTTCTGCAGCGCAGAGGACGCAGACTCACCCCCAGAGCGGGGCATGCAGCCCAAAGAGGGTGCCTTCTACGTGTGGACGGTCAAAGAGGTCCAGCAGCTACTTCCTGAGCCTGTGCCGGGTGCCACGGAGCCCCTGACCTCGGGCCAGCTCCTCATGAAGCATTACGGGCTCACGGAGGCGGGCAACATCAGCCCCAGTCAGGTGAGGACGCTTGAGGATGGGGAAGGGGTCCTGAAGCCAGGCGGGTGAGGGGGACTCCCTCTCACAGGGGCCGTTTTCCTCAGGACCCCCAGGGGGAGCTGCACGGCCGGAATGTGCTGACTGTCCGCTATTCGCTGGAACTGACCGCTGCCCGCTTCGGCCTGGACGTGGAGGCCGTGCGGACCTTGCTCAATACGGGGCTGGAGAAGCTCTTCCAGGCCCGGAAACATCGGCCGAGGCCGCACCTGGACAGCAAGATGCTGGCTTCCTGGAACGGTGGGGCGGCCGTGCCTGAGGCCGGGTCCCATTTACAGATTTACCCTCTACGAGGGCCCCTTCTGTGTGCCAGGCACCTGCTAGAAATCAGGTCTCCCTGTATCTTGTTTCTGATCCTCAGTTTACAAACGAGTGAACTGAGGCTTGGAGAGCTTAAGTGACCCACCCGACGTCACACACAGGGGCCAGGAGCTCTTACCCATTCACCCCATTGCTCCAGAGAGGCCAGGGCTCAGGGGGTCAGGGTGGGCATACCTGGAAGGAGCCCCCCCCCCCTCCCCCCGGCCAGCTTCTCACGGCCACCAGTGTTTCCTCCCTCCAGGACTGATGGTGTCTGGGTTCGCTGTGACTGGGGCTGTCCTGGGCCTGGAGAGGCTGATCAACTATGCCACCAATGGTGCCAAGTTCCTGAAGCGGCATATGTTTGACGTGGCCAGTGGCCGCCTCATGCGGACATGCTATGCAGGCTCCGGGGGAACCGTGGAGCACAGGTCGGGGGCCGGGCAGCCTGGGAAGGCTTGTCTCCCTGGGCATCCCAGGCCTGTCTCTGCCCCTCTCCCCTACCTCCTGTTAGGCCCCAACCCCGACTCTGCCATCTGCTCGCCGTGAGCTCTGAGCTTCCCCGGGCCCAGTTACTCATCCAGAAAATGGGCTAATGGTACCCAACAAAGAGGTAGATTCTGAGGGTTAAGCGAAAGGATGCGTGCAAAGGGCCTCCTCTGGGAAAGCCCCTCTCTCCCTGGGCCTGCTGGTAGCCTCTTCCCTAATGTCTGTCCCCACCCCCCCCCCCCAGCAACCCACCCTGTTGGGGCTTCCTGGAGGACTATGCCTTCGTAGTGCGGGGCCTACTGGACCTGTACGAGGCCTCGCAGGAGAGCTCGTGGCTCGAGTGGGCTCTGAGGCTGCAAGATGCCCAGGACAGGCTCTTCTGGGACTCCCAAGGTGGCGGCTACTTCTGCAGCGAGGCCGAGCTGGGGGCTGGTCTGCCCCTGCGTCTGAAGGACGGTCAGTGGTGGGCTTGGAGCTGGCCTGGACCCGGTAAGGGCTTGGCTCTCCCTGTGGGAGGCATCAGCGCAGTGTGGTCATAAGGAGCCAGCGTGGGTTCCACCGCTAACTGACTTTGGGTTGGTCTCATTAAATTCCAGAGTGTCGGTTTCTCGATATGTGAAACAGCCAACATTGGTACTTGCGGGGAGGCGAAAGAGATGAATTTGGCCATTATGCGAACACGCTTGGCAGCAATGACTGCCATGCTTGGGATTCATATATCACACGAGGCCCGCTCGGTCCCTACCCTCACGAAGTACAAGAGCGTGGCCCCGGGGAAACAACTAGTCAACAGTAATAACTAACATGAAAGTGCACGCGCAGATGGGTGGTTGCAATGAGAGTGCCATAAAGGAGTAGGTGCCTGGCCCCTGCCTCTTCAGGAGCGCTCTCCGTCACCGGACATGTCTGTTAATGGTCTGCTCTCTCCCCCACCCGACCCAAGTGTAAGTGTCCTGAGAGCAAGGCCTTGCCTTTTGTCACTACATGCCCGGAGTCTAGTGCAGTCTGGCAGATTGTAGGTCCTCCGTCAATGTCAGCTGACGTCAACGTTAGTCCCCAAAGGGACCTGGGGAGAGAACAGCGGTGGGGCCTGACTCAGCTCCAGGGAGGTCAGACCAAACCTGGAACAGGTGTCGTTGAGCCAAGGGCTATGGGAGGCCAGGAGGGTCGAGGCGGAGGCGGGGTGTGCCCACGTGGGCAAAGCTGGGTCCCTGCAAGGTCTTACAGGCGTGACGAGTAGTGGATGTCTCTGGAGGGCTTTAAGTGGGTCGTGATCGGGTCCGGTTAGGTCTAGGAACGTCATTCCGACTGAAAATGGAGGAGGGACCTTCAGAAGGGGGCAGGGGAAACAGGGTGACCAGGTAGGAAACCTGTCAGCGGCATTCAGTCCCGCAGGGGCTGGCAAAGGCTTCGGACGAGCCGGAAGTATGAGATGGGGAGAAATGGTAGGATTCAGGTCTACTCCGGCTGCAGGCCCTGTGGACTCGGGCGGGGGCGGGGTGGTGGGAATTAGAAGTGGGGAGTGAGTGAGAGAAGGGAGGGAGAGGCAAGGGTGATGGCACTCTGGCTTGAACAGCTCGGGGGGTGGGGGTGGGGGTGGGGGCTGGGTTCGGTAGACTCTTCTGCATCCTGTCCCCATCCCCCGCCACTCTGGCCACAGTCTCGGGACCCAGTGACCCTCCCTCACCGCTCCCACCCCCCGCTGCCCCCTGCAGACCAGGATGGCGCGGAGCCCAGTGCCAACTCCGTCTCGGCCCACAACCTGCTTCGGCTGCACGGCTTTACGGGCCACAAAGACTGGATGGACAAGTGCGTGAGCCTGTTGACCGCCTTCTCTGAGCGCCTGCGCCGTGTGCCCGTGGCCTTGCCCGAGATGGTCCGTGCCCTCTCAGCCCATCAGCAGACCCTCAAGCAGGTGTGTGTGTGGGGGGCA
This sequence comes from Lynx canadensis, assembly GCF_007474595.2. Lineage (NCBI taxonomy): Eukaryota > Metazoa > Chordata > Mammalia > Carnivora > Felidae > Lynx > Lynx canadensis. The sequence goes on along the minus strand of NC_044316.2, from coordinate 34,656,090 downwards.
AGGGCGTTTGCGTTGGGACCCTGAGTTGGGGGGCATCTGGGCTGCCGTGGGGGACAGGGGCATGGGGTGGGGCTCCTGGAGCTGTCCCCCCAGAGCTCAGGTCTGTGAGCGTGCGGCCATCTATGAGTACGTGTGCACGTGTCTCCAGGGGCATATCTATACGAGCTGCTTTAGGCAGCGGAGGTATCTGAGCGAGTGTGCATCTGAGGAGCCAGGCCTCTGGCAAGGGAGCGCCTCTGTGCCTGCCTGTTACTGGGGCTCTCAGAGTAGGGAGGGCAAGAGGCAGGGGCTCTGAACACTGAGCGTTCACCAGTAAATGTTTGCCTGTCTGCACGTGTATGCCCCGGGTTCAGGTCTGCCGGCTTATATTTGCACGTTTGCCTGTATATCTCTGCCTCTGTGTGTGTGTGTATGTGTGTGTGTGTGTGTGTGTGTGTGCGCTCATGCGTGTACGTACGTGTTCCCACATGCCCAGCAGTGACTCCCTGAGGCAGCCTCCCAGCAGCGGGTCTGGAGGATGCTGAGCTGAGTCCCCATTCCTTCCCGGGGATGTAGTGTGGGGTGGAGGGAAGATGGGGAAACCGTGGTAGGTGGGGATCCAGCTCCCTGCACCTGACCCTGGAGTTGCCTTTCTGTTCCGGCCAGATCGTGATCTGTGGAGACCCCCAGGCCAAGGACACCAAGGCTCTGTTGCAGTGTGTCCACTCCATCTACATTCCTAACAAGGTTCGAGACTGTGAGCCCGGCCCCACCCTCCAGCTCCCTTGTCTGCCACCCCCATGCGGCTCTCCAATGATCCCCTCTTCTGTAGGCCTGGGAGAGGAAGCCCACCAGTGGGCCCTGCCAGTGTCCCAGCGCCCCCCTGGGTGACCGTCTACTCTGCTGCTATCACAGGTGCTGATCTTGGCCAACGGGGACCCCTCCAGCTTCCTGTCCCGTCAGCTGCCCTTCCTGAGTACCCTGCGACGGCTAGAAGACCGGGCCACGGCCTACGTGTGTGAGAATCAAGCCTGCTCAGTGCCCATCACGGAGCCCTGTGAGTTACGAAAACTGCTACATCAGTGACTGCTTCGCCCTCCTCGGGCTGGGGCAGAGCTTCCCAGCTGAACAGAGACTCAGGCCTGGCAGGGCCCTGCACACCCTGCGGCCATCCCCGGGCACCCTGTCACCGGATGCCCTCGGACATCCTCACTGGCCCACCATGGGCCCCCACTCACCCTGGAATAAACCTAACGGCATCCTGCGGTAATCTCAGGGCCTCAGCCTTGCTTGGGAGAGAGGGGCCTCCGGCTGACCCCTTTGCCTTCTCGAATTCCTTCTTCACCTCTAGAGGTCACCAGGCTGACGCCGCCCCGTCCATGGTCATTGCAGCTTGAATGAAACTGAGGGCTGGGGGCCTGTGATGATCACCAGGGGTGGGGTTGGGGTGTGGACTTGTCCTGGAGGGGAAAGGCTAGTCCTTGCCCTCAGTGGGGTTAAGAAAGGGGCCTGCTCTCCTCTTCCCATTGTCTCCTGTTTTAAGCTGGAGCAGTGGTAGAGGATGCTTCACATGAGCGTTTATTTTTCAAGGAAGGGTAACATTTGCATATTCTCTGGCACATCATGGGAGCTAAGAACCAGGGATGGTCATTTTGGGGGTGTCCACCCAGCCCCCAGCCTTACCAGGATGGAGGCCTCCCTGTAGGAGGTCATACTGTCCCTGCCCCTGCTTTCACACAAACCAGTCTGGGGAGAGTTCTCCTTCATTTGGAACATCCGTTGGGTTGGAAGTCATTCTCCAAATCGGGTTCCTTCCTGCTGCAGGGAAAGCTGGTACTTTTCTGTGGCCTCCTCCTGTCCCTTCCGTGTTGGGAGATGATCACAAGTCCTGTCCTTGGCTTCCACATCTTCACAGACCCCAGAAACCCCATCTAGCTTCCGCCGCGGGGAAGGTACTGGGAAGCATGCTTTGGGAAGGGCAGGTGCAGCGGGATGAGGCTGACAGGCGGGGGTGGGGGGGTGGGAGGAGCTTCTCCCTCCCCACACCCTTCAGGGGTCTGCTGAGCCTGGGCACTGTCGCAGCCCCAGAGCCACCCAGTACAGACAGACAGAAGAGGCTGTTGGAGGCGAGACTGGAGTGGGGCCACTGTTTGTGTGGATGTCAGCAGTGGGGAGGAGTGGGAGACCGGACTGTCACTGCAAGGTCTGCACATGGTCACACACAGCCACACATGCTCAGTGGGACCAGGGTCAGCTTTGGCTGGGCAGCTTTTGATGGTGCAAGCCACCTTGGCCCATCTGGAGGGGATTAGGGCTCTGGCCAACAAGGTCAGCTGGCCCTTTTCTGGCTAGAGCCTGCTCCGTGTTGGCCAGGAAGTCTGAGGACTGGGCCAGTGGAGCCGGGTCTGGGGGGGGGGGGTGGGCAGTGAGGAGGGAGGATGGAGTGTGGTGAAGCACAGGTGGCCTTTTTGGCAGCCCCAGCCCTGGCTCTGGAAAGTCTGGGCAGTTTGCAAAACCCTCTGCGTCCGTCTCATTGACCCATACGAATGAGGCAGTGAGGCAGGTACCTTTGGCCTTCGATGGTTAGATATTCAAGGCCCAGGGAGGGTAACAGATGGACCTGCGACCACTCATCACATCTGGTTCTTTCTGGGGCCTTCAGGGTACAGTAAAAACTGCTGAACCTTCCTCTTCCTCCAGGAGGTGCAGGCACAGTTGTGAAAGGAGGTGCATTTGGTGTTTCCTACCTCTCTAGCCAGCCTTCACTCTGCTCTGTGTGTCCTCAGTTCCCTTCCTCTGATACCAGGCATGTGCTTGAGAAAGGGATCCTGTAACAGGTTCAAAGGAAGCAGTTAGGGCCTTAAAGGGTTAGGGCTCCCGGGAGAGCTAGCATTTTCTGACTAGGACAAAGCTGAACGTAAGTCTTGCTCAGATACGGGATTTTTAAAGTCTGCAGCCTTTGCTGGTCCCGCTTGCATCCGCTCCTCGCTCAGCCAGCAGGGGCTGTTCTGGAGGAGCTGTGGGCCAGTGCCATTGGAGACAGGACCTCCCAGTTTGAGAAGTCACTGAAATAAGGTCATCTCCCCAAGCCTCAGTTTTCTTATCCAAAAAATGGGACGACCTCCACCCAACTCCCAAGGCTGTGAGGTGACTACATGGAATGATGTGTCATCGCTGAGCAGAGCATGTCAGAGATGGGAAGATTATCTCAGTTCCTGAGGGAGCCAGCCAGGCTGTGAAGGAGGTGTAAGGGGGAGACGGTTGGAGAGGGCTGGTGGGGCTGGCAGAGCAGGTATGAAGGCTCTCCCTCAAACCCAGAGGACATCTTAGACACACTTAGGCCTAACTTCTTTGTTAGGAAACTGAGGCCCAAGGAAAGGAATTTCTTGTCCCTCTCATTCTCCTCCCTGCCTAAGGTTATTCATCTAATAAAGATTTATTAAGTACCTACTATGTGCCAAACATGGGACCAGGCTCTGGTGAGCAAAATGGACATAAAGTCTTGCCCGAGGGAACATAGAGCCTAGAGGGGGTTTCATTACTACAAACATAAACCTATAATCCGAGTCTGGGTGAAGCCTTTGAGGTTCCAGATTCTTGTCTAGCTCTGTACTGTGTCCTCAGCACCTTGACACTTAGTAAGCACTGCAATACTTGCTGAAAAAGGCCATTCTGAGGAGGTGATGGTGGAGCTGAGACTTGGAAGGTAGGAGTTAAAGAGGGTTTCACCCTTTTTTTTTTGCCTTCTCTGTAGGTCTTGCTTCCCTTCTCCCCTTACCCACTCAGGCTAAGAGAGCATCTGAGGCGGGGTCCCCTGGTGCCCCCACCCAGGGATCAGGATGCTTTAGGGGGCAGGTCACCCCAGGTCCCAAGGCCAGGGAGGTAAATGTGTCTGCCCCACACCCTGCCACCTTCCTGGGTATGCTCTAGAATAGAGCTCAGCCCAGAGACAGGGGTGGCCTGGATGATGGATGGAGGTGTGGGACCTGCTGACCACCAGGAAACTTGACCACTGGGCTGGGCAAGCCTCTCTGGGCTCATTGTACCCTCTGCAAAGAGGGGATGATTAAAGTCCCTACGTCCTGGTGCCAGCCCTGGGGCTTCTTGACACTGTGGGGGAAGGGCAGGCCGACCAGGCAGACTGCGGACCTGCGGGAGGGATGAAGGTGTCAGACACGTGGAGTGAACCATAAATAGGCCCCTCTCCCAGAAGACCGCTGAGAGTTCAAGCCTGGCGCGGCACACACGGAATGAGAGCAGAGACTCCCGCCAGGAGGGAAAGGCACTTAAGGGATCTGCTCATTAGCATGCAATGCAAATGAGCTCGGCCTCATTTACACAACTCGGTGCCCGGATTTGGCGAAAGGGCAACCCGAGAGGCTGCAACCCCTCGGCGCCTCCCCACTGCACTGGCTGCAGCCCGCCCTCGAGGGGGCTGAGACACCCACCCCGGGCGGCCGGAGGCACGCGGGGGCTGCTCGGGTGGCCCGGGGGGAGGGGGGGGCGGGGACGGGAGATCATCCGGTCCACGCCTCTGCCTCTCCGCAGTGGCGTCAGCACCCCGAAGTCTCGGGACCCAGCACTGACTGACCTTCTTGGTCCCGCCGCCGTGTCCACCTTCCCAGAGGTGGGGAAGTGCTTTCCGGACGTCTAATGCTCGACGCCCTCTCCGCCCCACCTCGCTCCAGCGCCCAGCGCTCCCGCGGCGCTCTGCACCCGGGCACCTACAGCCTTTTGGGGCGGCGCTGGCGGTGAGAGGGAGCAGGAGCTGACTGAGCCCAGGGACTCGCGAAGGTGGGGCGGGGCGAGGTTCCCGGGGCACACGAGCGTGTGCGCGAGTGGAGAGCTGCAGACACTCGAGGACCCGCTCCCCCGGTAGCAGAGGTGTGCGAGAGCAGCCACGAGAAGCTCCTGTCCTGCGGCTGCCTTCCCAGCCGTACTGGAACTCGAGAGGGAAAAACTGAGACACGGGGTGGGAGGTTGGTAAGACCTTGCAGGCCAAGAGCCAGCAAAGCCCAGCTCCGTGCTTCCACTCCCTCCCACACACCGGAGGCCCCCGCAGGTCCCTTCGAGGGAGCTTCTCTCTGCTCCTCAGCTGATCTTGGGGACCTGGGCTCTGGGACTGGCTTGACCTGTTTGGGGCCACGTGTTCGAGGTCGAAGCCCCTGCGAGAGATCCACAGCCTCCAAAGGATCCCTAGGGGCAGAGAGGAGGAAGCTCAGGAGTGTTGACCTGAGGTCAGGGTCGGCGGCTTAGCGTTAGAAGGTCAGGGTCAACGTCGCAGAAGTGGACCTGGGAGAGGGGTCTACATAAGGAGGTTGGTGGAAACCACGCCCAGACCTTGCTTGCCCGGGACTTGCCTAGGCTCCGCCTGTTTCTCCAAGCCTGAAGCCCCTACCCCCGGGACATCCTACTCCGCTCCTCCCCTTCTTCAGTCGCGCTCCCGGGCTCGACTCCAGGGTAGGCGATTAATCCGGTGGACACCCAGGGTTTCGCTCTGGGGACCCTGGTCACCACCCACAGCCCCGGCCGCCAGCCTCTCTTCTGCCCAGGCCCGCCCAGAGCTGGGCCCCGCCCTCCGGCTGCGGTCCAATTCAGGGGTCTTGGACAAAGGATGCCCCGGGGCCCGCAGCGCTATCCCGGGACCCGGCGCCGAACACTCTGATTCCCCGGGGCTCCCTCCAGGGGAGTCCCAGAGACCCCAGTGGCCAATAGGAAAATGGGTTCGGTCTGGGTAGCCGTCTAATTGGCTCTGGCCTTCGGGAGCGGACCCAGGGGCAAGGGGAGGGGAGAGGGGCGGTCCTGGGCTTCAGGGTGGGAACCGGATTCCAGCTGTGGTTCTCTCCCCCGGCGCCCCCGCCCGCACTGCCACGGCGGCCCGCCAATGGGCGCGGGGCTCGGGGCCGGCGGCGCGCAGCGATTGGCTGCGAGGCTGGCTGGGGAGAGGCGGGGCCGAGGCTTGAAGTTGGAGTGAGGGATCCAGCTGTGGTGTGCGCCGGGCTCCTCGCGGCCGCTTTCGCTCGCTCGCTCCGCGTCTCGGCCGGAGGAGGAGGCAGTGGCGCCGGCGACAGCTACGGCAGCGGCAGCCACCGCGGCGGCTGCGGCGGCGGCATCTCCGCCTCCACCCCCGCCCGGGACGGCCCCCCACCGTCTCCCCGCCCCTCCCGGACCGGGAGCCCGCCGCGGGGCGGAGGAAGGAGCCGCCCCCCACCCCCTTCAAACCCACCCCCAAAGAGATCCCTCTTCCCCTCCCCCCGCCGCCGCTGGCGCGGAGCCGGGACGATGCTGACCCCTTAGATCCTGCTCCAGCTGCGCCGCAGGAAGAGGGGGCGCCCCTCCCCCGTACCCCCTGTTCTCCGACCCCCTTCTCTCTCCCCCTCTCCCGGCCGCTTCGCCGAAGGTAGCGCCGAATCGGGCGACTGGAGCCTGGGCGCGAAGCGAAGAAGCCGGAACAAAGTGAGGGGGAACCGGCCGGCTGGCCCGGGGGGCCCCAGGAGCCCTGGGGAAGCGGGACTCGCGCCGGGCGGGGCTTCCCTGCGACCCGGCGCCCCGCGGGCAGCATGCCCCTGCGGGCAGGGGGAGCTGGGCTGAACTGGCCCTCCCGGGGGCTCAGCCTGCGCCCTAGAGCCCCCCAGATGCGCCCCCGCCGGGGCCCCCCGGTTGCGTGAGGACACCTCCTCTGAGGGGCGCCGCTCGCCCCTCTCGAGACCGCCCGGGGCCCCGGCTGGCCAGAGGATGGACGAGGAGGAGGATGGAGCGGGCACCGAGGAGTCAGGACAGCCCCGGAGCTTCATGCGGCTCAACGACCTGTCGGGGGCCGGGGGCCGGCCGGGGCCGGGGTCGACGGAAAAGGACCCGGGCAGCGCGGACTCCGAGGCGGAGGGGCTGCCGTACCCGGCGCTGGCCCCGGTGGTTTTCTTCTACTTGAGCCAGGACAGCCGCCCGCGGAGCTGGTGTCTCCGCACGGTCTGTAACCCATATCCTCCAGGGCACGACGGCCGGGTTGGGGGGTCCGCAGGGGGGCGGGCCGAGCCGCCGGAGGGGACCGAAAGCCAGGTGAGTCGGAGAAGTGAGCCTGGAAGGTGGGCAGATGAGAGTGGGGGGGGGGCGCTGCTCAGGGAGGGAGGGGGCTTCAGAGTGGGAGCGGAGCCGCGAGCAGGTTTGGCTGATACCCCAGACGAGCCCCACCTCGGTACACACACCTCAGTCCTCCTTGGGGGGTTGGGATCCAGGCCAGGAAAAGAGAGGAGACGTGCCCCGCCGGTTTGTAGCTGGATGCTCTCCAGATGTGGGCAGGGGAGGGTCGTCATCCTCCAGATGTGGGAAGCTTCGGGAGCCTGGGAGCTCTACTCCGCCCGCCGCCCGTTAGCGAGCTGGGTTTGGTTTCCGACTTTGGGGGGTGGGGTGGGGAGGAAGCTGCGGGGCGGGGGAGGGGGACTGCAATCTCCTGGGTTTCCCTCCTGCCCGCCCCCCCCCCCCACCGGCTTCAAAGTTTGAGGTGGATTCTAGGGTCTGATCCCCACCCCCAACCTGGTCCTTGAGGCTGAGGTTTTTACTGACCCAGAGGGAGATGTTGGGGGTGGGGGGGCGGGGACCGGGTCCTAACTCCCCCACCCCCACCCGCGGGTTGGAGGCACAACAAGGAGATTCCGGCGGCGGCTGATGTCAGGGGCGCAGAATGAGAACAAGATGTGGTGAAGGGGAAGCTGTCTGCCCCCAGAGCCGGAGTAGAGACCCTTTCAGCTGGAGCCCAGTGCCCGGAGTGCCTCCTTTCTCCCCAATTCTTTATTCAGTGCGGGGTGCTTAAGGGTGGGTTGGGGAGTTTTGTGCTAGATTTTTTCTTGTAGAGGGAAAGACTGTGGCCAGTGCTTTGGCAAGCGGGGGATGGGATTGAACGGGTCCAAGTTACCCTTTCACAAACACAGAGTGCTCCCGCCTGAGGGCAGAGCAGGTATGGGAGACCGCAGCCCTCCAAGAAAGTATTGGGGGAACCGCGAGCCTGTGAGCCGGTCGGCTAAGGAAGACTCGGGTCCAGCACCCCGGAGGGTCTGCTCCTTGGCTGGGTGTGTGGAATGCAATCCCCACATTTCAGGGAGATAGATTTAGCACTGCCCCCTGTTCTCTGCCTGGTCTGGGGTGGCATGGGAGACCCCAACCCCCCTGCCCCCCTGGCCTCTTCTCCTCAGCTCCTAGCACAAAGCGCTGCTTGACTACTGCCGGGTTCCAGGCTCCGGGTGGGTCCCGTCACTGCCGGAAGGAAAGGGGAGGGGGGGGGGTGTGCTGCCATCCCAGGTCTTGACAGCTTCTCCTGACTCCTTCCTCCTGGCTCAGAGGCTCTTTTGCACCAGGGTGGGGGACCTCAGGTTTCCCTTGTAACCCCTGAGAGCCCAACCGGGACTCTGCTTTGGGGAAGGTGTGGGGGGGAGCCTGGTGCCACCTCACTCTGCAGTTCGGCTGCCTCTAGTGCGCAAAGCAGGGATGTGAGCTTGGGTCCCCCCCCAACCCCCATCCTCTACACCCCGCGGGTCTTTAGGAAGCCCCCCTCGTGACACCCTCTCTCCATCGCTTGCCCCTTCTTCTTTTTTCTCTGAGCTGCCGAAAGAGAGAGGTAGGAGGTCTCAGAGAGCTCTGACTCCTCCCCTACCCCCGAGGCCCCTTTCTCCATGGCAGAGAGGGACCTGGGGAACAAATGTCTCTGAGAGGATGAGCTCAGCACATCCTTCCTCTCGACCCCTCACCACCTGCCCTCTCCAGGAATGGGGAGTGAAAGCACCATTCCCTTCTCCTGGGGGTCCAGGGGAGATAGTGAGACCTTGCCTCCCCTCTTCCTCTAAAACAGCCAGACCTCTGGGCCAGCATCTCCCCACCTGCCCTACCTCTAGGTGCTAGTGGATGGTCTGGGTGCAGATTCCTTCCTTGAGGGGCTCCAGGAGGGAGCAAGTGGAGAGGGTTGGAAGGAGGGAAGAGAGGTGGGACCCCAGGGCTCGTCTTGGGGATGGAAAAGCAGGCCTACGCCTGGGGTGGTGGGAGTCTGGGGTGTGGGGCATTGGCATCACTGGGTCTAGACAAGTCGCTAAGCCTGGGTTGGCTGAGGATGGGCTGAGAGAACAGTGTCTTGGCAAGGGAACTGCCTAAGCCGTGCCCCACCAATCCCATCACACCTGAGTGTCAAGGGAAACCTGTCTTTTCATGGCCGGGGGGTGGGGGCGGTGGGCTCTGAGCTGACTCCTGGACCTCAGGCTTTCCCTTCTCTCTTTTTGGTGTCAGTGCACCTCCGCCTGACTCCACAAGGTCCTCTGCACCTCTGAGTCTGAGGGACATAGGGGCACCTCCCCCACTATCTGAAGCCAGTTCCACTTTTGTTGGCATTTTTCTCAGCCCCTCCTTTTTGAGCCTCTTGAGGACACCAGGTTTCCTAGAGAGGAGATTTAGACCCAGGTAGGAAGGTGTGTGTGTGTGTGTGTGTGTGTGTGTGTTGGGGGGAGGGGAGGGCAGCAAAAGGAAGAGAGGCTCAGAAGTGCACGTGCTGGGAAGACCAGGGGTACTCACATCAGAAGGGCCCCCTCCTCCCCGGTTATAGGGGAGCGTGTTGGACTTTCCAGTGTGTGTTTCTTGAAGTGTGAGGGAGTGTGGCGCCCCTCCCGGAAAGGAGATCCTGAGCATTCCCTCTCCGGCTGTTGTGTCACATCTGGAAGTTTGTGTAGGAGTTTCTCCAAGCTCAGAGCCCAGCACAGCTTTTTCTCATTTGGAAATCACAGGCTGGCATTTGGGATGCCGAGAGGGGGAGTGGGAGGGGGGCCAGAGGGGGAGAAGGGAGCCTGCCAGGAGTAGGGGAAGGAGAAGGGGGAGGCCCGAAAGGCAGGAGCCCTAATGGCTTCCAGAAGTGAGTGTGAGTGTGTGACTGCATCACTGTGTGTGTGTCTGAGTGTGTGTGTCTGGAGGGGAGGGGGCACCGGGAATTTCTGGAGTTTTCCTTGCCACTGTCCCAGTGCCCCAAGTTTGCCTGTGTCTCTTACCTTCGGGAGAAGTCTCCATTTTGGTCCTCAGAGGAAATGGGAGGGGGGTGTTCTTCCTGTCTCCTCACCAATTCCCTCGTCTCATTTTAAAACTCCAGACTCTCCAGAGGGGTTCTGGGTAGGAAGGTTGAGGCTGGGGAATGGGACAGGACTGGGGAGGGCAGAGCATCCCCTAGCACTCCTTCTGCCCCAGGCCCACCTTCCTTCCGGGTCACACACCCATTCTACTCCACAGAACTGTTGGGGGACTCCCCATCACCCATGGTGCCAGCTGGAGCCATTCCTGGGATTACCCCCACCACTCAACCCCCCCTCACCCCTCGCCTGCTCCCGCCCCAGCCCTCACCCCACCCTGCCTGCCTCAGCCAGGGTGGCGACAGACACAACTACTCACACGTGTGTGTGCGCGCGCGCACACACACACACACACACACACACAGTCACAGACATTTGAATCAGATTTCTGGCCTATTTCCCCTTCCAAAGATTCCAACAGGCCGGCTCTCTCTTGTGTCTCTGGGTCTCACGTCTCTGTCTCTGGGTGGGGCCGGCTGCCTTTCTTTGGGCTTCAGTTTTCAATTCAGCTGGAAACCTCTCTCCCTGCACGCCCACAGGCTGGAGCGCAGGAGACCACTGGGGAACGGGCTGTGGGAGTGGGGGCTTGGCTGGAGGGAATCCCCCTTTCGGCCTGCCCAGTGCCAGCCACATGGCCGAGCCCCCGTCTCCCACCCTACCCCCTGGGAGTGCCGTTTCCCATAGACGCCAGCCTCTCATAGGGTGGACCAGACTAGGATCCCACCTTCCCAACTCATACTGGGAGGCCAGGATTCCTGGGTCCAGGCCCGTCTCCTCCTCAGTGCTGTGCAGTCTCAGATTTCCAGGCCCCAGTTGGGAAGGGGGGCAGCTGGAAGGCCTGCTTCCCTTCTCAGTCACACCCGGGCCCCCACGTGCCCCTGGAGGTGCCCCCCCCTCCTCCCTCCTCTACCCACCCCCCTCTCCCTTACAGCTGCCAGGCTAGGAAAGGGCACTAGATAAAGCCCCATGGAGAGGACTCAGTTGGGCAGATAACATGCTCCAGTTCTCCCTCCTGGAGGAGGAGGGATGGAAGTGTGTTTCCTCGCCCTGCCATTTCCTTTTTCTCTGCTTTTGATGGTGGGCTGTGGGGAGAAGAAAGCCTCCCCTCTCCTACCCACCTCCCCCTTTGGGATCCACTCCAGCCCGGACAGTCACCATAGCAACAGTAGACATGTGACCGCACAGGTCTCTCATAGTCACTATGGCAACCAGTGTCCCCCGTTCCCTTGGTTGCCATGGGGATTTGTCACATGGTTTCCCCCCAACCTGATAACCTGTGGGTCCTCCTGCTTTCCCTTCCCTGCATGAGGACAAGACAGCAGTCAGGCTAAGGGGAGTTCATGTGTGAGGGGTCCCTTTTAGTTGCCATAGCAACAAATCCACACCACCTGGTGACACATCCTCCTGTTGTTATGGCAACAGAGGAACATCACACAGTGACATAAGGCCATGTTCCCAAGGAAACAAGCCCTACCCTGAGAAGGGTGAAAGACCCCCATCCCCACTGATTACTTCCCAGTTCAGATTGTCCCAAATTTCCCCCTGCTTTGGTGTCTTCCCTCGTCCGTTTACATTTCCCTGAAGGGAAAGGGGAAGGTAGAGAGCAGACAGGATGTACCTGGGAGTAAAGCTAAATTGCCAGGGGGGTTTCTGTGGTTAAGAGCTGGAGATGGGGTTATTTGGAGGTAGAATCTAGCTATAAGAGGCCCCAGTGTGAGCATGTGTAAGGTGGGAACAGGAGTCCCGGCTCCTCTGTGGTGTCACTTCTGCCCCTCACTCCCCCCACGCCCACCCCAAGTTATCAATTTATCACTGTTGAGGCAGACAAGGCAGGAAAACATGAATGGGGAGATACACCCGGTTTCTAAGCAGGGAGATTGATTGCTTGCTTGCTTGATTGATTGATTCATTCATTCATTTTCCCAATGCATTGACCATCGACTACAGGACAGGCACTACTGTAAGCTTCGTATGAGCTGTAAAATCAGAGTGTGCCTGCCTCAGCAAGGGAGACAAGACTAGTGCACAGATGGCTTGGTGGAGTCACTGCCATTGGAGGGGTCCAAACAGGTGTTCCAGGAGCTTTTCCCAACGGAACTACCCACATTCCCCCTTGTGGAGGTAACTGCTCAAATGGGTCCCTTTCTGCCGAGGACAGGAGGGGGTAGCTCGGGGCGGGCAGACCGGTTCTTGAGGGTAATTGTGTCCTGCTCTTTCCCGATAATCACCCTCAGAGAGCTCCCTCCCTGTCCTCCTTTTTCCAAGGTGACCCCTGGCTGACCCCATTCTGGGGAGAGATCCATTGGGCTCAGGCTCCACTCTGGAAAACAGCTCCATGGAAACAGAGCACTCTTTATTTACCTCGTCCATCTACTTACCCCAAAAACCTAGAACTATTTTTTTTTTTTTTTACTCTTATTCTTGTGAGGAGGAGGTGGAGGCAGGGGAAACTGTAGTGCCTCTGCCCACGTGGGTGCCTGTCAGTGGGCAGGGATGTGAAGGCAAACCGCCTGGGTGGCAGAGGAGGCCTGGGAGGGGAGATTGAGGGCATGGCGGGCCGTTGCAGAGTGGGATGGCATGAGCCTCAAGATGGAGATGGGGAGCGGTGGCTGGGACCAGCTGGGAGGAAAGCCCTGGGGTTCCCTGACAGAGCCTTCTCACTCCAGAAGTGGGGCCCTGACAGGAAGATTCCACCTGCTGTAGGCCCTTTGCGCCCCACAGTCTGGCTTCGTGGGTCATGCCATGGGCCGCCATGACACCCTCCTCACCTCCAGCCCCGAGGCCCATCCTCCGCCCAGTCTCCACTCTCTCCTCCTTTCTAGCCTCTTTGTTTCCCCCACTCTGCATTGTCTTTGAGAAGAATAGGATGCTGGCTCACTTCTTTGTCAGTCCGGTGTCCAGAACCTTCCAAGGTCCAGAAGCCGCTTTGTACATCCTCCTGTTGATGGGCTGGAAGTGAGTCCCTTAATAAAACCCACTATGTGGAAAAGACTCAGGGCCTGTGTGTGCAGGGTACGTTCTACTCTGTGTGGGCTGGGGACTTCTGTCTAGCACAGGGCCTGATGTGGAGTGGGTCCTCGTTACTTAAATGCGTGAGTGTGTTTGGAGGCATCCGAGGGCTTCGGGGGGCCAGGGGGCTCGTGGGTGGTGGGAGAGGCAGGCTGAGGCCGTGTTGTGGTGAAGGACCCTGTTGTTTAGTTCGGCCTGTCTGTCTGGTGCCAGGATGATCCTGACCCCTCCCCCACAGGCCGGGGCAACTATGGAAACAAGTCTCCCAGATGGGGGACTTGGACACCTCAGTCTCATCCTGGCTTCTCCCGTGACCTTCGGCACATGACTTTGGCCCTCTGGGCCTCCGGGTGCTTGGGTTCTGGGGAAGGAAATGGTCTACCCCCGCTACCTCACGGGACTGTTGCGAGCCTCAGATGTGGCATGGCGTGAAGGTGCTTGGTAAACTGTAAGGCAGGCATAATCCGACTTTAGGTTTGTGTCACACATTCACATACATTATCTCATTTGCTTCTCACATCTTCCCCGTGAGGTAGGGAGAATAGGATTCAGATTCAGCAGCACACTCTCAGTGTCTGGCATTTCCACAAGCTCGATCGATTTTATCCCCCGAGTGGCTTGTGCAAATAGTCAGGGTATTTGTGGCTTTTCCTACTGCACCGCCGAGGAGTCTGGGTCCAGTGGGGTGACGGCCAAGGTGGGCCCGGACCTGGGGTCGGTCAGACATGTGAGCCGGGGTCCTCCCTTCGCACCTGGCTCCACCTCAGATTGGGGGGGTGGGGGTCGTGGAGCGGGAGGCACAAGGGCAGGTGCGGGGCACGAGGCGCGGGCGCGGGCGCGGCTCCAGCCCCGGCCAGCTGTTTCCTTGACCGCCTGGATACCTGGTTTGAGCGCATCAGCATGTTGGTTATCCTTCTCAACTGTGTGACCCTGGGCATGTTCCGGCCATGTGAGGACATCGCCTGTGACTCGCAGCGTTGCCGGATCCTGCAGGTGAGTGTGTGTGCGTGGGGCGGGCGGGGGCGGGGGGGGGGGGGGGGGGTTCCCCTCCCCCTTCTCAGTTTCCAAAACCTCTTGTCCCCACGTCAGGCCTTCGATGACTTCATCTTTGCCTTCTTCGCCGTGGAGATGGTGGTGAAGATGGTGGCCTTGGGCATCTTCGGGAAAAAGTGTTACCTGGGAGACACTTGGAACCGGCTTGATTTCTTCATCGTCATTGCAGGGTGAGGGCCTGGGCTAGAGGTGGGAGAGCAATGACCAGATCAGCCCCGACCCCAGGGCCAGGGTTCTAGGCCCCAGCACTGCCCCCACCCCCGGCCCCTGCCCAGCCCACTTACAACGATGCTTTCTCCTTGGCTGTCCACTAAGGGTCCGAGGCTGTCCGGACCCTCGAGCCTGGACGGTCCTGGTGGGCGAGACAGTGCCTGTGACACTCGAGCCTGTACTTCTGAATTCCATGGCCCCTGAATCCGTCCCCTCCTCTGTTTATTCTCTGATGGGGAGCTGTCCTTGGCTTGGGGGTGGCCTTGCCCCCAGACAGAGAGCCGGCTCTTCAGGGCCCCTTGGTGGAGGTTGGGGAGGGGTCAGAGGCTGTGCTGCCCCACCGCAGCAGGATTCCTCATTGACCTCTTTTGACCCCCACGGCGGCCTCAGACTCAAAGGGCCTCCCTTTGGGCCCCTCCCTGCAGGATGCTGGAGTATTCGCTGGACCTTCAGAACGTCAGCTTCTCAGCTGTCAGGACAGTCCGTGTGCTGCGACCGCTCAGGGCCATTAACCGGGTGCCCAGTGAGTGACCCCTTGGCCCTCAGCCCCTGCACAGGGAGCCCCAAGAGGAAATATGGAACCCCCAGACCCCACCCCTACCTTCTGACCACTCATAGGCCTGGCGTTCTGAGGCAGACCTCATCAGATAAGGGCTCGGGATGGGGGTGGGGGAATCAGGGCCCCTGGAGCCGAATGGAGCCCCCACACCTGGCTGTGGCACTGGGAGAGTTAGCAGGAAAGACCCTCCCCCTTGTTTCAGACTGATTTGGGGTCAGAGTCTCAGAAATGTCTCAGATGACCCCTCCCTTCAGCTAAAAGATCACTCCGTGCAGCGGAAGGGGGGTGGAGAGTGGGAATGAGGAGAGGCCGGTAGGCCAGGAGGAGTGGGGACAAAGTGTAATGGCCTTTTCTAGCCAGAACGGCCTCTCACGCAGTCTGGTTCTCATTGGTGAGCCCACACTGGCCACACCGAGCATGACTTCTCTCAAAGCAAGGCCACTCCATGTCTCATGCTCCGCCTGTGTCCCCTTCCTCCTTCCCACTCCCTTCCAACCCACTGCCGCAACTGACTGCCGGGACCATTATCTAAATTAAACCGCATTGGTTTCCCGAGCCAGCCAAGCTTTGGCAGCCCTAGCTCCCCCTACATCCTGCCACCCCCCCCCCACTCTTACTCAGGCCCCCTATGCAACTCCTCAACCTATACAAGCTGCAAATGGTCTCCACTGCAGTTCCAGAAATGAGGGGTAGGGGCATGTTTGGGGGTTTCTGCGCCTGAGGTAGCAGCAGCCCCCTGTGCGGTGCGGTGCGTGCGTGTGTGCGTGCGCATGTGCGCGTATGTGTGTGTGTGTGTATGAGATGCGGCTGCTTTCGGGTGGGCAGAGCTGCTCGGTGTGCTGGGGAGTTAGTGTTAACGGAAGTTCTGGACGAGGGACAGGCTATCACCCCCGCTCCCACCCCAGGTGATGGCTGGCAGATTTATAGGCCGCTGTCTACCCACCGGTGTAATTCTCTTAATGCAAACCCTGAGGAATTGATCTCAGTTGGAGCACAGAGGAGCCGAAGGAGGATGGGGCTGGAGGGCTGGGGGTGGGGGTGGTGGTGGTGGTGAGGGACGGAGTGAGAAGTCCGGGCCAGAATGGCTGGGCAGGGCGGCTGTAGTCACCAAGAGGGTTAATTGGCTGCTGCTTAGAAGCTTTTTCCCTGGAGGGGCAGGGGGCCACGAGTGGCACTTTGGGGGTCAAACCGGTCATTAGAGGTCTGTGTGCTTAACAAGGGCTTAATGGCCCGGGGGTTGGTTCAGACCATGTGGGGGTGGTCCCAGACCTGGAATGGGGAGGGAGGGCAGTATCTCTAACAAGGCTTGTTGGGGCACAGCTGTGGTGGCTGTTCCTGCAGAGGGACTTGTTAATTGATGGCCACTTGGAAAGATGGCCTTGTGTCTCCTCGCGTCCCGATGTGGGGATCTGTATCAAGCAGAGAATGGACTAGGGGCAGGGGGCTCAGAACCATGGTGAAGCTCGGGGGTATCTGGACTCCTGCTGAAAGGATGGCTCTCAGAGTGAGAGCCTGTCAGCTGATGTCCCTCCTGGAGTTCCCTGCCTCAGTTTCCCCAGTGACTACAGTGGTGATAACTTAGAAAGGTCAGGTGACTGTGTTGGGTGAGAGAAGGAAGTAGGAGAAGAGTGTGTGTGTGTGTGTGTGTGTGTGTGTGTGTGTGTGTTGGGGGGTAGGATCCAGGGGCAGCTCTGTGATGCTGGACAAGTCATGTCAGTCCTCTGGGCATCCTCGATCCTCCTCTGTAAGCTGAGATGATGTGGGGAGTTAGGTGGGGAGCAGTGCAGGAGAGAGCTCTGGAAACCTCCATCTCTGTGTCTCATCCTTGGTGGTACCGTGCCCTGATTAATACGGATGGGCCAAGACGGGTAGTGGGCAGGGGCCGGGGGCTGCCGGGGCTGCCGGTGGAGTTAGAGGCGTCTACCGGTCTCCCCGCCAGCTTGAGCCGGCTGTCTGTGCCCCGGAAGCCCCGAAGGGCCTCCTCTGGGAGTGCTGCCTGGCCCCCCCGCCCCCCCAGCGTGGCTTCTGCCCCACAGGCATGCGCATCCTTGTCACGCTGCTGCTGGACACACTGCCCATGCTGGGCAACGTCTTGCTGCTCTGCTTCTTCGTCTTCTTCATCTTCGGCATCGTTGGCGTCCAGCTGTGGGCCGGGCTCCTTCGTAACCGGTGCTTCCTGCCGGAGAATTTCAGCCTGTGAGTGTTGCCCAGAGTGGGCGTGACCTGGGAGTGGTTGCCGGGGGCGGGGGGGGGGTGGCGACCTCAGTCCCCGTTGCCGTTGACATTTCCGTCCTCACACCGGTGCCATGTCTGGTTCTCAAACTTGGCTACGCATTGGAGTCCCCGCGGCCTGGGTCCCGCCCCCCACAGACTCTGATTTCCTCCGTCTGGGGTTCAGCACGGGCGTGGGGAGCCGCACAGGCTCCACGATGAGCCTCATGTGCAGCCGCGTGGGAAAACCATCCGTCTGGGACGTAACCTTCCATCAGCCCGACTCTGGAGTTGCACACTCAGTCCGCACACTCCTGGTGCCCTCCAACCTACACCCACAGGCCCCTGCCCCTGCCTGGTGCGTGCCCGGCTCTGCCCCCTGCTTGCTCACCCTGCGGGTCTCAGCGCGCCCACGCGGCTCGTCCGTCCTGGGCCCTCTCCCTGGAAGCCCCCCACCCCCAGCTCCTCCCTGTCTCCTCTGCAGCCCCCTGAGCGTGGACCTGGAGCGCTACTACCAGACGGAGAATGAGGACGAGAACCCCTTCATCTGCTCCCAGCCGCGGGAGAACGGCATGCGCTCGTGCAGGAGTGTGCCCACGCTGCGCGGGGAGGGTGGCGGCGGCCCCCCCTGCGGCCTGGACTACGAGGCCTACAACAGCTCCAGCAACACCACTTGCGTCAACTGGAACCAGTACTACACCAACTGCTCCGCAGGGGAGCACAACCCCTTCAAGGGCGCCATCAACTTCGACAACATCGGCTATGCCTGGATTGCCATCTTCCAGGTGGGGCGGCCTGGGCACGGGGAGGTTCCCCAGAGTGCAAGCGCCAGGATGCAGTCTGGCCTCAGAGCGGCCGTCCTCAGGGCTGGGATGGGGTCGGGGCCTCCGAGGGGGCCGCAGGAGGCTTTAGGGGGCCCCAAACCAGCCTGTCCCTCTGCGCTCTCCCCAGGTCATCACGCTGGAGGGCTGGGTCGACATCATGTACTTCGTGATGGATGCTCATTCCTTCTACAACTTTATCTACTTCATCCTCCTCATCATCGTGAGTGCTCCTTGGGCCCCTGTGGGGATGAGGGATCCTGGGGACACAGGGTGGGGCGCCCAGAGAGGGGAAGGCCTCCTGGGTCTGAAGTTCTGGCTCTCAGGACGGGTCCCATAGAGAGGCAGGCAGAGAGAGAGGGCACCCGTCATGAGGAGTCAGGAGGAAATCCAAGGTCGAGGCTGGGTTCTATCACTTACTACCACTTACGACCTCTGGCAACGTCATTCCCCACGAGGCCTCCAGCCCCACTTTAGGCCTCAGTAAAAAAGGCGATTCTCAACCCAAGCTGGCATCACCTCTCTCAGGGGGCATTTGGAAATGGCAAAGGGTGGTCCTGTTTCCTACGGGGTCTAGGGGAGCACCGCTGACGTTTTGTTGGGGGGCTGGGGAGAGCTGGCAAACATCCTGAAATGACTGTCCCCCAAACAGAGGACTGTTACCACCCCCCGTTCCCATCACCCTGTGTTGAGAAACAGTGCCTGACCTCTTGTTCCTTCCAGCTCAGAAATCCCAAGGCTTCCTGAGGGCAGAAGGCAGAGGCAAAAGTAGCAATATTTAATAGTTTTAGTCACCAGCATTCATAGTTAATAATTAAACTGCTTCTACTTACAGCTAATATTTATTGAGCATTTACTCTGCGCCAGTCCTGCTCTAAGCACTTTTTCTGTGCTGGTGCATCGAATCCTCACCACGGTCCTGTTATCATCTCTATTTTATAGAGAGGAAACCCACTTGTCTTCATTTGTCTGTCCCTGTCACGGGCTTTGCGGGTGCCATGGATTAATCTCGCTGGGCGGGCGTTGGGGTTGATGTGTGCTATGACATCTGCTACCTGTTTAATCCTCATAGTGCCCTGTGGCGGGGGGCGGGGGGGTGGCGAAGTGGAGAGGGTGTGGTCCCACCTCCTAAATGAGAACGCTGAGCCTAGCTCCGGACACCAAGTCCAGCCCTCCTCCATGTCACCAAGAGGCCAGTGACAGAGCCAGAGAGAGAGGGACAGATATGGAGAGAAAGAGATGAAGACGGAGATTAAGATCTACTCGGGACTGGGGCACCTGGGTGGCTCAGTCGGCTCAGCGTCTGACTTCGGCTCAGGTCACGATCTCACAGCTCGTGAGTTCGAGCCCCGCGTCGGGCTCTGTGCTGACAGCTCAGAACCTGGAGCCTGCTTTGGATTCTGTGTCTCCCTCCGTCTCTCTGCCCCTCCCCCACTCATGCTATGTCTCTCTCTGTGTCTCAAAAATAAGTAAACATCGTAAAAAAAAAAAAATCTACTCAGGATTTAGGACAATCTCCAGAGAGAGGTGGAGACAGACTAAGGCAGCTCTTGGTGACAGGCAGAGGCTCTGAGAAAAAGCAAACCCTCCAGGCTATCCCTGTCGCCCCTGCATGTGGAAGGGGGGCCACGCCTGGGGCCTCTTCCCCTCCCCCACCGTCACCTGCCACCTGCGGAGTGAGGCCAGCACCTCTGGGAAGCGTGGTCTTCTCACTGTGCTTCTCTCCCTGGGCTGGGGGGAGGGGACGGAAGCAGACAGGGAGGTAAGGGGCCTAGTTTCCACCCACACTCTCCGTGAAGAATCTTCCAAACAGCTCTCTGGAATCATACTAGTGAAGCTAATTATCATAATTACTAGGACACAATCTAGAAAAAAAAAAAAATCTGCCTTGTCACCATAAATATTCATTTCCTTCATTCTGGATTGTTGTCCCAGCGATGCCATCCAGGAGTCCCGGAGAAACTGAGGCAGGGAGGTGGGGGACGAGGGAGCGCGGGCGAGTTCAAGAGCGGCAGCCTGGCTAGCCTGCAGGGGTCAGGGTCCGGGCCATCGCCCGGCTGGGGGAGGGGAGAGGCACGGGGGTACGCGGCCGCGGCAGCGGTGCCCTTTTCTTCAGGATATCTCCTCTTCCTGTCCCCACCCCAACAGGTGGGCTCCTTCTTCATGATCAACCTGTGCCTGGTGGTGATCGCCACGCAGTTCTCAGAGACCAAGCAGCGGGAGAGCCAGCTGATGCGGGAGCAGCGCGTGCGCTTCCTGTCCAATGCCAGCACCCTGGCCAGCTTCTCGGAGCCAGGCAGCTGCTACGAGGAGCTGTTGAAGTACCTGGTGTACGTCCTCCGTAAAGCGGCCCGCAGGCTGGCCCAGGTCTCCCGGGCGGCGGGTGTGCGGGCCGGGCTGCTCAGCAGCCCGGTGCCGCGCGGCGGCCAGGAGCCCCAGCCCGGCGGCAGCTGCTCTCGCTCCCACCGCCGTCCGTCTGTCCACCACCTGGTTCACCACCACCACCACCATCACCACCACTACCACCTGGGCAACGGGACGCTGCGGGCCCCCCGGGCCAGCCCGGAGATCCAGGACAGGGATGCCAACGGGGCCCGCCGGCTGATGCTGCCTCCGCCCTCGACGCCTGCCCTCTCCGGGGGCCCCCCGGGGGGCGCAGAGTCCGTACACAGCTTCTACCACGCCGACTGCCGCCTGGAGCCGGTCCGCTGTCAGGCACCCCCTCCCAGATCGCCGTCCGAGGCGTCGGGCAGGACCGTGGGCAGCGGGAAGGTGTACCCCACGGTGCACACCAGCCCTCCCCCAGAGATGCTGAAGGAGAAGGCGCTAGTGGAGGCGGCCCCCACCTCCGGACCCCCCACCCTCACCAGCCTCAACATCCCGCCCGGGCCCTACAGCTCCATGCACAAGCTGCTCGAGACACAGAGCACAGGTGAGCGCTCTGGGTGGGGCATGCTGGGACCCTTGCCCGGGGGCCAGGTGGGGTCCCGGAGAGGGTTGGGGGCCTGGCGCCCCAAGGACAGGCCTCTGATTTCCGTTCTGCCACTTGAGGCCTTGGGACCTTCGAGCCGTCCCGTCGCGTCTTTGAGCCCTAATGGCCTCATCTGCTAAAACGGGAATCTTAATTCCCACGTTGTAATGGGAACAATATCGATCATGTAATGAGCACCCGATCTGCTCTGCTCTATGAGGTCAACGGGTGTCGACCGATTGCTGAGTGCCTGTCCCATGCTCTGCGGGCGGAATCCCATCGGATCCTCTCAACAGTGTAGATGCTGAGCTTTCTTGTTGTCCCCATTTTACTGATGAGGAAAAGGAGGCTCGAAGAGGTTGCTTGACTTGCCCAAGGTTGTGCCACTGGGGAGGGGTGAACTCAGGGCCACCTGACGCTGAGGCCCGCACACTACATTGTGAGGCCCAGAGGGGCAATGATGTGTGACTGTGGCCAGCATTGCCCCCCACCCCCACCCCACTGCTAAGGAGACTTGTAAACACGACTTTCATTCCCTCCCCACAGGGAGACCGGGGGCCCGAAGCAGGAAGTTCTCAGGGGGTTGCTAGCCTGGTGGGAGGAACACCCAGCGTCACAGGGGAAGTGAGACACTCCCAGCCTGTAGGCGTCCCCCCCGTCAGACAGGGGTGGCGGGCCCTCCTCCGAAGACAGACGCACTGCAGCCGAAGCCCAGGGCCTGGGATTCGGGAAGGCTGTGGCACGTGGGAGCAGTGGGATACGTGTGGGAGTCATGTGGGAACGTGGGCTGGGACAGGAAGGTGCCGGTGCGGAATGCCGTGCGAACGGTGCCCGTGCCAGCTTTTCCGCTACCCTGCCATGGGACGTAAGCCAGTCACGTGCATGTGTGTCTCAGCTCCGTCCTGTGTAGAAGGCAGGGCGGGGGCCACCACGGTTGCTGGCGAACCTTCCTGGGTGCAGTCAGAAGGGGGAATGTTATTGGGTGCTTACTAGGGGCTGGGCCCCGAGCTAGGCACCTTCACTTCACGTACGTGCTTTCCCTGCGTGCCCTCCGAGGTGCCCTTCAGCTCTCAGATTCTATGATCAAAGCCGATTTAAATGGACGTTGATTGGCGTCTTGGCATAGGTCACTGTGTGCATGAGCGTGTGCGGTCTGGCGTGTATGTATGTGCGTGTGTGTGCAGGAAGGCGTCCAGTGTGTGTATGTGGGCATGTGCACGCACGTGTTTGATGTTCGTGCGTGTCTGTGTACATGTGTGTCTGATATGTGTAGTCGAATGGGTGCACACGCAAGGGCGGTGCCCCTGTCTGGTCAGGACGCGTGCCCACGTGTGCATTGTATCACGTGCATGTATCTGTGCATGCTCGTGGTCGGCTGTGCAGGTGTGTGTGGTTCCCAAACAGTACGTATACGCACACAGTACATGTGTGTATGCAAATGGCCAGTGCACGTGCGTGCGTGTGTCCAGTGTGTGTGTGTGTGTACGTGAGCACACATCTGCGGGTGTGTGTCATAAGGATCCCTTGGAAAATGCTACTCAGAGCAGTGCTGGTGCAGGGCTGGCTTTCACGGGAAGGAGAGATGGTCTAGGCTCCTTGCTAAAGGCTCCCAGGACAGGAGAGCTGCCCAGGACCTCAGAGGACATCAAGGCCACCTGCCAAAGCCCAGGACACCCAACAATGACTGTCAGTAGAATGCTATCGGTATTTGGGGGCATTCTGTTGCTCAGGACTGTCCACACTGCCGGCACTAAGTACTCCTGGCCCATGAAGTGCCTAGCACCCCCACCATTGAAAGAACCCCTAACTTCCTAACTCATTTTATTTTATTTTAATGTTTTTATTTATTTTTGAGACATCGAGAGACAGAGCATGAGCAGGGGAGGGGCAGAGAGAGAGAGGGAGACACAGAATCCGAAGCAGGCTCCAGGCTCTGAGCTGTCAGCACAGGGCCCGACGCGGGGCTTGAACTCACGGACCGTGAGATCATGATCTGAGCCGAAGTCAGACGCTTAACCGACTGAGCCACCCAGGCGCCCCACCTAATTCATTTTATATGTGCTGTGAGGGAAGGGCCGCCCCACGTAGGAAACCCAGCAGCCTCTAACCTCTACCCTCCTCTTGTCCCAGGCGCCTGCCAAAGCTCTTGCAAGATCTCCAGCCCTTGCTTGAAGGCGGACAGTGGAGCCTGTGGCCCAGACAGCTGCCCCTACTGTGCCCGGGCGGGGGCAGGGCAGGTGGAGCTCGCCGGCCACGAGATGCCTGACTCAGACAGCGAGGCAGTTTATGAGCTCACACAAGACGCCCAGCACGGTGATCTCCGGGACCCTCACAGCCGGCACCGACAGAGTCTAGGGCTGGACGCAGAGCCCAACTCTGTGCTGGCCTTCTGGAGGCTGATCTGTGACACTTTCCGGAAGATCGTGGACAGCAAGTACTTTGGTCGGGGAATCATGATTGCTATCCTGGTCAACACCCTCAGCATGGGCATCGAGTACCATGAACAGGTAGGGGCATGTGCAAGGGCACGGGCCCTGGACCTGGAGACCCTCTGCCTTCCTCCCCTCCCGCCCCCGGGTCCCATTTCCTCTCCATGCTGCTAGCCTGATGGCGGGGAGGAGGACAGGAAGGAGGTGCACCAATGTGTGGGGACTTTGGACGGTGAAAACCGATGAATGCCACGCAGTCTGTGTGTTTGGAGGTGGCCCCAGGGCAGGGGCAGGGTCTGAACTGAGCCTG
Organism: Lynx canadensis; assembly: GCF_007474595.2. Lineage (NCBI taxonomy): Eukaryota > Metazoa > Chordata > Mammalia > Carnivora > Felidae > Lynx > Lynx canadensis. The sequence goes on along the minus strand of NC_044316.2, from coordinate 34,632,447 downwards.
TTCTATCTGGGAAGGCTTCCCAGAGGAGGTGGGCTTTGAGGGATGTGAGTGAGTGAGGAGCCTCAGGTGTGGGTAAGGCCTCTCTGGAGGGACAAGTCGTTGGAAGAGATTTGGGTCTTTGGAGAAGACACAGAGGGGAGAGAAGGTGTTGGGGGATCCCCCAGCCCAGTGCTGGGTCCCCCCAGCATCCACCTGACTCAGTAACTGGGAGTGTGACCGACTGGCAGCAGGTAGAGGCGAGGAGGAGAGGGTCGGTGGCGGCGCCTTGGTGGAGCTGAGGCCCGGCCGGTAGGGAGGGAGGCCATCTGCTCCCGGCCTCCATTCCGGGAGCCTTGCTGTGAGTGGGGCGGCTGGGTGGATGAGAACGCCCAGCATGCTGAAGAGACTTGAAACCATCGCGTTTGAGGAATCGTTCTAAGAACCGGGATGTTTAGTCAGGAGAAGAGGAGGCTCAGCGGGGACAGGCGAGCTGTCTTCAAATATTTGAAGGGCTGTCATGTGGAAGAGGGAGCAGGCTTGTGTCGTGGGGCCGATGGCTGCGAGCAGATGGGATCTGGGCCGAACGGGAGGTGGCTGTTCTCACTCCCAGGGCTGTGAAAGTATGCGAAGGGTGATCTGGGGGACCCCCACCCCTGCCCTCGACCCCCCGCGCTGACTGGGGCCGGGCTTCCCAACAGGGCTCCTTCCAGAAGGTGGCCCTTAGTCCCGGTTTGGCCTTCCGGGTCACCCCCCTTGGCTGATTCTCGGGAAAGGAGGGAGGCAGGTGTTCCTCCAGGCCCTTCTGTGCTCTTTCCTGGGTGTTCCTGCCTCCCGGAGGCTCAGGCAGGGGACTGGGCCACCAGAACTTGACCTTTCCTGATACAGAACTGAAGGGGTGTGCGGAGGGGGTGGGGACGGGGCAGGTGCTGGCGACACGGGCCAGGTGGTGCTCATGGCGGAGGGGGACAGAGGGTCTGGGTCCAAGCCAGGGCTGGAGCTGATATGAGACGGTCACTTTTCAGGGGGATCAGAGCCCCCTCCCCAACCCTGCCGACCTCCGTGCCTTTTCACGTGGTGCACGCTCAGCGCCTAACCCAGCTGCCCTGTCCAGCCAGGGGCACGCCGGCCCCAGCCCCGCCTCCATCACCGTCACACCATGTTGGCACCCCTTCCTCCTGCCTCAGGGCTCCCCCTCCCCCCAGGTGGCTATGCCAGATTCCCTCTTTTTTTGGAGGTGAGGTGCGGGGAGGGGGCAGGACGCCGGCTGCGGCTCCAGCAGGTGGGGAGTACGGCACCGCGGTAGGCGTGTTGTGTCTGGGCGCACGGGGCATGGTGTGTGTGCACACGCCCGCTCAGCCGGCCCCCTGGGGAGAGGTGCTCCACTCTGCCAGGCTGGTGAGGGCAGCCCCTGACCTCCCGTTACCCCGGCTCCGTGAGCCTGGACCTCAGCCTCCCCTCCCTCCCCCCAGTTCTAGCCGTGGTCAGGTGTCTCTCTCCCTGGGGGGCGCTGCATCCCGCCACGTGCCCTAGCGGACGCTGCTGGCGGAGGCTTTGACCGCGCTGGGGAGAAGCTGAGTCACGGAGACCGAGGGCCGATGAAGCGGCAGCAGGAAGCCTTTCGGTTAGACGTCAAGAAGGACACCCCCTTGGGAGGGAAATAAAAGCCATCCGTCAGGGGTGCCTGCAGCATCTCCTTGCCCAAGTCCCTGAGGAAAGCAGGGGCACCCCCCACCAAGCCCTTAGCGGCAGGGGGTCCCCCCTGGTGGTGGCGCAGCGTCTGCTCCCGGGAGGGGTCTGTCTCAGTACCTGGTCGCTGCGCGGGCCCCACAGGGGTGAGTGGGAGTCCCCAGCAGGCGGGGCAGATGACTGACTGCTCTCCGCAGCCTCAGGGGCCGGGGAAGAAGTCCCAGAAGCAGCCACGGCCCTGTGCTTGCAGGCACTGCGGCGTGAACGTCCCGCCATCTGCGCCTCAGAGCCTGAGCAGGCGGAGGGGGGCCGGGAGGTGGGTGAGGAGATGCGGGGGCAGAAAGACAGAGACTCAGAGGGAGACGGAGACCGGGAGAGGGGGTCCCAGAGAGCAAGATGAAGACCTGGGGGGAGAGAGGCAGGCACGAAGACGGGAGGACGGAGACGCAAGGACAAGAGGGACAGAGCTACGGAGGGGGCGATGGACACTCGGGGACGAGACAGACAGATGGAGGCACAGAGACATCGGGGTGACAGAGACAGAGATGCGGAGAGGGGTTGCAGGGCTCGGGACACAGGCTCAAATGGAGCCTCCCAGACAGGGAGAGGGGAACCAGGTGAGGAACAAAGTTGGGGGGGGCACCTGAGGGGATGTGGCAACAGAGGAGAGGAGCCACAGTGACTCGTGGTCTCCCTGCAGCACCCTGAACGAGGCGACCATGTCCATGGACCCTGGTATTGGTCAGGAGAGGATCCCGGTATTGGGGATCCCCAGCGAGGGGCCCAGCCCTCTTCCCCGCCCATGGCTGCTGCCCTCCCCAGGCCTGTCCTCTCCTACTGTCACCTACCTTACCCCCCACTCGGTGTTCCTGCCAGGGATGGTGACGCCCTCCTGCCCCTCTCTACCAACAGAGGAAGCTCCCATTTTGTCATACCCAACCCAAGGTAGGCCCCGCGCTGTCCATGGCCTCCTGCTTCCCCCCACCCCTTCACCCACTGGCTGGTGAGACCCGCAGGACTGTTTCTCCCAGAGGGACTGTGAGGAGGACAAGGACACGGGACACTGAGAAGGGAGCAAGAATGTGACTTGAGGACAGAAGTGTCACCTGATGGAGGACAAGCATGCGTGTGCCCCATCCATGAGACAGCAGAATATGGAGCAAGGAACTTATTGTGAATTATCCATCCCGCCCTCTCTCCTTCCATCCCTCCCCATCTCCCTCCCTCCATCCATCCATCCATCCATCCATCCATCCATCCTTCACCCATCCCTGCATCCCCCCTTCCATCCCTCCCCATCTCCTTCCATCCATCCAGCCATCCTTCTTTCATCCATCCCTTCCTTCCTTCCTTCCTTCCTTCCTTCCTCCCTCCCTCCCTCCCACACACATTTCCTGTGCATCAGAGTTGGGGAAAAACATCTTGATTTGTGGTGTTTATAGTGTTGACCAATTACCATGGTGTAAATGCTGTCACCATGACCCATGTCAAGCTAGCAGCATGATGTCACTGACTGTGGGGTCGGGAAGAGACGTACACACACTGGGCCTAGGACACTGCGTTCTTCCTCTCAGAGAGGTCATCGGCAAGTGAACAGTCATATTTACTTGATGCAGTATGTGCTCAGAGACAGACGTGCGGAGTAGTCTGGGATCCAGACCAGGGAAGGGATTCAGGGAGAGCCCCACGCAGGATGTGATCTGGGAGCAGAGTCTGCAGGAAGAGCGAGGTGTAGCCAGCAAAAGGGGGGGGTGTGTGTAGGGCACAAGATGGGGGGAGGGGTCAGGGGCACCAAACACCAAAACTGAGAGATTTGTGAGGAGTTCAGAATGAGTGGGGCACAGGCTGGGGGCCGGGATGGACAAGTGACAAGAGACCAGTTTGGAAAAAAAATTCAGGGCCAGGTCCTGAGAGGGATAGGAAGAAGTTTTTTTCCTGAAGGTGATAGGTTCCCCAGAAATGTTTTAAGCGGGTCAGTGATACAAGCAGGTTTGTGCTCTATCAGTAGACATTCTGTGGAGCCAAGGAGGGGAGACAGGAAACAGGGCAGCCAAGGAGAGGGCTACTGCAGTGGTCCAAACGGTTCATACATCTCTGTCCTTGGAAGTGGAGGGAAGAGGGCTGGGGACAGCTGGCAGGTGGCTGAATCTGCAGGACTCGACACCAATTGGAGATTTGGGGGGAGGACACAGCAAGGACAAGACCCAGGTTTCTGCTTAGGGTGGGAGCACTGGGCCTTGAGCAGATTGGGGCTGCAGGACGTTGCGTACAAGGCATCCGTGGGCCATCCTGGGGCGTACCTAGCAGGCTGCTGGAGCTCAGAAGAGAGTGTCTTGGCCGGCGTCTGCCCTGGGGCCAAGCTGCTCCAGGAGGAGTGGGGGTGGTGTGGGGAGGGGGTCTTGGGGACATAGGAGCTTCCTAATCACCCCTTTCCTAGCTCCGGGGTGCTGAGGGCAGAGGTTAACTTCACATTCTAGAGGAGGGACAACAGAGAGAGGTGGGGGAGGGGCGTGTGGCCCAGTGGGTCTCTGGGCTGCCAATGAGAGAGAGAGGCAGGGTCCAGAGTAGACTGCCTTTCGGGCCAGCAGAGGACAGGGCAGGTGATGATCCCGTTCGTTGCTCAGACTCTGGACCCATCCTGTCACTCTAGATACATGTCCAGGGAGGGTTTCTATTTATAAGTGAGTGAGGTCAGCTGTTCAAGGCAAGGGAAGTTGGGGGTGGAGTGGGGTGGGGGTGGGGGGGTGGAAATCCAGATGTGGCAGGTCTTAACTTTGAAGGGATTCACAGACTCCTTTGGGATTCTGCTGAAAACTGGGGACTCTCTCCCCAGAAAATACACACGTGCAGGGACACCCCACATGTGGCCTTCGAGGACAAGGGTTTATGGACACCTCCCACCCCAAGTCTATCCCTTGGGCCTTCTAGCAGTTCTTGGCCTCCAGACAGAGGAGCCCTGTCTCAGGAGCTGAGGCTGAGCCAAGCAGAACCGGGGGGGCGGGGGGGGGGGTGGGGATGATCCTTTTAGAGCCGTCCTGGCCCCAGATTTCCAAAGTCTCTCCAGATGTGGGGGGGTGGGGAATGGGTGCTGTTTTGGAGATGGTTGGCTAACGGGGTGTTCACATTCCTTCAGGCGTCCTCTGGTCCGATAGGCTCCTGCGGCTCAGCAAACACCTCCTCCTGTGCACAGCATGCCAGAATAGGATGGCAGAATGGCAGGGGGCGGGGGACAGAGCCAGAAGCACCAGAAGCACCGGAGAAATGTAGGTTCTAGCCGAAAAGTTCTGCTTCATGGACGATTATGCCAAATGTCGTAAGGGAGGCTTCTGGGGACGGAGGAGAGATGCTCACACCCAGCTGGGGGCTTGGAAGGGCTTCACGAAGGAGGTGGCTGTTGAGAGGGGTCCTTGAAAGCTAGGCGGGATTGGTGCTGAGAGGCCTCGATGGAAGGATTAAGGGGAAATCCGGCAACCTAGCCTGGAGGAGCACAGGGTGGCGTGGGACGCTCGGAGGACAGTCATGTTGCCTCCCACCCCCACCCCCACCCCCACCCCCACCGAGGTGTCTGAGCAGGAGTGATGTGAGCCCAGCTGTGTTGAAGGAAGCCAGAGATTCCAGTGGGTGCGGGCTGGGTCGAGGGAGAGGCCCAGAGGCTATTTCTGTCCTTCAGACCAGAGGCAGCGAGGGCCCCAAGTATGGTGGTGGAGGAAAGGACAAGGGGGCGGGGGCCGGCACCTGCTGCTGGAGGGATGAGGGCCCACAGGAATCCTAGATAACTCCCAGGAGCCAAGACAGAATTCTGGAGGGTGATGGAGCTGGCCGTCCGGGAAGGGGCAGGTTTGATGGAGAGGGGGTGGGAGGGTTTGTTTTGGAGCGCTGCATTTGAGCTGGAGGCCGGCCATCCCGGGAACGCTATCAGGCAGGTTGGCTCTCTGGGTGAGGAGCCAAGGGCTTGGAGGGAGATTGTTTAGTGTCGTCCACACCCCAGTGACAGCCGGGTGGGAGGGGGCTGCGGTGGTGGGAGTCGGGAGCTGGGGGGCAAGAGGAGGGAGTGGGTTCTGACTGAACTCTGAGCAGAGAAAGGGGATGGGAGAGGAGCCCTAGGAGGGCAGGAGGGGGCACAGGCGCTGGCAGGTGGGGCCGACAGCAGGCTCTGGTGCTGTCCTGGCATCCCCTGAGAGAGGGACTTGGAAGAGCTGGGGTTTGGGGGGACTAGGCCTGCACTCACATGGGGGTTTCTGCTCTGAGCCCAGGAAAGGAGACTGGGGGAGTGAAGGAACAGGAGATACGTGAACAGGGCCCTGGGGACGTGGGGTGTGTGTGGAGGGAGGTGCAGGTGCAGGTGGAGGAGGGGAGGAGAGAAGAGTCGGCTGTGCTGTGCGTCACAGAGCTGTTTGCGGGGTGGGGAGCGGAGCCCGGGGGGGGGGGGGCGGGGAGAGGCCAGGCTGGGAGTGGGGACGAGGCGGGGCGAGGAGAGGGAGAAGGTTTGGAACAGCTCTAGGTGGGGAGAGATGGAGCCCCAGCAGCAGAGGAGGGTGAGGGAAGGTACAGAGCTGCCGTGAGGCCCCCAGCTGGCATTGCCCTGTCCAGTCAGCACAGGCTCGTGACAGCACCGCTCAACAATTCGATGGCTGCAGCAGAAGCGGAGGGGGTGGGGTCTTACCTGGGCTGGGGCCGGCCCGGCAGGGGCGCTCTGAGGTCTGCGGCAGGAAGGCAGCCTTGAAATGGTCCACCCCGGGCCCCAGGCTGCGAGAGTGTCCTGGCAGGTGAGGGGCAGGGGCCCCAGCTCCAGAATCTGGAGTCTCAGGGGCTTTGGCTTGGCTGTGTCCCAGCTGGGAGCACACTGTGAGTGCCGTGTGCCTGCTTTGCTGGTGTGTTTCCTGGAGGTGACTTCCGGGTGCTGGTAGGAGATTGTGGGGAGGGGCTGGAGCCACCCCTGGATACGGGGTTCTGGGGCACAGTGACACCCAGCAGTGGGCCCAGTGGGCGTGAGGGGCCGCAAGGGGATTGGCCCAGAGAGGCAAAGTTCCAAGCTGGAGAGCTCCCGGAGGTCTGAGAAGAGCAAGGTGGTGATCGATATGGTGAAGCCCGTGGGCTTTGCTCGAAACCACCTGCCATCCAGGTGGCTCCTGACTTCCCACACCCCTCCTTGGAGGAGGAGGAGGCAAGAGGTGCCAGTGACCCTTGCCCCATCGCTGTGACCTGCCTGGATTCCCCCATCCTGGGTCGGGGGAGGGGGTGCAGCGGGCAGGACTGTCAAAAGCAGAGGTGAAGTGAACTAAGGAGCAGAGATTTCAGGTCAGTGGAGCTGTTGGGAGCGGAGGAGATGGGGGTGGGGTGGCAATGGGGCAGGGCTGGGGTGACTCGTACGAGCCTCTGCCCAGCTGTCTCCCGGCTCGCCCACTCCTCTCGCCGTCCCCGTGTGCCGGAGCCGCTCCTGGGCCTCCTGCCTGGGCCTCTGCAGCATCCCCCTAATTGGTCTCCGTCTCTCCGTCTCTCCAAGCCATCAGCATGCTGCCACCACCGCAGCCAGATTAATCTTCTTAATACACCGCTCTGCACATCTCTTTCCTCCCCCCAGAAGCCCCAGTGGCAGCATCGCGGGCAGAGGCGAGTCCAGCCCCAGTGGTGGGACAGAGTTCAAGGCCATCCTGCCTGGGCCCTGCCAGCCTTGCAGCCGTGTCCTCCACGGACCCCTCCCCCGCTCTGACCCCGGAGAAGCACTTGATTCTCTGTCCCTGTCCCCATGCATTCCTTCCTCTGCATCTTTGCTCGTGCCGCCTTCAGCTGGGGGTGCCCTCCACGGGGTTCTCCTTCCGCCCCTTCCTCCCCGGCCTCAGCTGGGTTTGAGCTCCCGGGGTGCTCCTGGTGTTTGTCCCCAGCGTGGGGCTTCGTGCGGCCTTGCAGGCATTCCGTCCTGCCGTGTGTGAGGCCCGCGTCCACCGTCAGTGCCCGCGGGGCCGCCTGAGCGTGGCTCTGGGCCGGGTGTTTTCACGGTCTTTAACGCCTCTGTTCTGTAGAGCAGTTCTGCCATGAGGTGACGCTACCCTGTTTAACAGCGAAGGCCACTGGGGATCAGAGGGGTTAAGGGACCTGCCCAAGGTCACACAGGCAGAAAGTCTCAGGGTTGGCCGGCCTCCCACACTCTGGTTCCACCCCATGTTTTGATCACCAGTGTTCTGCATGCTGTGGGCCCATTAAGGGTTGGCTGATGGAGGTGAGTCCTGGTGCTTTCGGGGGAGTCCTGGTGCCGAGAAGTATCGGGGAGCTTGTGGGCGGTGGGGGGGGTGCTATACTTGCTCCAAGGGGACAGGCTGAGGGGAGGGGAAGTGTTAGGAGGTGGGGCGTTTGCAGTTAGCATCTTCCCAAAGAAGAGCCCGGGGCCCCTGTGTGGGAGAGGCTGCCTGGCCTCAACTCACTGCAGCCCCCCGCTGCACCTCGACGTCTTGAGGGAGGATTGAGACCTGAGAAAGGACTTCCTGGCAGCAGGAGAGAGTCGGGAGGGGGGCTGGTGCCCACCTGGTGTGGGGGGGGCCTTCCTGAGCCAGCGGTGTGACCTCCACCAAGTCACCACACCTCTTGGAGCCTCAGTTTCCCCGGCTATCTAAGGAGGCAGGGAGGAAATGAAACCCTGGGAGGGACGGGGTAGCCAGCGCGCTGCCCCGGGGAGATACTGGCAGAAGTTGGCTCCCTCCCTGCCCCTTTGCAGCTGCAGTGGCTGTGATCACGGCTCTGGTCCCTGGGGCCACCGTGTTGCTAAGATTGTGTCTCTGTATCCTCGTCCTGCGTCCTGCCTGTGTTTGCAGAACGTTCCCAGCCTCCGATTTAGTAACTTGGGCTGACCTGTCTGGGGAGGAGTGCCTTTTCCCATGGATCACGGGGGGATTCCGGGGCCCTGGGAGCAAATAGGCATTGCCCGGAGGTGTGTGCCGTGAGACTTCCCAGAAGAGAGAGGGCAGGCTGAGGGACAGTGCCCGCTTTTCCTTTTCACCTGCTGTTCCTGTCTCAGCTGCCTGGAGGCATGAGGGGGGGGGGGGTCCAGCCTTTGCTCCCTGCCCCCCTCAACCAGGACCTCAGGGGAGCCCTGTACCACCTTTCCAGTGAGGCTCTCGGCCGGTGTGCAGGTGTCCATGAGCCATGAGCCGTCGGGTACAGACGTTGCGCCCCACCTTGAATGACATCAGGGAATTCTGGAAATACCCCCCTCCACATGCCCCATGCTGGTCGTACTTTTTAAGATTCACTAATGGAGTCGACGCAAGAGGCCGAAAGCTACTGTGCTTTCAGCCACTTTTTTTTAAAAAAAGGTTTATTAATTTTTATTTTTGGCACCGTTTTTTGAGGTATCGTGTATATGCCATAAAATTCACCCATTGTAAGCTGTACCTCAGCTGTGCCTTCGAATCAGCGTGTTCTTTATTCATACATTAAGTTCATGCGAAATATGGTTTTGTAGACTTTGGAAGGCGTGTTATGAATTCAGTGTGTCTGGATTCACGGGCGCCTGGCTGTCACCTGGGGTGGGTTTGGCCCCTGACTGCTGCGTCGTGTTATCAGAGTCTGAATGAAATGGGATTGGGTCCCACTCCCTGGTTCTCCCTGCCCCGTGACTTTGAACCCATCATTCACCATCTCTTGACCTTTCGGCTCTTATCTGAAGTGAGGGTGCCAGGGCAGTTATGTGGATAGCATGAGGTGAGACGCAGGGTGAGCCTGGGGACCCTCAAGGCATTGCACCTGTGCCCATCACCTTTATGCAATCCAGCTGGACAGCTGGGCAGGTGGCAGAGTGACAAGGAGGCAGGCTCACTGAGCCTGGTCCCTGGCAGACTGGACTTGGGATGCCAAGAGGGGATCCACTTAGTCAGGAGGGATCTGAGCCCCGAGATTTACCTGTCCTGACGATGACCCCTTCCCCGCCACCTGCACTATGCTAATGCTAGAGGGGCCCAAGATCTTGTCTGTCTGTGACCCCATTCACTAGATCAGGTGGCAGTGTCCTTTCCTGCCCCCGTTTTCCGTCTGGGGAGCAAGGACTTGCTCGGGATCTACTGGACCAATGGGCTCCTTGCCACACCGGCCCTGTACCAGCCACCCACTCTCTGGACGGCTGGCTCTCGGCCCTGCCTGCTGACCCTGGCCCGGCCCCCCAGGCCTGCCTTCGGAAAGAATCCGTGCACAGGCCGAGAGCTTCTCTCCTCCTGAGTAGCTGTTGACCCCCAAACACCCCTCACCTGCCAGCCAGAAGGCCCTTCCTTCCAGGTCTCCCCACCCCCTACCCAGGCTGGCCACACAAAGTCAGGCCGTCAGGATACATTTGGTGGGTGCCCAGGCCTGCTTCCGTGCTTGGGTGACCTACCTGGGCAGCCAGCCAGAGGAGGCAGCTGGGTAAACAGGGGGAGGTGTCTGATGGACTGAGGGCTTCATCTGGTTGTTTATTTTAACTGAAACTTCTTGAGCTGTTTTGAAACGAAGGCTTTGGGGCGATCAAGACACCCCATTAGGTAGGCATTGAGCTCCACTGAGCCAATCATACCTCACCCTGCATCTCCAGCCCTCAGCTCAGCCCTGCCGCTCTCTTTCTCCCCAAACATGGTTCATTCCTCGTGCTTCGCCCTGTGACGCCTTCCGCGCCCCTTTCCCTGGAGAGACCTTACCCTTCAGAGCTCATTGCAAATGCTGCTTCCTGACTAAGGCTTTCCCAGCCTTAGTTCCTCCCTCACCGTCTCTCCCCTGGACTCTTGGATTTACCGTCGGGATAATTTATTTTGGCATCTAAGTATCTAAGGCCTCTTGTGGTTACTCAGCTGTTTTGTGTACGACCTGTTTCCAGTGAGACTCTGGGCTCCCGGGAGGCAGAGGGAGAATAGTCGGCATGTTTTTGCGGCTCCTTTTCATACCTGATGTCTTGCTAGGCATACAGTAGATGCTTAATTTTGACGGAAGGGAGGGAGGGCGGCGACGAGTGAGCTGGAGTGGCAGACGTTTTTCATTATTTCTGACGACCTCTCTAGGATGGGTCCTCGATCCCAATCCTGGACCCTGGCTGGAAGCATAAAAGTGATTACCGCCAGTGTTTTACATTTGGCCAGAGAGGTTGAGAATCTTGCTGAAGGTCACACAGCGAGTGGACAGGATGGGCTGGCAATGAACCCAGGCATCGCAGTCTCAGGGGGCAGCCCCAGGTCCTCCTCGTCTGCAACAACCTGCTCGGTCACCTCCTTTCTGCCCACCAGCACGTTTGCGTGTGCCTGCGGGCGTACGTGCGCGCGCGCGTGTGCTCGTTCGTGTGTTTGTGTGCACGGTGTGCGGGGGTGTGCCGTGTGTGCCTGTGTCTGGAAGAAAGCAACGTTAGCCAACAGTTGTCCGGGAGAAGGCTGCCAAATCCACAGAGTAATTGTAGAGCACGTGTGACTTTGCGTGTGGCTGTGTGTCTGGGTATGCGTGTGAGGCCTTGGCGGTCGCCCTGTGACATTGGCCAGCCTCGCTGCGCCGCTGGCCACGGCCTGCTGAGCTGACCGAGCAGCACAGGATAAGAAGGGTCTCGGACCTCCTCGCAGGCGGTGGGCAGAACCTATTATACAGGCTTCCCGCGAGCCTGCGGTCCCAGGCTCTGAGACCCGGGGCTGAGATTTGGCGTGGCAGCTGCCCCCGAGCGCATTTCCTCATGGGCCGTTTGGGGGTGAGCCCTCCTCTGGAGAGTCCATCCAGCATCACCACTGCCCGCCCCCCGCCCTGCCTACCCCCCACCTTGCTATTCCTGCTGCTTCTCTGCCGGTGGCCTCCGCTAGGGACGGCAGGGGTGAGGGGCTCAGGGGTGAGCCTCGGCTGCTTCATACCCCACCCTGCCCTCCAGCCCGAGGAGCTCACCAACGCCCTGGAAATCAGCAACATCGTCTTCACCAGCCTCTTTGCCCTGGAGATGCTGCTGAAGCTACTTGTGTACGGTCCCTTTGGCTACATCAAGAACCCCTACAACATCTTCGATGGCGTCATCGTCGTCATCAGGTATGGCGGCCCCTCCATTGCCTGTCGCCTGAGGAATGCCCGTGGGGTGGCTTGGACGAGAAGCCAGGCAGCCTGTTCCTCTGGGGTGGAGGGGTCTGGAGTCAGGCCCCACTGACCCCCGCAGGCCCTGCCGCTTCCGCAGTGGGGGGCGGGGGGTGACCCGCTGTGCAGTCTCCTCTCCCCACTTCTGCTTCTTGCCCTTGAGCCCATGCGGGCCCCGGGGCGAGTGAGGACTGGGCAGCTGGCTTTGCAGAGGAGCTGAAGGGGGTGTGAAGCCCGGCCAGCAAAGTGCTTGGAAACCATCTCAGACACCCTCGACTTGCTTTAGGGTTTCCCAGACCCTGGGAAAGTGCTCCGTCCCCCTAGGCCTGGGGCCAGGAGAACTGCCTTTATTGCTTTTTGGAACCGGCTTTAGATTTCATTAGAAGGGAACAAAGCAAATATTCCCTAACTTGACGCTGTTGCATGGGCCGGAATGTGGGAGAGGGCTGTCCGCTGCCAGGAGGTGATCTCCGGCCTGGAGAGAGGAGGGCGTGGAGAGGGCCGGAGCCGTCACCTACACCCGTCTCGGAGGCTCCCGCCTGTGCCCCGCGCCCTGGCGCTGGGCCGGCTCTTCCAGGCCCTCTCAGAGGGAGGGGTGGAGGGAGGGCGAGCCCGCAGGGGCTCAGGCTCCCCGCCCTCCTTGCAGCGTGTGGGAGATCGTGGGCCAGCAGGGGGGTGGCCTGTCGGTGCTGCGGACCTTCCGCCTGATGCGGGTGCTGAAGCTGGTGCGCTTCCTGCCGGCGCTGCAGCGACAGCTGGTGGTGCTCATGAAGACCATGGACAACGTGGCCACCTTCTGCATGCTGCTCATGCTCTTCATCTTCATCTTCAGGTGAGGGCAGGGGCGGCCTCCGCGCCGGCTGGGAGGAGGGCCTGAGGGGCAGGGGGTGCCCCCGCCCCTGCCCCCCATCTCCCGGCTCCTGTGTCTTCAGCATCCTGGGCATGCATCTCTTCGGCTGCAAATTTGCATCTGAGCGGGACGGGGACACGCTGCCGGACCGGAAGAATTTTGACTCCCTGCTCTGGGCCATCGTCACCGTCTTTCAGGTGCCAGGGTAACCAGGCAGGGGTGGACGGCGGGGGGGGGGGGGGGGAGGCGGGGCACCCCCGGTGAAGGCCCTGACCTCCAGCCTCTGCCCACAGATTCTGACCCAGGAGGACTGGAACAAGGTACTCTACAACGGAATGGCCTCCACGTCGTCCTGGGCTGCTCTTTATTTCATTGCCCTCATGACCTTCGGCAACTACGTGCTCTTTAATCTGCTCGTCGCCATTCTGGTGGAGGGCTTCCAGGCGGAGGTAACCCCCTGCCCACAGCAGTCCAGTTCCGGGAGGAGTCGGCTGCCTGGCTTGAGCCATGGTGGCCGGGGAGGTCTCGCAGAAAGTGCCCATCAGGCCAGGCTGGGGGACTTGGGGTGGAAGGTCCCGGGTCTCAGGCAGCCCCTCAGCACCGGGGAGACAGGGCGGTTGTGGGGGATCCCTGGGTCCACTAGCTCCTGAGTGGGCTTCCGCATCAAGGTCAGCCAGATTCTTCCCCGGAGAGCTGGATAAGTGTTGGCACACGGTGCCAGCTGGATCCCGAGTACGGGTGCTCTCGGGGACATCCAGAGGGGACCCCTCTGAGCCGAGGGGTGGGGGCAGCTTGGGTGCAAATCATCCAAGCTCCAGCTAAACTGATGAAGATGCCACCAGGGCCCAGGCAGGGCTAAGCTGCCCAGGGTGAGAAATGAGCCCAATTAGCTGCAGGCGTGGCAGAGACGAGCGTCCTATTTCCAGCCCAGGCTCCATCACCTCCGTCACAGGCAGCGTCATCCATTCATATTGATTTGCATCGATCCTGCCCTGGCTGTGCCAGGGCTCAGCACCTGCCTGGAGGGCCGTACGTCGTTCCTGTCCCTCAGCTCCCCCCCGCCCGTCCCCCGAGCTCCGGGCCCAGCCCAGCCTCCAGTCCAGGCGTCTTTCACAGGCAGGTTGACCCAACCTAGAAATGCTCCAGGTTGGGCGCAAAAAAGCTCTTGGTCCAGTTCTCTCCGGGTGACCCGGATGGAAACTCCCGCTGCGGCCTGGTCTATAAATACTCGGCACACGGTGGAAAAACAAAAATCTATTTTCCGACTCTTTCCCAGCCTTCGCAAGGGAGGGCCGTTCCCCGTAGGCCGGCTGGGCTGGTGGGGTGCGGGTGCCTCTGTCCCACACCGGCCCTCTCCGGCTGCCTGCCGGCCGTGCACATTCTGTACTTATCCATTATCGCATTTCTTCCCACTGGGTGGCAGCGAGGGCAGCTGGTGGGGGAGGCCGGCCCTGCCTCTGGTGATGGCCGGGCCTCTTGTGCCGAGGGACGAGGCACTTCATTGGGGGTTCCCCGGGGCCTGAGAAGTTCAGGGGTGACACCATGCTCCCGTAAGAGCCAGGGTCTCCGTGGACACCCACCGCTCTTAGCCGGTGGGAAGAACTGCTGAGCGGGGACGGGGGTCCCGCCGCCCCTTGCAAACCACTGCCCCTGGCGGCTAAGATGTCCTCAGAAAAATCCCCGAGGAACTCCGCGAGGGGATATGGAAAACACCCCGAGCCTATTCCCCTCCCCTCAGCTGGCCGTTTGGTGTCTCAGCAGCCCTGGAGGTGCCCGGTGCAGACAGCCCCCTCCCCACCGCCGGCCCTTTCAGCAAACACCTTGTTAAATTGAATGCTGCCAAGCCGGCCTGGTTGCTAGGCAGCGGCGATGTCTGCTGTTGGGAAGGAAGACAGGTCACTCTGGCCTTGCCGGGGGCCTGTGGCTGCCCCAGCCCGACGGGTCAGCTAGGGCCTGGGGCCACGGCCGCCTCAACCTGCAGGGCACAGGTGCCCAGTGGCAAGGGTCTCAGAGTTTGATGCTTCAGGTCGGGGCTGGGATGGAGGAAGGATTTCCAGATCAACCCCCCTCCATGGGGGTGGGCGGCGGCCTGACCCTGAAGTGCCCGCGGGAGGGGCTGGACCAGCCGCCCACTGTCCTGTGTGTCGTGGGCCAACACCTAGGTGGGGGAGGGGAGGGCCGGTCAAGCCAGGCCGGTGACCTGGATACCTCCAGAAGCACCTGCCCTGTCTTGTACAGAGTTTTAAGGGGGGGGGGGGGTTGCACATGTGGCTCTGAGGAAGCCCCGCATTCTGGCAGGAGAGGCTGGTTGTTGCTGTTGTGATGGCCCGCTCTTTTACAAAACAGGCAACCCCCCTCTGCAGAGGAAGTTGTTGGTCGTCAGCAGCAGGAGGGCTCCAGGGTAGCCCCAGCTGGCCTGGCCACCTTGCCAAGAGGTCAGAGGGAGGAGGCCCGGGAGACGGGGCTGGCTCGGCTGCCCATTTGCCGACGTGCAGGGGGCAGCATCCTGAATCCCTGTGTATTTGTCATGCACACACTTAATTAAATGAGCAGACAGCAGGCCCTGTGTGAGGCCATTAATTGGTATTAAACAACATCATAGCTGTCATCCCAGTGTTACTTGTCACATCCCATCCCAGTGGGAGCAGCTGGACCCGGTCTGATTCTGGGGGATGCAGTCTGGGCGTATGGGAGTGGGGAGCCCCGCTGCAGCTCCTGGCCCGCAGCCTCCTCCCGGCCTCTGGCTCATGCCCTCCTCCTTCCCCGCCTCCCTGCCCATCCCCAAGCCCGCTGCCAGTGCGGGGCCAGTACAAGGTGAGCTGGAGACTCAGGTGCAAGGCCCAGGTAGACCTCTGACTCTCTGCGTGCCTGGGGACAGCTGTCTTAGCTTCTCCAAACCTCAGCTGCCTCCTTTATGGTGACACGAGTGACTTCCTTCCCGCCTCGCGAGAGGCGAGCTGGTGTGACTAAAGCGGTTTCTGGGCGGCTGGCATGCCCCTTGTGCATCGTAGCTGTCATTATTAGGACTACTGGGGGGCTCGATCTCCTTGCCTGCCCTTTTCCCCCACCTTCATGGCCTCTGCCCTCACCCTTCAGATTCATTCGGGCCCGAGGGCCTGTGGTTGAATTCTGGAAGGCCGTCTGTCCCCTTTCTCCTCCTCCCCTACCCCCAGTGTCTCGTCCCTCTTCCACCCCTGTCGGGTTTGTGCCATCCTTTTCTTCGTCCTCTTTTGACACTGCTGATGTTTGAAAGCCCGAGCACCTGTGACCAGCGCCCGTCCCCTGCCTCCCCGTCTCCCTGTAGGAAATCAGCAAACGGGAAGATGCGAGTGGACAGTTAAGCTGTATTCAGCTGCCTGTCGACTCCCAGGGGGTAGGTACGCGATCATGAGTCGGCATGCCCCCGCTCCCCGTGCCCTGTGCCCCCTCCACCTCCGTGTCTCTGTGCTCGTGTTCACGCTCAGCCGCTGTGCAACTGTGGTAGCTGTGGTGGTCATTGGTGTCGTGAGGTTTGCTTCGATTTTAAGTCCCTTCCCCCTGAGGACATGGAGAGGAGGGGCCTCCTTGCCTCTGCCCCCACCACCCTGCCAAGGGCACTGTTCCCGTCCCCCGCTGGACCAGTAGAGGGGCGGGAGAAGGAAGGGACTTAGAATCTCTGTGTGCACGTGTGTGGTCCACCGCGTGTGGGTGCCTACACTGAGGTCCCTGAGGAGTCCGAGTCTCAGGATCATGGCCGCAGACTGTGCTTCCCCATCTCTCTCCCCTCCCCCTTGCCCTGAGCCCCTATTGGAGACCCCCACAAGCTGCCTCAGCTCAGGACAAGTCTTTGGAGGATGTGAGGGTGGGGTGCCTTTTGCCAGAAGGTCCCAGATTTTTAAACCCACTTCCGAGTCTCTGGCCCCCTGGCCACCTGGGAGGTCCAGCAGACATTTGGGGGCCTGCCCCCACTCTGGCCTCCACACGGAGCCCGTGCTCCACTGTTTCCTGCGCTGGCCCTGGAATTCGGGCCAAGGCCGGGGTTCCCGCGGGACCCCACAGTGCTGTGCATCCCGAGCGGCCCCCTGGAGATCCCACTCGATAATTAAAGGCCTCGTTAGGGATGTAAACTGAGTTAATGAAAATGATCCCCTGAGATGCCAATTACGCAATATTTATGCCCTTATCAAAAGTAGCAATCAAGTATTTCTTAATAACTTCTTAAGGAGAAGTGTGTAATTACTGGGGAACCCACTGACCTGCTAAGAAGGAAGAAAAAAGTACCCCAGAGACAGGGACAGAGGTAAAAATGGGGCCAGGGGACGGGGTGGGGTCTTGGGAAAGACGAGGGGAAGGAAACAGAGGGCCTGAAGTGGCCTCCTTGGGCTGAGCTGCTCTGTCTGGGGTCTTTCAATTTTCTTCTGGGGTCCTCAGGTCTGCGGCTCAGGGGAGGGCAGCCATGGAAGGAAAGCAGAGGGCACAAGTGGCCTTGGGAATTTAGGCTCTAGTGACCATTTCACTCAGGTCCCCAGCTCCCTTTGGCCTATGCCACCCGCCCACCCGCCTGCCCGGCTGTTCCCCTCTCCCCTCAGCCCTTCCCGGAGCCAGTCCCCGCCAGGCTGGTTGTGTCGTGGGCTATGGGGTTAGTCGTGGCCTTCTCTGAGGTGTGGCAGGTGGGAGGCAGAGGTGTCGGAGGCCCTGGGGAGCTCTGGGCCCCACGCCTGGATGGTGTGGCCTGTGCCAGTGCATGCCTCGTGCCGTGGTTGCTGGTTCCCATAGCCTATATGTGGTGTATGCTTGTGGAGACAGGGAGGCCTCAGTCCAGCCCACTAGCCCCTGCCGGGCCAGGTCTCTAATGGCCTGCTGCTCCCCCCACCCCCACCCCCACCCTAGGGAGATGCCACCAAGTCCGAGTCAGAGCCCGATTTCTTCTCACCCAGCCTGGATGGTGACGGGGACAGGAAGAAGCGCCTGGCCCGTGAGTATCTATCCTGGGGGTGCGGGCCCTGGCCCTGGGCCAGCCTTGAGTGGACTCAGGGTCTCTCCTCTCACTCCCCCGGCAGTGGTGTCCCTGGGAGAGCACCCGGAGCTGCGGAAGAACCTGCTGCCGCCTCTTATCATCCACACGGCCGCCACGCCCATGTCGCTCCCCAAGAGTTCCAGCACCGGCCTGGCCGAGGCGCTGGGCCCCGCCTCCCGCCGCACCAGCAGCAGCGGGTCTGCTGAGCCAGGGGCGACCCATGAGATGAAGTCACCGGTATGGGGTGCACATGGGTGCCCTACGGTGGGACATGTGCAGAGGTCAGGAGGGAAGAGAGGATGGGGGCGGAGAGGCCCAAGGCCTCTGAGCCCTAGGTTGGACAAGCCCCCGGGAGGTCAGTAGGGCTAGTAATGCAGGCAGGTGCAGAGCTCTGGCCTTGGGGGGAGAAAGAGCAGTGTTCTAATCCTATTCTTGTGTTCCTGAACTGCCCTTGGGTGAAACTCAACCTCTGAGCCTCTGCTATAAGATAGGGGAGGTTCCTTCTCTCCTTAATACTTCATCATAATAGCAAACCCCGTGCAGTTACTGATTCTGTACGAGCGCAACCCCATGAGGTAGGTCTCACTATTATCCCCACTTGACAGATGGGGACCCGGGTCTTAGCTTACCAAACTGATTGGTGGGAAGCTCGGCAGTGAGCCGGTGACAGAGCCAGAAGTTTAATCCAGGAGTCGGCGTCGGGGCCCGCGCGCCTGCCGTCACTTTATACGGCCAGTCAGCTACATGAGGAATAGGTACTAGTGTCGTAGCTCTTCTCCAGATGAGGAACTGAGGCACAGAGAGGTTTAGTCACTTGCCCAGGGTCACCCAGCTGGTGGGAGCGAGTAATCTGAACCCAGGCGTCTGGTCCACGGCTCCCGCTTACACGTCGACTCCGGATATGGCGCCGAGGAGGCTCCCAGGAGACAGGGTGCCTGTGGGGGGTGGGGTGCAGGGCTGCGGGGTCCTGGTTGATACCGCCCTCTCCCTGGCTCACCCCCACCCCCAGCCGAGCGCCCGCAGCTCTCCGCACAGCCCCTGGAGCGCGGCAAGCAGCTGGACCAGCAGGCGCTCCAGCCGGAACAGCCTGGGCCGCGCCCCCAGCCTGAAGCGAAGGAGCCCGAGTGGGGAACGGCGCTCCCTGCTGTCGGGCGAGGGCCGGGAGAGCCAGGACGAGGACGAGAGCTCGGAAGAGGAGAGAGCCAGCCCGGTGGGCAGCGACCGTCGCCACAGGGGCTCCCTGGAGCGGGAGGCCAAGAGCTCCTTTGACCTGCCGGACACGCTGCAGGTGCCCGGGCTGCACCGCACAGCCAGTGGCCGCAGCTCGGCCTCCGAGCACCAGGACTGCAATGGCAAGTCGGCCTCGGGGCGCCTGGCCCGGGCCCAGCGGCCCGACGCCCCCCCACTGGATGGGGACGATGGCGATGACGAGGGCAACCTGGTGAGGCCCCTGCGGGCGCGGTGACTTCTCACACCTGACCTTGAGCGAGGGGGGCAATGCCTGACCTGGCGCTGGGCTGGACGCCCCGCGGCCAGTTCCGTGGCATTCAGGGAGTTACCGTCGAGCCCGAGGGGTCTCAAGGGGTGCCGGCCCTGAAGCGGAGCTCCAAACAGCCCCTTTTTCTCCCTATGCCCGCCCTGCCGAGCCCCAGATCCTCGTCACATGCGGGGCTGCGGTCCTTGGTGGATATGAATGGTTTCGGGCAGATGCGTATGAATCTTTCATGGCCCTCCCCCAGTGACTCAGAAATACCCATAACTCATCCCTCCAAACTGATGCCCTCCCCTGTCTCCCCCTCTCTCATCTCGACCTTATCACAAGTCTTGACTTCACGCCCGTCCTTACCCATTCACCCCTCCCCCGGCCTCCACACCACCACCACCACCACCACCTCTAACCCTGGGGGATGGGCACGTGGATCTAGGACCTCAGGGTTAGCGTGTGAGGAGAAGGGGCCAGCGTCCCCTCCCGCCAGGTGTGTCTTTGAACAGACAGCTGTGATGGGTACAGTGTTTGATAATTGATGCAGCTCCCAAGCCCAGCGGGGAGGGAAGCAGGGAGGGCCTTCGGGGCTGGGCTGGAGGCTGGAGGCAGAGACATAAGCGCAGAGAGCCTGGGGGGAGGGGGGCGTGCAGGGGAGGAGGGAGGAGATGCACGAAGCGAGGCATGCTCAGGGGACTAGAGGGGCTTAGAGGGAGACTGGGGGTCTGAGGAATAAAGAAAGAGAAGCGGGGCTGAGGACTGGGCCCAGTGTGAAGGGCTGGACAGGGAGTGAAGGCCATGTTGCTGCAGACAAGGGGTAGGGCGTGGGGAACTTGAGGGTCCCGGCCCCGCACACCAGTTCTGTGGTCCTTCTACAGAGCAGAGGGGAGCGGATGAGAGTGTGGATCCGAGCCCGGCTGCCCGCCTGCTGCCGGGAGCGAGACTCCTGGTCCGCCTATGTCTTCTCTCCTCAGTCAAGGTGAGCAGGGGATCCCTGACCTCTCCTCCTGGGGAACTATCCCGCGACACCACCCTGGGAGACGCTAGAAGTGTCCTGGCCTGAGGGCACGTGAGAGAGGGCCCTCGGGCTGGGAGGGCCCCGAGGAGGCAAGGCCGCTCCCCGCTGCCCGGCCTGCCTCCTGCCCAGCCTTTGCTCGTCTCCGAACAGGTTCCGCCTCTTCTGTCACCGAATCATCACCCACAAGATGTTCGACCATGTGGTCCTTGTCATCATCTTCCTCAACTGCATCACCATCGCCATGGAGCGTCCCAAGATCGACCCCCACAGCGCTGTGAGTCACCAAAGACTAAACTTGGTGGCTGTAGGCTTCCCTTGCAACTGGTACCCAGGCTTGCCTCCTGTGTCCTTCTCCTGCCTCTGCCTCCATTTCCCTCCTGTGATGCACCAGCCCAGCTCGGGCAGTGGGGCCCTGCTCCTTACCTGGGTGAAAAGTGAGCCCCGTTGCATCCTGGCTATTTGCAGACAGCACGTTCTCATGAGCCAGGCACTTGCGGGGCCCAGCTGGGTGTGAGTCGGCGATGTCAGCGTGATGGGAGCAGCAGACTGGCCCCGGCGGGGCTGAGTGTCTTGCTTCCCCTGCTTCCTGCAAAGGGGCTCGGTTTTGCCCACGACCTGTGCGCTGCTGGGGGAGACGTCCTGCCCAGCCTCCCCCATGGGCAGTGCAGAGTAGGGGAGAGGGAGCTGCCCTTTGCTCCTCTGGGTCCTGCCAGATCACAAACACGTAGGTTTTCAGGGGGAACATTGGTCACTTCTGCTTAGCTGTGAACCTTCTAGGCCCGCTCCAAAGGAGAAGAAGGGCCAGAGGCCTGCGTATCTGGACCTGCTCCCAGGGGCCTGACCTCTTCAGAATGGGTACAAGCGGTTCTGGCGGCTGTCTCCCCCCACCCGGGCATCATAGTCCCCACCCCAGACAACGGTGGCCCCTCATGACATCTTGCCGCACTTGCTTGGAGCGGCCCCCCCACCCCTCCCCACTGCCTCCCACAACGCCCGTTCAGATTTCGGTGTTGCTAGGCTTTGTTTTTCATTAGGGTGGGCTCCAGCCAGGCCCGGGTGGGGAGGGAGAGACCCTTTTGAATGGAGGGCAGGCCTGAAATAGGTGGGTGAGGAGATCCCCACCCCTGGGGCTCGTGCAGGGTGGAGCGAGGGCAGCTGGTCACATAGGCCCCTGGTCGGCCTTCTGCCCAAGGTCTCGCTGCAGGGCCCTCTGTCATTGTCACCACATCTTCCCCTCAGTTCCCCCCCCCCCTTTCCCCGCTTCTCTCTTTCCCTTTCTCTGTTTCTTGCTCTCCCTGACTCTCATGCTCTGCGCGCTGCCTCTCCAGGCCTCTCCAGCCCTCTCTCGGCCACCCAGGGAGGGACTCAGCCTATAGATATCAGGGGACATGGGTCGCCTTAGGGATGTACAGCCTCGCTTGCCCTGTGGCTCCATTTCTGGGCCACACAGCAGGAAAACAAGTGCAGGCAGAAGGGCGGAGGGTAGGATGAGGGGGGTCAGAGATCAAGGTAAACCCTGCCCCAGTTTTAAGAAGGGAATCAGGATAGGCCTGAGATATGGGGCTCAGATGAGAACTGTCGGGGGAACGTTTCCCCTTCCAGGCCATTGCGGGGGCGGGGGTGGGAGACAGTGCTGTTCCAGGGCAGGGGTGAGGCTGTCCAGAGCTGAGAGTCAGGGGGCCTGGCGCTGGCTCTGTGTGTGTATGTGTGAGAGAGAGAGAGAGACAGAGACAGAGACAGAGACAGAGACAGAGAGACAGAGAGAGGGAGGAGGATTCTGGGAAGAGGAGATTGTCTGCCTTGTTGGGGAAGGTGGGAGTCATTGTCCTGAGTCAAACGTCGGAGGCAGTTCCTGGCTTCTGTGTGCAGAGCAGCCCTGGCTCACGAAAGGAGGTCCTAGTGGGCAACACCCACCTGCTGTCTCTTGCAGGAACGCATCTTCCTGACCCTCTCCAATTACATCTTTACTGCAGTCTTTCTGGCAGAGATGACCGTGAAGGTGATGGGGGGTCGGTGTTGCTCCGGGGCTGTCTGGTTCCCAGGGCCGGGTTGGTGGTGGGAGGGGATTGGAGAGATTGACCACAATCAGAGGGCAGGCCTGGGGACCGCAGGGGGCGGCGGCCACAGTGATGCAGCGGGCGTCCCCAGGTGGTAGCGCTGGGCTGGTGCTTCGGGGAGCAGGCGTACCTGCGTAGCAGCTGGAACATTCTCGACGGGCTACTGGTGCTCATCTCCATCATCGACATCCTGGTGTCCATGGTCTCCGACAGCGGCACCAAGATCCTGGGCATGTTGAGGGTGCTGAGGCTGCTGCGGACCCTGCGCCCACTCAGGTGAGCCCCCAGCCGTGCGTCCTCCTCAGGGACGCCTCCAACAACTCCCTGACGGAGCGAGAGCCCCACGTGCCCCTGCTTCCTGCCTCTGACCCCCCACGGGGAACCGTGTCACCACTGGGCTCAAACCTTGGCCCCAGGAGTTTCCCCCCCCTTGGGCACGCCCCCTCCACATGACATACTCCCCACGTGACATACTGCTCAGGGCTACCATGCCCCTGACCTTGTGCTGGGCACAATATAAGAGGCCACAGGCAGGGCCCTCGTATCCTTCAGCTGGAGCTGTGCCTTGGGTGGTAACGTCAGGGATGACCATCCTCCCCTGTGAGGTAACAGACTCCTTTCCCCCCCTTCACACACCTTCACACGCCTCTCAGGGACCACCCAGCAGGTAACGTCTCTAGCAGGGAATCTGCTTTCTCAGGAAAGCCTCCCTCAATCACCTTCCACCCCGCTGTCAGAACTTTCCATGGATGGGGACCATACTGACAGACTAGTGATGCCTCCCTGGCTGTGATAATCCACCTCCCACCCCCTTCCCCTCCTTGCGTGCACCCTCCATGATCCCGGCAAGTCAACCTCCCTGTCCCCACGACACACTGCATCCCTGGGTAACACCTCCCTTGGGTTGAGTCCCCTCCCCAGCCCCATCAGGTGATGCTTGGAGGTCTGGGAATGGAAGGGAAGATGGGGGAGGGGAGGTGGGGGTGTCTGTGTCCCGTTTTGAGACATTAGAAGCGGGAGTCCCCGTGGCGGGGATCTTGCGAAAAGAAAACTGCCCAGGAAGCCAGAGTCCAAGATGGGGGACCCGTGAGCCCAGATGGGGGGTGGGGGTGGGGGAGCAGCAGGGCAAGGGACAAGGGAGCGTGGGAGCTGAGGGAACCCGTCTTCTTCCCCCCCCCCCCCCCCAGGGTCATTAGCCGGGCCCAGGGGCTGAAGCTGGTAGTGGAAACGCTGATGTCCTCGCTGAAGCCCATTGGCAACATCGTGGTCATCTGTTGTGCCTTCTTCATCATCTTTGGCATCCTGGGGGTGCAGGTTTGTGGGGGCCTGGGGGCCAGGTGTCAGTGGGGACCTGAGGAGTGGCCTTCCTCTTGGAGGAAGACTCCAAGTCTGAGACTCCAAGCAGCTGAGACTCGAGCTGCAGCTGCCGTCTTTATTCCAGAAAGGAAAAAACAGGGACACTTCCCTCGAGGCCCTAGGCCTCAGGCCCCTTTGCCTCCTGGGCGTTTTTGCAGAAAACTAGGAGCCTAGAAGAGGTCCCCAAAGGGATGAGGGCCTCAGAGAGGCTGCTGACCTGTGGTAGCTGGCGCACTGCCCTTGCCGCACCGCCCCCCACCCCGCCCCCCTCACATGCTGCGCTCTGGAGCGCAGACGCTGTCCTGGCCCAGTCTGCTCCGGGATCCCCTCCCCTCCTTCCCTGCTTGAGCCGAGTGGGCCGCAGGCCAGGCCTGGGGATCCAGGGCCCAGACAGCTGGGCCAGGTTAGCGGCGGTGAGCTGGCAGGCAGGAGGGTGCAGACCCCAGACGAGGCAGGAAGTGGGGGCTGCTGGGGGAAACTTGGCCTCCGGCCCAGGGAGGAAACTGGCTTTGCCTCCACCCCAGTCTTCCAGAACCCCCTGGCTCCAGCTGTTTCAGCTTTAGGGTAGACAGCTGGCTGTTGGGGCAAGCGGGGGAACTCCTGGGTGGCTACCGCCCCCCACCCCCCATTCCCGTCCTTTGGCTTCCTGGAGTGTCCTCTTTGCCCCGGGGAGAGGGCTGTTCCCGGTTTCCTAGAATTCTCTAGCCCCAGGGACCAGGCTGGGGTACACTCGCCAAAGCTGTGTGGTGCCCCTTCCCCTTCCCTTGCTTCCAGCCGGCCTGGGTGAGCAGAGGCAACCCTCGTGAGCCCGGTCCTGGGCTTTTCCAGTGGATGTAGGTCCCTCCTGAGTGGCTTGCCCAGACCCCCTGGTCCTCCTGACCCTCCCATCCCTTGCCCACCCACAGTCATAGCCAGATGTGTTCTGGAGTGAGGGTGAGCTTTCCAGTCAGAAATACCTGCGTTCAAGCCCCCTTTCTGCCACCTACATTCAACCTTAGTGAGTGAATTTACTCCTCTGAGCCTCAGTGTTCCTCATCTGTAAAGTGGAGTCTATGATACCTAGCCTGCCCCCACCATTAAACCAGGCCCCCTCCCCCAGAGTATCTGGTTCAGCGGGTCTGGGGTGGGCCTGAGAATCTGCATTCCTAGCGTGTTCCCAGCCGCTGCTGTTTGCTGGTCCACGGACCCCTCTTGGAAAACCCCTGGCTTCACCCTTTGTAGAAAATAAAGAACTATTCCCCTCCCACCAGCCTTCCTCAGCACCTGCCCTGATGACCTTTCCTCCTCTAGGGCCTCTGCTCCCAGGAGCCCAGAGGAAGGGGTGCCTGCGGGGGAGGCTTCTGTCAGTGTCTCCCTGACTTGGTTGAGCACCCTGTCCTCACTCAGGGTGTGCCCAGAGCTCTTTGGCCCTGGGGCTTGTGTGGGGGAGGAAGGGCTGGTGAGTTCCCGTGGCCACAGCTCACTTCGCTCTGTCTCTGGGGATGTTTGTGCCCAGCTCTTCAAAGGGAAGTTCTTCGTGTGCCAGGGCGAGGACACCAGGAACATCACCAACAAATCGGACTGTGCTGAGGCCAGTTACCGGTGGGTCCGGCACAAGTACAACTTTGACAACCTCGGCCAGGTGAGCTCCATGCTCCGGGGTGGGCGTGGGGGTGGGGGTGGGGGCAGGGGTAGTAGCAGGAGTCTGGAGGGGACACGGGCGCATGCGTAGTGATGCACGCAGGGCAACTGACTTGCCAGGGTCTCAGCTTCATCAACTGGCTAATGGGTCATAATGGTATTTCTTCGGGGGTTTGTCGTTAAGGGTGCGATGAAATGATGTGTGGATTTGCTGAGCATGGGACCGGCCACATCTATATTCTCGAGATACTGCCTTTGCTTACTCCATATTTGGAAAAATGGAGAAATGTCGAAAATGAAATGGCTCACTCCCTCTTGCTGGTTTGTTTCCCAGACCCAGCCTGGTTTTGCTTTCTGGATTTTCCAGGGCTCTGGTGTCTCTGGCTCCTCCTGGCTGAGGTCAGAGGGCTTGATCGTCTTCCATGGCTTCTCTGGCTTCATACCAGCCATGGAGCCCCGGGACAGAGAGCTCTCCTAGGGCCCAGAGTGTGATTAGGCCTGACCTCTGAAAGGCTAGGGTCCCCTGAGCTGCTGCCATGAGGTGCTTTGGGGACAGGTGGTGGGTGGTTTAGCCATACATCTTAGGTTTCACATGGTTTCTCCTCCCCCCCCCCCCAAGGCCCTGATGTCCCTGTTCGTGCTGGCCTCCAAAGATGGCTGGGTGGACATCATGTACGACGGGCTGGATGCCGTGGGCGTGGACCAACAGGTAGGGCTGAGGTGGGCAGGATCCATCTTTGGGCTCGGGTCACTCAACAAGGCATGATGGGATGCAGGCACGGGACAGAAAGAGGGCAAGGCTGATTGGCAAATTCCATCAAAGAGGCATCACCCCATTAGCCGAGACTTTGACCGGTAGCCTGAGGGCCATATCTGGGCGTGTTGTATTGGATTGCAACATGTTTACACTTCTTTGAATTAGTAGCAAACATTTAAAAATTGGTGGATTTCATGTGAAAATCCAGAGTTGGGCCTGCTCAGAAGTCTGAAGATCTGGGAACATAGGGCTTCTTGCACTGCTTCAGGGCAGGAGTTAACCTGGAACCCAGCAGCCGGTGCCTCTTTGGGGTAGAACGTCTACTCTCTACTTTGCCACAGTCCCCACCCCTCCCATTCATTCGCAGCACCTGCTGGGGCCCTGTAGCTAACCAAGTTTGCAGACCTTGTCTTAAGGAACCCGGGCTGTGGGGCGGCACCTGAGACAGTCAGGTCTGACGTATCCCCGCCTGATGCCTCCACCTGTCCTTCCTGATCCCCACCAGCCCATCATGAACCACAACCCCTGGATGCTGCTATACTTCATCTCGTTCCTGCTCATTGTGGCCTTCTTTGTCCTGAACATGTTTGTGGGCGTGGTGGTGGAGAATTTCCACAAGTGTCGGCAGCACCAGGAGGAGGAGGAGGCCCGGCGGCGGGAGGAGAAGCGTCTGCGGAGACTGGAGAAAAAGAGAAGGAGTAAGGAGAAGCAGATGGCTGGTCGGTAGTCTTTCCACATCTCTCTGAGTCGTGCTTGACCTTGGCCTTGTGACTGCAGGGGACCAGGGGCTGGGGCTGGGGGCAGGGAGAAGATGCTCCCACCGCCCCCTCCTCACCTCCTTCCCCTCAAGAGCATGTCAGCCTTTAGAGCACGCATGAAGCAGACCAATTCGGCCCCGTGGGGGAGGGGAGCAACCCCCCACCGTGGGGGGCTCCCCAGGTCTCAGCATCGTACTCCTCAGACGAGATGCCAGGTCGAAGCTGATGCATGACCTCTGCCAGCTCGTCCCTCAGGGGAGCCTTGCAGGATAAGGATCACCCTACTTTGTCGCTCGCCCAGAGACCCAGGGATTGGCCCAGGTGCCAGATGGGTCTGCTCCAAGGTTGGGGAGCGAGCACCTTGACCCTGTGCCTGCCTAGTGTCTGTAGCTGCTGAGCAAGGCCTCGGCAGAAACTACAAATGCACAAGAGGCATGAGAGAACCCCAGACCCACTCTCTCCTTATCTCCAACTAAAGTCCCTGGCTTCCTGGCTGCCTTTTTTTTTTTTTTTTTTTTTTTTTTTTTGGCCAAGCCTGGGGCGGGGGTGGGGCGTGAAAAATCTCTCCTGGCTCAGGGAAGGTCTGAAGTTATAGGGACTCTAAGCCTTCGACCCCTCAGCCCCCTCACCTGTGATCTCCGACATCTCTTGGCTTGGGCTGGGGGAGGCCCCCATCCGATCCCTCCTCATGCTCTTACGCCAGGGGTGGGCCAAGACTAAGGGGAAAGACACAGATTCCGGGAAGGATTCCAGAGAAGTAACGGGCGCGGGAGCCCCTTTGTTTCTCCAGGTGTGTCTGCACCTGTCTCCCTGTCTGCAGGGTTCCTGTCCGTGTGTCTGGTACTCAGTAATCTCTGTGACTCTCTCTCTCAGTCACTGCCCACGTCTCGCTGAGTGTCTTTCTGTGTGGGTTTCTCTAAGCCTTTGTGTGTCTGTCTCTGTTTGGTCTGCGGGGTTCCCTTCTCTGCACCCTTCCTTTCACACACCGCCTTCCTTACGCCAGTAAGATGTGTGCAGTGCTCTGAGCTTTCCCTTTGGTTTGTTGAAATGTGAGTACTACCAAATGGGTTAGGGGCTGTGGTGCCCCCCCCCTCCACTCTCCCTGTGGCTCTATCTCCTGCTACCTGGAGGGGACACCTGGAGTGAGGGGAGGGGGTGTGGGAGGGTGGGGGGGGCGGGCAGGGGAGGGACAGAGCCAAAGCTCCCTGTGCGAGGGGAGGTGGGGGCTGCTCAGGACCGGAGGCGAGGAGATACTGGCCTCCGGGCGGCGGTGGGTGGTACGGTTCTCCACGTCCCACGTCCTCAACGCCCGTGCCCCAGGCCCCTTGCTCAGCTCTGGGGTGGGGCCCCCGCTGGGCTCTCCGTGTGGATGCCTGAGGCTGAGCCGGCACACCACCCCCAGCAGCCACGCTCCCACCCCTGCTCCATCGGCCCCACCCCTCCTTGCAGTCTGCCTTCTCGGCAGGGCATCTGCACGTGGAATGCTTTTGGCAGGAGGCACTTGTGGTCCTGCCTGACCAGCTGGCTCCCCTTCTGGGGTCTGTAGCTATCTCAGGTGGTGCTGAGGCCGAGGCACGGGTAGGAGTGGACGTCTGTTCTGATGACGGGCTGCCTGCCCCTCGCCGTGCCTCCGGACCTCTGCCCCTGTGACCCCTATGGGCTGGCCCGATTGCTCATCTTCCTCAAGTGCCCTGGCCCCGGCGTTTGGGGCTGGACACTCAGGACCAGCCAGCCATGCTCAGCACACCCCATTCATAGGCGGAGTGAGGGTTGGAGCCAAGGGGGAGCGAGCTGCTTCTAGGGGGCCCTGCCCAGCCCAGCTGGTCCGGCCAGTGACCAATGTCGTGTTTCGTTCTTTTAGATCTAATGCTGGACGATGTAAATGCTTCCGGCAGCTCCTCCAGCGCGGCGCCAGGTACTGCGTCTGGGGTTGTGGGTTCCAGGGCGAGGCCCGGGGGCAGTCAGACCGTACCTGCCCCCAGGCCCGCCTCATGCGTGCTGGGATGTCCTCTTTGCTTCCCCCCCCCCCACTCCGTGGCTCATTGATTCCATCCTCTTGGGGCGAGGGAGTGAGGGTCCCCGGGGCGCCGCCGGGCTCTGCGTCATCCTATAGGCCTGTGCTACACCGGCCGGGGGCTGAGGGCCTTGCACGCCCCTTCCTCTGACCCCTCGTGGCGGACCCTCCTTCTCCCGCAAGGCTTCCGAGGGCTGAGCCGCCCAGCCCCCTGCTGCCCGGTCCCGCTCCCGCTCCTCCTCCCTGTCACACCGTTCGATTATTAGAGCTGCAAATCTCGCCCGTCTCCTTTTGTCTGAAGGGAAGACTTTGATCCAAGCAAAGCAGGATGAGAGGAGCAGAGAGGGAAAGGATTTGTTTTAAAAATGTAACGATGAATAATTGAACAGACTCATTAAGAGTCAAGTAATCGCGGTGGCCACGTCATCCCTACGAACAGCAGGATGGGGAATCTGAGGCCTGAGTTGGCCACAAGCTTCTCACCCCTAAAAGCCAAAGATTTGGGAGTGAATTGGGTCTTTGTCTTTGAGAGCCGTGACCACCCCCCCCCCCGACCTGCCCCCGCCGGGATGGCTTTGGTCCTGCTCGCCCTCCCCTGGTCCTCTGGCCGCTGCCTCCCCCAACACGGGCCCTCGACAGAGGGTCAGAGGCTCGGAGACCCCGTGACAGGTCGCGGGGCCTTGTCACACCCTCTGATGTCTTCCCCAGGTGGTTCCCAACCTGTTCGTCCTCAAGGGCACCCCTCATCACGTCCTCCAGCAGATCCCACATTTTAAGAGACTGTCTTTGAAGTTACGAGCACCTTCAGTAATGACTTTTTTTTCACTGTTTTTACTAATCAGAGGCACATCTAATTGCTAACCAGAGCTTCTGAGCTGCAGAGGGTTTCACACTCAACGGTAGCAAAGAAAGACCATTTTGCCATCAAATTAGTCCGTGGGGCCTTAACACAGGCCTATGTATGATTTCTTTTAAGCTTTTAGAAATATTGAAAAGAACGTTAAGGACCCCCATGTGGCTGCCTTCTCAGGCTGCAGAGGACTTGAGACTTCAGGCTGGGAACTGCTGGGGTGGGACTTTCTCCACTATTCTGTGCTCCCCCAGAAGCCAGACCCCGGCAGACGCTGCCCTCTGGGTGCTGGGCTACCTGATCTGTGGGGGCTCAGGGACCCCCTGAGCCTTGTTTTGGGAGGCCATCCCTGAGGGTTGATGTCTCCTGTCCCCATGATGCCAAGCTATGGTATTTGTCATTGAGAGACCATCTGTCTGGGCGTTCAGGAGGCTCTTGCCAATTCGTAACTATTTGCCTGGGTCCCATGTCTCTGTGTCAGGCTGTACTGCAAATTCCTGATGTGTTAGGGGTGAGGGAGGGCGGGAGGAAGTACCCTACAGATTTTCCCTTACGGGGTCACCTGGCCTGCAGGCCGAAGTGTCCACACATACACATTTACCCCAACACTGTCCTGGCCTGGGGCTGGCCCACAGAGGCTTCTCCACCAGGAATTAACACGCTCAGACTCTTTTGGGCCCAGAGCTCCTCCCAACACACCCATTTGATGCCCAATACCTTTGTTACCCTCACGCTGCACCCCCATTCCAGTCACATTCCGCCATGCGCCCGTTGGCACATACAGGCATATACCCTGATGACAATAGCGTGTCTTACCTTTCCAGCTGGTAATGAAGACTCAGAGACCCTTAATAGGGGCTCAGATCACCCCCCATCCCTCTTTCCCAAACCTGGTGTTCTGTGTGGTCGCTGGTAGAGCTTTTCAAACTTCCGTGCGTGTAAGAATCACCTGGAGAACGTACTAAAACACAGATGCTTGAGCACCGCCCTAGAAATTCTCATGGAGCGGTCTGGGGCAGGACCTGAACGTCCGCATTTTCAATCAGTTGCCAGGGGACGGTGCTTGGTCTAGCCAACTGTGTGATGCCCCTAGTCTGGGGCAGCTGGAATCAAACCCCCATGCACCACACCTCCCGGCCAGCGCCGCTCTCGCTCTGTGCCGCTCCCAGAGGAGGGGGCCAGCCAGACCCCAGGGAAAGGCAGAAGGGAAGCGTCCTCGATCATCAGGGGAATGGGCCTGACCGGGCACCTGGGTCCAGCCCAGCTTCCAGGCGAAGGGAGGGACTGGGGCCACCGGCTGATCGGGTGACGGCTCCCCTCAGCCATCTGTGGCACCTGCGTCCACTCACCCTCTCTCCTTCCGCTGGGACCCAGTGATCAGGCCTGGCCACAGCAGCTGAAGGTGTGGCCTCTGCCCTAGGGGGCCTGTGTCCCTGGGAGGGACCCCTGCCTTCCGCCTACTCCCTGTCACTCTTCCTTGCAAACCCTCTGCCCTGGCTGTGCCTCGGGCTCTACTAACTACCTGCGCCTGCTGCCCTCACTCACAGCCGTGCTGTCCCTGCTCCTCTCCTGGCTCTTGCCCTCGGCTGGGGGCTGGGCAGTCCTGGAGGTGCCCTCCTCCTACTGCCCAGCTCTGCCATTTTCTCCGCCTAAGGCAGCTCGTACTGGTGGGGGGCAGGGAGAGGGGCTATGGCCGGAGCTCTTGGAACAGCAGACCTGCCCAGGGCTCTTCCAGGAGGTCTCTACTTCTCTGAGCTCAGGCAGGGGGGTGGTATCATCCAAAGCCTAACGGCGAGAGCCTTCGGGCAAACTCTTCGAGGTCTAAACCCACCAGGCAGCTGGCGAGGGATTGGGGCTGGGAGTTCGGATCCTGGCTCCGTCACGGCCTTACCATGTGTGGACAACCCACTTGTGCTGGACCTCGTTCTCTCCCTCTGTAAAACAAAGGGTTTGACCAAGGACATGCTGATCAGATTGGCCCTGGGACTCTTCGGACCTGTGCTCTGAAGGGGGATTTCTGGCAGCCTCGGCATCTGCTGGTCTGGGGTTGGGACTGGGGCTCGAGCCGCAGACCTCAAGGGCCTGGCACCTGTCGCTACCAGCAGATGCCCGGCCTCAGCCCTGTCCCCACCTTTCCTATGGGCTGCGGGGAGGAGGGTCCCAGGCTAGTCCCAGCCCACCTGCCCTCAGACAGCCAGAGCAAGGCCAGAAGGCAGAGGTGGTGACAGCAGCCCCCTTCAGTTTGGGGCTGCTACCTAGTCAGGCTAGGGGGACAGGGGAGAGGGAGACTCTCCCCACCTCTCCTCTGCACTATCTTAGCTAATAATGGGGCTAATAAGGAGCTGCTTTTTCTAACCTAATTGTATTCAAACATTTTAGTTAATTCTCCATTCATATTTTAGCATAATGGGATCGGGTGCTCTCGGCACTTATGGAGATTAATGCAGAGACAGTGTTCCAGCTGCTAAGGCAACGCAGGGCGATTAGCGCCCTCTGGTTCTTGTGGGTACTGAAGGAAGGAAGACGCCCGGCTCGCCGGGTCCACCCTCCACAATCGCAGTGTGGATGACCCGTGGCCTCATGTTGTCCCTTGTCCTGAGCTTCTCCACCGCCACCCCGTCCTGGGGATCAGGAGAGCCACCTGAGCTAACAAAGCCACAGTTGGCCGGCCCATCTCCGAAAACGAGATGATGGCATAACCCACGCTGTGGTGTGCCAGAACATTCGGGACTTCCGGCCTCTTGGTTATCCACACATCGAGGCCGATGCTGGAGAGTGGCGTCAGGCGAGGCCGAACGTGCAGCTCTTGGGCACTCTTCTTCCTTCGGCCTTGGGTGGGAGGCCACCCCCTGGCCACCCCCCAGGCCACCCCCTGACTCAGTTTCCCTCTCTGTGAAATAGTCCTCTGCATGGGGAAGGACACTTACAACTGAGCTGGCCCGGACCCAAAGCTTCCTGCTGCCCCTGAGCCAGCCACCCCTGGCACCGGCCTCAGAGGCTGCAGCCCTCGCTGGCTGGCTTCTGCCCTAGACGTTCTGAGGGGGAAGGGCTGTCTGGGACCTGAGGCTGCCCCAAGCCTCCCCACGGGGAGCCTCTTCTTTCTTTGTGGCTGCCTGGGAGACCGATCTGTCAACCGCCTCCAGATGACATCTATCCCCAACTTGGCCTGGCCTTTCCTCAGCACCTGGAGGAGGGGGCCCCCTGCCATCTTCTGCCCCCAGATTCATTCCGCCTGCTTAGCAGGCCAACCTTCTGGCGCCATGATTTTATAACTAAGTGGTTCGCTAATTACGAGAGAAATATGCCTCTGACAGATCTCAGACAGTGCTTCCAGCCCAGCCTGGAGCCTGATGCTAGCCTGCCACTCGAGAGCAGGGCATTGCCTCGTTAGAAACTGGGTGAGTCCTTCAGGTGGAGCCCTCCCACGTGAATCTGGGGGAAGAGCAGAGCCCCGTGGCCTCCCCTCTGCCCCGCACCCCCCCCGTGAGGGCACCGGAGGCCCAGGCCCCTGCCCCTCTGGAGGCCCTCAGGGCGGGTCAGCGCGGCCGGCCAAGAGGATGTCCAATTTCCAATCTCCGGTGTTATCTCCAAATCCCAGCTCTGTGTAATCTGCTCTGCTCCCCCTCGGGGGGCTGAGCTTGAGAGCAAGGGCCTTTGCCTCTCTGCTGATGGAGCTTCCTCTGAGCCTGATAAGACCGGTTGTTTTTCGTCTTACCGATCTGGCCTTGCTGCAGAACGCCAAGTCAAGGGCATTGCGAGGGGCCGGCGGATTTGGGAGGCTGCCTTGGGGAGGGGGCTCACCTGGTGTCTAATGTGGGTGGGGAGCTCTGCATGTCCTGACCCCTTCTGCACCCAACTGTGGCCAGTAGAACAGACGCTTGGAGGGCAGACGCGAGAGAGCTCCCCCCGCCCCCGCCCCGAGGAAGGCGGTGTGTGGAGGGCGAGGATGCGGATGATACTGGAATGTTTCAGCTCTGGCATTAGAGGCTGGCGGCTGTGAGGGACTTGGGTGGAGGGGGCGCAGCGGGCAGGGGCCCGACGGCTGCTCTGCTCTCCCCCCCCACCCCCCGCCCCACCAGAGGCCCAGTGCAAACCCTACTATTCAGACTACTCTCGCTTCCGGCTCCTCGTTCACCACTTGTGCACCAGCCATTATCTGGATCTCTTCATCACGGGTGTCATCGGGCTGAATGTGGTCACCATGGCCATGGAGCACTACCAGCAGCCCCAGGTAGGAGTGAGTCCTGCCTCCAGCCGTGGGACTGCAGGCTGAGGCTACCCCAGCCCGTGCCAGGGGACCTCGGGCAAGTGCTGGGCGCCCTCTTGTACACCTTGCAGTGGCCCCTGGAAGTGGGTATCGTCTTGGTTTTACAGATGAGGACACTGAGGCTCAGAGAGGTTAGTCGACTACACCAAGGTCCCGCAGCCGGG
Organism: Lynx canadensis; assembly: GCF_007474595.2. Lineage (NCBI taxonomy): Eukaryota > Metazoa > Chordata > Mammalia > Carnivora > Felidae > Lynx > Lynx canadensis. The sequence continues at coordinate 34,598,542 of NC_044316.2, read as the reverse complement.
AAGTAGAGGACCTGATTTCTTTCCCCGACAAAATATTTATTGAGTGCCTGCCACGTGCTTCCTTCTTTACCCTTTGAGGGTAAAGAAGACAGACCAGTGAAGACCAGTGTCTGCCCTTCTGGAGTTTAGATTCTGGTGAATGTCCAGCTCTAAACTCACCAATGATCCTGCCACTCCTCGAATCAGCCACCGTCAGCTGTCCTCCAGGCCTCAGTTTCCCCATCTGTAAAATGGGGATGTCGAATTAGTAATGCACGAGGCCCTTTCCAGGTTCTAGCCTTCTGTGGCCTCCAGCACGTTCTCATGTGGTCTCTTCACCATCCCTCAAGGAGAGAGATCCTTTAGCTCAAAGTTTGGCTCATGCATGTGAATGAGGACCCTCTTCTGTCCCCGTGTGGTGGCCAGCGGCCCCCTTAGACTCACCTGTCTCCCAGATCCCGGAGTGTGATGGAGGGGGAGGGGCAGGCATCACCCCTGGGCCTTAGGAGGCCCTGCATTGACATCCCCGCCCCCTCCATCCCTGCCAGATCCTGGACGAGGCCCTGAAGATCTGCAACTACATCTTCACCATCATCTTTGTGTTAGAGTCGGTCTTCAAACTCGTGGCCTTTGGCTTCCGTCGGTTCTTCCAGGACAGGTAACAGAGAGGGGTGGGGGGTGGGGGGTGGGGGGGAGTGGGGAAAGGGCATGTCTCCCAGGGAAATGCCTGAAAACCTTTCTGGACTCCTGAGGTTCAGCCTCCACGCTAGGACCCACCCAGGGCTGATGGCGAGGGGGAAGGGGGGGCCGTCCAGAGTCTGGGAGACGGGAGGGAAGGGAAGGAATTTGACAAGACAGGGCCTGGGGGCCATTGGCAGCTGGAAGTCCATGTGGCCCAGACTGGGGCTTAAGAGCACAGAGCCTGGAGCCAGACTGCCTGGACCGGATTCGGATCCTGGCTCTCCCACTTAGAAGCTGGTGACTTGGGGTAAGTGACTTAACTTCTCTGTGTCTCAATTTCTTCATCTATAAAATGAGTGATAATAATACTGTCCGTATCACAGAGCTATGAAGATTAGGAGTTTTTTTTGTAAAGCCCTTAAAACAGTGCTTGGCACCTAGTGAACAGCATATAAGTGCCAAATTAAAAAAAAAAAAATGAATGAATACACATGGAAAGTAGAGGTCCTCGAGCTAAAGTCTTGGCCCCACCCGTGCCACCGATGGGCTGTGTGACCAGGGTCAAGCCATGCCTTCTCTGCAGGATGGGGAGGCGGGACTGGCTGACCTCCACCCTCCTTTCTGCAACCACTTGTGTTACTTTGACTGCCCCCTCCTCCGCGGTGCCCCCGGCTCCCCCCCACTCAAGGAGCTGTGTCCTGGGCTTTCCAGGTGGAACCAGCTGGACCTGGCCATCGTGCTGCTGTCCATCATGGGCATCACGCTGGAGGAGATCGAGGTCAATGCCTCGCTGCCCATCAACCCCACCATCATCCGCATCATGAGGGTGCTACGCATTGCCCGAGGTCGGTGCCCGCCTTCTTGCCCACCACGCGCGTACCCAGGGGGAGATAGCAGGGGTCAGCTCTGTGGCTGTCCAGGGACTTTGTACGTGTGTGTGTGTGTGTGTGTGCTCCCATGGGTCTCTCTCCCAGTCTTTGACAGAGGGGAGGGCCGGGGGGCTGGGCCGAGGTAGGGCCCTGGCGGCCTGGCTGGCCATCCCACCGACCCCAGCCCCCACCCTGGCCCTGGCTCCACCAGCTGTGTGGCCTGGGACCCAGCGGGGCCCGCTCACAACTTTGTCCTGTTCTGCAGTGCTGAAGCTGCTGAAGATGGCCGTGGGCATGCGGGCACTGCTGGATACGGTCATGCAGGCCCTGCCCCAGGTAGCTGGAGGTGGGGCTGGGTGGGAGGGGTCCCCTCAGGGCGAAGGGGGTGCTTTCCAAAGGGAGCTCAGGGAAGCTGGCTGGGAGATCCAGTGGCACCTTTCCCATTTCTTTTCCTCTTTTCCAGGTGGGGAACCTGGGACTTCTCTTCATGTTGTTGTTTTTCATCTTTGCAGCTCTGGGTGTGGAGCTCTTTGGAGACCTGGGTGAGTCGGGGTGGGGAGGGCAGAGGAGTCAGGGCTGGAGGCCCCGGGGCTGCTGCACTAACTCAGGCCTCTCTCTCCTTCCCTCCTCCTCCAGAGTGTGACGAGACGCACCCCTGCGAGGGCCTGGGCCGGCATGCCACTTTTCGGAACTTTGGCATGGCCTTCCTGACCCTCTTCCGAGTCTCCACAGGTGACAATTGGAATGGCATTATGAAGGTGAGGGAGCACCACAGCCGTGTCCCCCCCCCCCCCCCCCCCCCCCGGCTGGCCCTGGCCCCAGAGACACGGTGCCACACCTGGAGCCCAGATTCCCCGGCAGGATGAATTCCTTGACCCCGAATGAAAGCATGTGACCTTCTGTCCCTCAGGCGGAAACATTCCGGGACTCCCTCTCCCCAGGACAGTGTGTAATGCTTTCTCTGCCCCCAGGACACCCTCCGGGACTGTGACCAGGAGTCCACCTGCTACAACACGGTCATCTCCCCCATCTACTTCGTGTCCTTTGTGCTGACGGCCCAGTTCGTGCTGGTCAACGTGGTGATCGCCGTGCTGATGAAGCACCTGGAGGAAAGCAACAAGGAGGCCAAGGAGGAGGCCGAGCTGGAGGCCGAGCTGGAGTTGGAGATGAAGACGCTTAGCCCGCAGCCCCGCTCGCCTCTGGGCAGCCCCTTCCTCTGGCCCGGGGTGGAGGGCCCCGACAGCCCCAAGCCCGGTGCTGCAGCCCACGCTGCCAGCGCGGCCTCGCGCTTCTCCTTGGAGCACCCCACGGTGAGCCAGCAGCCACCCCTGCCGAGAGGGGTGTGGGGTGGGTCCAGGTGGGTGGTGCGCAGGGAGCGGGCAGGCAGCGTGGCAGACCCCGGGGCCCCCGCCTGTGTCCTTTTGCCCCTCCTGCTTGGATGCTGAGGGATGAGCGGTCCCTCGCCCGCCCCCAGACGGTGGCTGCGTGCGCTCGCAGCCTAGGGGCCACCCCGGCAAGCCCCCAGCACACCCTGTGCCTCCGGCCCAGCCGGCCTCCCCTTCTCGGCTCTTAGGTTCAAGGCTAAGTTTTCTGTTTCCTTCCTGTTTCTTTCTTACCCTTGCCCGATTACCAACCTCTTTCCTTCCCACCCTTCCACCTACCCAATTCCACCTCTCGATCCTTTCCCTATCTTTGCTCCCCTTCTCCCTCTCTCCTCCTGAGCTCTTCTCCTCTCCCGCTCCCCTTCTCCTTCCTCCCTCACCTCTCTTCCCTACATCCCCTCCCCTCCCCCTTCTCCTGTCTGTCTGTTGCTGGTGTGTGTGTGTGTGTGTGTGTGTGTGTGTGTGTTACCTCTTCCTCCTTTTCCCTCCATGTCTCTTGTCAATCCCCTGCCACGACACTTCCCATTGTTGCCCCTCTGATCCCCGCTCCCCTCATGGGCTGGTCCCCCCCCAGGACAGACAGCTGTTTGACACCATATCCCTGCTGATCCAGGGCTCCCTGGAGGGGGAGCTGAAGCTGATGGAAGAGCTGGCGGGCCCTGGGGGCCAGCCCTCTGCCTTGCCTCCCGCCCGCAGCCTGGGCGGCTCCGACCCGCAGGTTACCGTGCCCCTGTGCCGTGCCGGGCTGTGCCATGCTGTGCTGTGCTTCTGGGGAGGCGGGGGTGTTTCCTGCCCACTGGGTATCTGGAGAAAGAGCAGCCTCGGGGCCTCAGTTGAGCTTTGGGCTCGGCGGGAGGCAGCCAGGGGTTCGTACAAGTTGAGATCAACCTCTTGAATACATATTTGGAAGGTAGGGATGCTAAGGACCGCACCTCTAGGAGTGAAGGATGGCTAGAGGAGGGGCTTGCGGAGGGCATTTGTCAGAAGGAACCTGGACCAAAAGGAGAAGAGAAGAGGGCAGGGCAGAAGACAAGCGGGGAGTGGGACCTTAGTGGGTGGAGGAAGCGAGGTACCAAACCCAGGGGAGAAGGGCTTTGGGGGGGTCTGCAGGTGGCCAGGGGACCCATTGAGGGATATACCTTCGGCCACAGTCTGATTCTTTCCTGTGTCCAGCACCTACCCCCAAAGCCTCTGTTTGGTGGCGTTCTGAGCCACGGAGCCCACTAGACATGATGAGTGCCCTCAGTAGACAGTGGTTTCTGACCTGGCCCTGAGAGGGCCTGGAAGGTTCCAGCTGTGAGTGGATTCTGGGGACCTCACTGTGAAGTAAAACTGGGCGTCCTGCCTCAGCCCAGCCCCTTTCCACAGCTCATGCATGGTCTTCTCCCCCAGTCCCATCTAAATGTGGCTTTCCTGCTCTCTGGGGCTCTCCCACCCACCTCTTCCCCACCTTTTGACCTGTCTGGTTGCCCCTGACCCCCTCCACTTGGCAGAGCACCCTGCCGTCCCTCCTAGGTCCGGGGTCAGGTGCTGCAGGGAAGACCTCAGTAGACCTGGAGTGGAGGCAAAGAGACGGGTGTCAGCAGGAGATAGAAAAGCCTAGAGTTCCACAGGCCCTGTTGGGTGGAGGGGAAGGAAGGCAGGCTCCCAGTACCTGGGACACCTGTAGCCTGACTCCAATGAACAGTGACCCGCACATAGAGAAAGGACCCTGCCTCTAGGGGTCCACCCTTGGGATTCGGTCTCAGATAGGCTATAGGCGCTTCAACATGGCAATGACCTAGAATGATCAGTGAGAGAGCACATCCCTTCCCAAGGCCTCTCATCCTGAAGGAGGCTCATGGGGCAAAGGTAAAGGGAAAGAAGAGGACGCGATGGGGTGATCAGGCGGATGGTTCATTCTGGGAGGGATGGCTCTCCTCTCCCCCAGGCACTGAAGTCCCCCTGCAGATCCCTGGTGAGCCAGCCAGTTTGTGTGGCGGCAGGAGGAGAGCATCTCCCAGAACCCAAGCTAAAGAGGGCGGGCAAGCTGCCGGCAGGCGGGGGAGGGCCCAGGAGGGGAGAAGCCAAAATCTGGGGGCAGGCCAAGTCCTGCCAGGCTTTTGGAAGCAGAGAGAATAGGCAGAAAACAGTCATCAGATTGGCGGCTTTGTCCCCAGCGCCCCCCACGCGGCTCTGTCTGTGCCGAGAGCAGAGAGAGGCGCTTTGCTGGCCTTTCTTCGTTTTTTGTTTTTTTTTTTCTGGTATCATCTCTATGAGAGTCGAAAGCCTTCCCTGCTCCCCGCTTCCTCTCTTGGTGGTGGTGGTGTGGGAGGGGGCTGTTAAGGTTCCTGGGGTATCTTTAGAATAAGTTTCTGCTTCTCCTGCTTTGTCGGTGTTCGCTCTGGCTCTGGCTCTTCGGTGCCTGCCGCAGCCTCTCTGATCCGAGCCCGGGGGGGGGGGGGGTTCAAAGTGGGGTGGGGGAGGCACTGTCAGTTTACTCGGGAGAGGGGAGGGGAGAGAGAAGAAAGGCCTTCCCCTCCCCCGTGCTTTGTGGAAAGGGGGAAAGGGGGGCCCTGTGTGTGTGCACGTGCGCGTGTGTGTATGTGTGTGTGTGTGCGTGTGTGCACGCATGCACGCGCGAGCGGGTCCTCTGTCCTGGTCTCTAATGCCTGATCATCTCTCTCCCTGTCTAGATCCCTCTAGCTGAGAGGGAGGCTCTGTCTCTGACGTCAGAGATTGTGTCTGAACTGTCCTGCTCTCTAGCTCTGACGGATGACTCTTTGCCTGATGACACTCACACACTCTTACTTAGTGCCCTGGAGAGCAATGTACTTACACACGCTCCTCACTGCCCCCCCCCCCAGCCTCCCCAGGGGCTGGGCTGGCTGCAGGGCTCCAGATCCCTCCCTCCTCTCTCTTGGCCACCGGAGGCATCAACCGGCAGGCACTTAGCGCTCCAGGCTTTGATGGGTCTTTCCGGGTCCCCACTGTGGACCAAGAAATGAGATGAGATTAAATTGGGGCCTCAAGGGCCCAGGGGCGCAGTTGTGAAAGAGTTAATCCCAACACCCAGGAGTAGTAACACGGCCCTCCGAAACAGAGGTCAGCATCAGGCAGCCGACCAAAGGGCCCCCCTCGATGTAGACCCAGTCTCTGTGTTTGGAGCCTGCGCAAGCCAGCCCTTCCCCTCCCCGCCCCCCTCCTTCTCGCCTACCTGCAACATGAGCCATTTCCCTCCACGTAGTGGCCGAGAGCCTCATACCTCTCTGCTGCTACCACCATGCCCTTCTGTACCTGGGGGGGCTGTCCCTGTCTCCTCTGTCACTGTCCCTGTGTGTCCCCGTGTTGGGGGGGGGGGTGTTCTTTGTGTTTGGACAGCTTCTCTACCCTTGCCCAGCTCCCTTTCCCCTTCAGACTGTGAGCAGCCCCCTCCTCCCTGCCTGCCCCCTCCTCTGGGCACTTAAGAAGAGACAGGGGCCCCTTCCCCACAGCAGGGCTCGGCTGCGACAGGGTCTTGACCACAGGCTGGGGGTCCCTAGGGGTCTTGGGGTGGCTGGCAGAAGTGGAGCCTGGAGCCGAGAGGGGAAGCAAAGGATCCAGTCTTTTCCAACCGTCCCTCCTGGGGAGCTTAGCTGGCGGGGCCTGCGTGGAGACAGGAACCCTCCCGCCTCTCTGAGAATTAGGAATGGAAGGTACAAGGGACCCCAAGGAGGAAAGGGGTCACAGGGAGATGGAGAAATCTTCTGGGAGCACACCTTGGCTCCCTCCAGCTGGGGTCAAAGGCAGATTACTGCTTTTCTTTGAAACAAATTTAAAAAGCCCACTCCCACCCCCAATCTGTCCAGTAAGGGAGGACCTGAAGCCGTGATACTCAGACCTTGCCCCCCACCTCCCATTTGCCCCCTGCCAGAGCCGCTGAGTAATTAAAAGGTGCGGGGCCACAGGTGGGTGAGCCAGCTGACACTCTCTAGTGTTCACCTGTCGTTGAACCCACATTAGCCCAGCTCCTGCCCCGCACTGGGTCGTGGGGTTGCCTTAGAGAACTGGATGGTGAACAGCCTCTGCTCTGTAGGCAGTCCTCGCTCACTGGGCAGGTCCTCCCATTCCCCACCCCCACCCCCACCAACCCCAGCACTGGGATAGGGGGTGCTTTTAGCTTTTCAGCCTCCACTGTCCTGCTCCAGGGCCTCTTACAGGGGCCCCGAGAACCATCTCTTGAACCACCTGCCGGGCTGGACCTGGGGGCTGCTCTCTGTTTTCTGGACACCTTCTCACCCCTCCACCATCCCCACCAGGAGGCTCTGAGATGATGCAGTATTGGATAGTTTTCTGCTTCCTTGCTGTGCTGGAGGGCTCACCCATGTGTCTGCCCCCTTTCCCCCCACCCACTAACTCATCCCATTACCGCCCTGTCGGGAGGGTGGGGGGAGGGGGCCAGAGCCTGGGGGCGCTTCTGCTTGCTGTTGTCCAGCTCTGCCTCAGTTAGCCAGCCCGGATATCCGGGTGCCCCTCTTTTTCCCACCTCCCTCCCCTGTTCCTTTTGCAGATGGAGCCCCACCCTGAGGAGGTTCCCCTCGCCCTGGGACCAGACCTGCTGACCGTGCGGAAGTCTGGAGTCAGCCGGACGCACTCTCTGCCCAATGACAGCTACATGTGCCGGGACGGGAGCACCGCCGAGGGGTCCCTAGGACGCAGAAGCTGGGGGCTCCCCAAAGCTCAGTCAGGTACCAGGGCTCAGGCAGGGCTGCTCGGCTCGCACAGGGAGACCCCATCCTTGCCTAAGCCCACTCCTGACCTGGGTGGGAGGGGCACCGAGGCAGCAAAAGAGGTCTCTCCGAACTCCAAGGGCCCCCCCGCCAGCCCCTGGAGAGTGGTTGTCAATCCAGGGCGAGGGGTCTGCGGTGAGGGGAGAGGCCCCGATGGGGGAGGGAGAGCGGAAAAGAGGGACTGGGGTAAGAGCCAGGCCACTGACCTGCCAGCTCCTTCCTCTTCTCCTCCCCTCTCTGCCCACAGGCTCCGTCTTGTCAGTCCACTCCCAGCCAGCAGACAGCAGCTACATCCTGCAGCTTCCCAAAGACACACCCCACCTGCTCCAGCCCCACAGCGCCCCCACCTGGGGCACCATCCCCAAACTGCCCCCACCGGGCCGCTCCCCTTTGGCTCAGAGGCCACTCAGGCGCCAGGTAAGCAGGTGTGGAGAGGTGGGCCAGGGCCCCGGGGCCGGCCTCTCCGCTGGGAATCCTGGGCTGTTGGTGACAACCAGGTGGCCACTTTTCATTCTTCCAGCAAACGTTTATTGTGTGCTGACCGCGGTCCAGAGGCAGTTCTAGGTGCCGGGGGCACGGTGCCTGGCAAAGCAGAAGTGGTCTGTGCCCTTCTGGCGTTTGCATCCTGCTCCTTTCTTCCACTGAGGAGGGCTGGAGACCGGAGCGGGCCACGGTGGCTTAGGGACACAGGTCGACTTGGTGGGAGAGCCCAGGTCTCTGGACTCCCTTTCCCTGGCCCAGAGTTGCCTTCCAATGATTCTCTGTACTTCTAGACTTAGCCACGGCACACAGGGCATGTTTTGGGTATCTCCACCTTTGGCCAAGCCCGCGGCCCCCCCTTCCCGGGGCACAGGGCTGAGGCTTATGTAGCCAGGTGAGGCTTGTCTGACCCCACTGTGACAAGGCCACAGCCCACGCCCAGGGTGCCCTCGTGTGTAATCCTGGCCACACGAGAATCTGCTCAATGCCACACACTTGAAACAGGCACGGTCGCCACCCATTGTACAGAGTTTCACCGAGCAGCTTCTGTGTGCCAGGCACTGGGGACACAGCCCCTGCTCTCTGGAGCTCCCAGTCTGACGTCAGAGACATAAATGCCATCAGACCATTGCAGCAATAGCTCACAGCTGCTGGGATGCTCACGTGTGCGATGCAGCAGGGAGCAAAGAGGAGGAATGGGTTAGTTGTAACGTGGGGATACAGATTGTCAGGCACCGTGTCACAAGAGGACCTGAGCCCGTCAAGTTGAGGGGCGCCTGTCATTCGAGAAGGGCATTCAAGGCCAAAGGAATAGCCTGTGCGAAGGCCGGGAAGAGTGAAGGAGCCAGCTGTGCACTAGAGCTGGCCCAGTGCGTTCTGGTGTCCCGAGGGCGGGGAGCTTCAGAGAACGATTCCTGCAGGCGTGGGGGAGGGGTGGGGGAGCAGGCATGGTGGCCCCCTTCTCCCAACAAGAGCAAACGCTGATACTCCGGCTTAGGGTGGGCCCGCGGGGGGGGGAGGCGGGGGTTATCCGGCTTGGGGGTGGGGGTGGGGGGAGGTGGGAACAGTCCATGGGGGAGCCGAAGCCCCTAGGCTGAGCTGTCCTCCCACCTCGCGCAGGCAGCAATAAGGACTGATTCCCTGGACGTTCAGGGCCTGGGCAGCCGGGAAGACCTGATGTCCGAGGGGAGTGGGCCCTCCCCGCCTCTGGCCCGGGCCTCCTCCTTCTGGGGCCACTCGGGCACCCAGGTGCAGCCGCAACCCCGCCGCCAGAGCAAGACCTCGAAGCACATGCCTCCGCCAGCCCCCTGCCCAGGCTCCGACCCCACCTGGAGCGAGGGCCCGCCAGAGACCAGGAGCAGCTTGGAGCTGGACACGGAACTGAGCTGGGTTTCAGGAGACCCCCTGACCGTGGGCAGCCAGGAGGAGCCCCCGTCGCCACGGGACCTGAAGAAGTGCTACAGTGTGGAGGCCCAGAGCGGCCGGCGCAGGCCCTCGTCCTGGCTGGATGAACAGAGGAGGCACTCCATTGCGGTCAGCTGCCTGGACAGCGTCTCCCAACCCAGCCTGGGCCCCGACCCCTCTAGCCTTGGGGGCCAGCCTCTTGGGGGGCCCGGAAGCCGGCCCAAGAAAAAACTCAGCCCGCCTAGTATCTCCATAGACCCCCCAGAGAGTCAGGGCCCTCGGCCCCCACTGAGCCCTGGCGTCTGCCTCCGGCGGAGGGCTCCGTCCAGCGACTCCAAGGATCCCTCGGCCTCCGGCCCCCCTGACAGCATGGCTGCCTCGCCCCCCCCAAAGAAAGACGTGCTGAGTCTCTCCGGTTTAGCCTCCGACCCAGCAGACCTGGACCCCTGAGTCCTGCCCTACTCCCCCATTCACCTTTCTCCACCGGGTGCCAAATCCTAGCTCCTCCTCCTGGGCTATGTTCCTGAAAAACCTTCCATACGGACTCCAGGGAGGAGCTCCTCCCCGCCTCAGTGGCGCTGGGAACCGGCGAGCAGAATTTCCAGAGCGTTGAAAGCAGCAGCCCTGGTCACCCCGGCTCCGGGCAGAGAGAGACGAGAGACAGAGAGAGAGAGAGAGAGAGAGAGAGGCCCAGTGCAGCTGAGGTTCCCAACACCAGGAGCTACTGGGAGAAAGCAATACGTTTGTGCAGAATCTCTATGTATATTCTATTTTATTAAATTAATTGAATCTAGTATATGCGGGATGTACGACATTTTGTGACTGAAGAGACTTGTTTCCTTGTACTTTTATGTGTCTCAGAATATTTTTGAGGCGAAGGCGTCTGTCTCTTGGCTATTTTAACCTAAAATAACCAGTCTAGTTATATCCCCTCTTCTTGCAAAGCACAAGCTGGGACCGAGAGTGCATTTCAGCCCTGACGGTGGCCCATCTTCAGCGGAGAGCGGGGACCATTTTGGAAACTGTAATGTAACTTATTTTCTCCTTTAACCTCGTCATCATTTTGTGTAGGAAAAAAAAAAGAAAAAGAGAAAAAGCAAAAAATAAGATTTTACAAATGAAATGGAACCTTTTTATATATACGTACATACATATCTATATCTATATCTATAATAAAGTAATTTTCCAAAATAAAAAAGTTAATCACGGTCCAGAGTGAAAGCGAAAGGGACAGAGTTAGGCATTTCCAGGTGGCACTGGAGAAAGAACCCCGGAGCTGGGGAGTGGGCAGCGGGCAGGGAAGGGGTCAGAGCTGCCTGTGTGTGTATAGGAGTGTGTGTGTGCACGCGTGCACACGCGTGTGTGTGTGTGTGTGTGTGTGCGCGCGCGCGCGCGTGTCTGGCTGGCTGGCTGGGGGAGAGAGAACCTAATCCTCCCCCAGGAGGGCTGCAACCTTGCAGCCTCACCCCCCAGGGGCAAGGGAGGAGGGAAGCCCCTCTGCCTGGTAGGAGGCTAGGCAAGCAGGGTTTACTGCTTCTACCAAAGCTTTATCGCTTCCTCTTAGCCAGGCAGCAGCTCTGTGAATGTGAGTAGTTCCAGATTAACTCTTATTTCTGCTGACAGCTATCAGCCCCACATTGAAAGCTGGAAATTGGCATAATGAAGCTGTTTTGGTTAATGGGGCCGACTGAGACTGGGGGAGGCGGCCTCAGCCGCTGCCAACGGGACCGGTGGGGGAGGGGGCAAGCGCGTCCGGGTTTTCCTTCCCCAGGCTTCAGCCCCCTTGACCTTGGAGGTCTGGGCGTTAGCCTCACGCCTTGGGAGCCCTGCTGACCCGCACCGTGGGCACTGCTCCATCAAGCTGGCAATGGGATTAAGCTGTACAAACAGAGCGGGCTGCTCCCTCCCGAGATGGAGGGGGCCAGGAGTCCAAAGGCCACCTCCCGGTGGAGTCGGGAGGGCCAGGCGGCCAGGCTGCGGAGTGCGGAGCTGGACCCCTGGGGGGTGATGAATGAGCGCCATCAAGGTGATTACATGGTCTGCCGCTGCCTGCCCAGTGGGAGCCAGCGGGGGGGGGGGGGGGGGGGGGGGAGGGGCTGGGAAGGCAGGACAGGGAGGGAAGGCGGAGAAGGGAGAAGGAGGAGGAGGAGAAGGGGGAGAGGAGGAGGGGCTATTATTGGTGTGGCCCAGAACCTCCTTTCTGGTGCTGCCTTGGGGCAATACTCTCTTGCCTGGAACCCTGAGCTAAGAGGCAGTGCCACAGAGCCAACCGCAGGCTCAGCCAGCCATCCCAAACACCCACCTCAACCCCACCCCCTCATCCCCAGCACCTTCAAGCCCCAGGACCCTTGAAACCTCAAAGGCAGCTCCAATGGGCTGGGCAGCCCTCCCTCAGCAACCCCCTCCCCCACCCCGACCCTGGGATCAGGGGTGCGGGGCTGCTGGACGGATGAGCCTGGAGGCTTTGGCCCATCCCGTATTTTCTAAGGTGGCGAAAGGTTTTCTAATTGCTCTTCTGGACAGAAATGACACTACTCCTTGAAGCAAGCAGGTTTTATCCTCTTGGGGTGTGCAGTAGTGTGGAACTCTTGTCCTCTGGCCTCCTTGGGTGGAGAGAGGGGGGTGCTTATGGGAACTGTCTTTTTTTTTTTTTTTTAAAGCAAAACTGTACCAACTTCCTAGACTTTTGTCACCTAGGTCTGCAGATTAAGCTTTTATATATTTGTCGAAATCTGTAGCTGTCTATTCCCTAATGAGGGTGGGAGATTTGGGGGAGGGGGCTCTGGGGTCTTTTTGCCTTCTAATGGTTGGAGGATTCTGGGTCAAGGTAAAGCCAGAGAGCTTGGCTATAACACCCTCTCCTCCATCCAAGGCTTCACCCTAACCCCTACCCCCCCCCCCCGGGGCCCCCGGAGTCAACGTGGGCATTTTCGGGGACAGAACTGTGGCCTCTCCCCCAACAATGTAAAATCTTTATCAACGATGGAAGCTGATGTGTCTCATTAAAAGTGGAAATAATAACACTGCTGAATCTTATTAACAGTAGTAATGATGATGAGGCAAACCTCATGACGCTTGTCCGGATGGTTCTATCTGCTCTAGGGTACAGCAGGGAGTGGAAGAGACTGAAGGAGGCTGGGATGGGGGGAGGAGCTGGTGGGGGCAAAGCAGGTCTTGGATTAAGGCCTCCAGGAGCAGGAACTGGCCAGGAGCTTCAGGGATGTGGGGGCTTCGGAGGGAATTGTGTCAACAGCCACAGGCCCCCACCTTGGGCTTGGCAGCTTCTGCTTCCTCCCCCCCCAAGACTCCAGGAAAAGGTCTGCCTGGGCGTGGGGGGTGGGGACCCGAAAGAGGAGAGAGCTGAGCTGATGCTAAAAACAAATCTGAGGCTCATCTGTAATCTCTCGCTTATTCTTCCCAACACGCTAACAAGGAGGCTAGCACTGCTATCGGTTTTGCACGAGCCAGTGAGTTCAGAGAGGTTTAGTGACGTGCCCAAGATCACACAGGCAGGAAGCGGCAGGGTTGGGGTTGCATCGTATGTGTCTGGCCAACCTCTAGCCCATCGGCTTCATCCACCTCAGCCTCTTCTCATTGTCGAGGGAATGGGACATGGGGCAAGGAATCCCGATCATGAAACGACTTGCCAGGGAGGCCTTTTCCAAGGCAGTCACATTTGTGTTCGTAGAAATGCACGCCCGAGCTCCCAGCTTGGCGTACTCAGAGGCTTAAAGGAGCCCACGGTCCTTCACCTCGTGTGAGGAGAGAGGCTTAACCACAAGAGAAGGCATCCCTGAGCTCTGGCTGCTTCTCCGAAGGCTGGCCAAGGCTGTCTCTGCAATCACGCAGTTTCCCAGATACCACCTTTCCCCGGCATAATGCTGCCCTTGAACCACAGAGCACTGGCTCCCCTCCCCCGCCTGCCACCCCCTTGTCCTTCCCGTCCTCTCCCCGTGCCCCACCCAGACCTCTCCCACTTGGCAAACAGCTTTCACCTCTAATGTCACCCTTAGTCCCCACCCATCACAACCGTGGCCTCCTCTGCCCTTTCCTGGGCCAGCCGTCACCCAACCTGGGGGGCTGGCGACCGTGGTGCAGTGAGGACATCAGACAGCAGGTGGCAGCACAAGGTACCTTCACCTGGTGCCACCCCCGTGCCCCTTCCTTCGAGGGACGTAGCCAGGGAGAGGACACCACACTGATGGGCATCTTCTACAGGGGGGTGCTCTGCATGGCCCTCCATGGGAGGAAACAGGCTCAGAGATGCAATGAAGGACTTGTCTGCATGATTCGTCCGCCATGGGAGTGGTGAGTCCACAGTGCTCAGTGACACCTGCCTAGGGCCTGTGCACCCAGGACTAACCCCAGGACAACGGCTACCAGGAGCGAGTTGAGCTGTGGACTGGGTCCCTACTCTGAGGACGCAGCGAGGCAGGTCAGGGAGGCGGCACCTCAGCAAACACCCAGGGGGGATATCTGCTGAGAACTTCAGAACTCTGGCTTAGTGCCGGTCCAGGGGTGGGAGCTGCTGACGGTGGCCCACGGAGCTAATTCATTCTTCTTGCTTTGAAAACTCCTGCATCGGTCACAGCAGCCCGTGCTCACATGCATGCCAAATCAGATCAAGTGCAGGCTGGGAGCGAAGAGGCAGCCTCGCTGAGGCCACGAGGGGGGCCGGTGTGGCTTCCATCAGGCTGGAGTGTGGGGGCTGGATCTGGTTTGGGGGTGCTCCAGGCCTTCAAGGAGCCACAAGGGGCTCAAAAGAATCAGGTAGTGAGTAAAGGGGAGAGCTCTGCTTTTCCACACCCCGCCCTGCCCGAGTTCCCACCTGACTGTCCCCGTTTACAGCATTTTCTGCCCCCGGGTCTCCCCATCCCTGCCTTGCTCTGCTTTCTTCTCTCTGCTGTCATTGCTGCTTAGAGCTGTGCCTTGCAATTATTTTCTCTTTCCATCTCCCTGCCAGGAAATCTCCAGTGGGTTCCCCTGGGATGCTCCCCGGCCAGGGAGGTACAGCACACGCTCGGCCCATCCCTCCCGGAGCTGCAGTCAGTCGGAGGGGAGGATGGGGCTGGGACCACAAAGCTGGGGGAGTGCAGTCCCTGTCTCCCCGGCAGCCCAAGCCACAAGTCCTTGTTGCTACACAGGAGCCTCCGGCCGGAAACATCCTGGTTCTGGAAAGTTGAAAACAGAGTGGACAGACAGTGCCCACTGCTGGGACCACAGCTAAGGCCACGGTAGCCTCGTTACTTACAACCTCTTCTAAGGGCATGAGATGCTTGTCGAGTCAGTCAACAAACATTTCCTGAGGTTCACCTTTGCCAGGCACTGTCCCGGGTGCTGAGGACACGGCAACAAACAAGCGTGCTTGGTCCCTGTTCTGAAGGTGTCTACAGTCTCCTGGGGGAGGTGAGCAAGACAGACAGTGAGTACAATACAAGGGGGAAGACTGTGCAGAGAAAGGGTCTCTAGTCCAGGACTGGGGTGAGGGAGGTTCAAGGTAGGCTTTGGAGAGGGGCGGGGGTGTGGGTCTTGAGTGAAATCTTCAAGGACAGGTAGTTTGCCGGGCGCAGAAAGGGAGGTGAGCGTGTAGGGAGGAGACCGTGGCAAGCAACCTTGAAAGGGGGCCCATGGGCACAAGGGCATCAGCTAAGGATACGAGACACGCATCCCTGCCCAAAGTGTCTGCATGGAAACGGCCTGGCATTCAGAAGATACGGAGCTCATCACTCCTCTGCTGGGACAAGACACCTCAGGGCCTCAGTTTACTTGCTCTGGTGGAATCAAAATATTCATGCCCTAGGAATGTTATGGTTGTTATTCAAGGGCTACGCAAACGGGACCACATTCCAAGAGGGACCAGAAACCGCAAACCCCCAGGGAAGAAGCTCAAGAGAGATGAGAAGGAAGTTGAGGATTGCCAAGGTCCCCTTGCTGTGACCTCAGAGGCTCCCACCCAATGCCGTGAGTTCGCGAAGGGCTCTCCAAAGGCGACGTGGGATGGTGCCCGGAAAGGACAGTGCTTCAGCCCCAGTGCTGAAGACAGGACCCAAGGGTCTTTCTTGGCCCCGAACTAGAGGAAGGGTTGGAGGAGGAACCCCGGTCTGCTCACCACAGAAGCATCTGGATCAACAGGGCTAGAAGAGACCTTAGATGGCGTTTTGTCCACGTTGCTCAAGAAACTGAGTCCCAGGGACCTCGAGGGCCTTGTTAAGGTCACATGGCATACAGAAGTTACTGCCCGGGGCAGGGAGGGGGTTGGAGGTGACTCAGTCAATCCCTGCCCTTGGGGACCTCTCAGACTGCCAGGGAAGACAGGTACTTCACAACTAAATATAACCCAAGGCACTCTATGACAAGATGTGAAAGCTTTATAAAGTCTTGGGCTCTGGGATGGGGCTGGGGTGCAGGGTGACTGGGTCAGGGGAGGGGAGGGGGGCAGACAAAGGGCTGAGAGGGCTTGCCCAGTGGAGGGGGAGCAGACCCTCTATCCCTCTGCCTGGGAAGGGGGAGCCTTGTCCACCCTGCTCTGCCCAGCGCAGCTCAGATCTCTGTTCTGATAGCTCAGGGCATAGACTTCCTTCTGGTCACTTCCTGCCTGCCCAGAAGGACAGGCGGTGGCTGGCTGCCCCTGTGTTATCTTGCCGCCCCCTACCCCACGCCTGCAGCTAGGCACCCAAGGAGGAAAACACCACTTAAGAACAAGCACCAGGAAAGGGATCACCAGGGTGAACCCCGGGCAGACCCCGCAGAGAGGGGCCAAGACCACAGGGTTGGGGAGGTGAAGGCAGGGGAGAGGTGGCGCGGGGGCGGGTGGAGGGATTCCTTCTCAGCCCCAAGAAGGAGTGGAGAAGTGGCTTCTGTGATCCTGCTGGGGGAGTGAGCGATAGAAGGCCGGAGGGAACCTAACGTGGCCAAACTGGGCAAGCAGGAGAAGGCCACTGAGCCCAAACGGGTTTTACAGTTGGGGAACGTGAAGACGCAGCCTCGGGAGTGTGGGCATGTGGGGGCTCCTTTTGGGGCTTCACCTGCCCATCTCCCACCCTGCCCAGGCTGGAGCGGAGGAAATCAACACCTATTGGGTGCCCACCAAGTGCGCCAGGCAAGGCGCTTGATGCTTTACCTGCTGATGCCATCTAACCCTCAGAGTAACCCTCCCAGCTAGGATTATCCCTGTTTCTCAGAAGCAAAAGTGGAGGCAGCAGGCACCAGATCCGGGAGCCACAGAACCTCAGCAAGGCAGCCATTTAAGAGGGCCATGGGAAGCCACCATCTGGATGACGCTAGGACCCCTCCCCACCCCCTCTCCTTGGGTACACCGCACCCGGGAGCACCACCGGTTTCTGCCGGTTCCCAGGTAACCTGTGGGCGGAGAGGTCAACTTCCTGATTGGCTGAGTACTAAGCATTCCCATTTCACGGATAAGAAGACTGAGACCCACAGTTGAAGGCGACCTCATCGAGGATGTATTCACGGAGGGAGTCTTGCTAAGTCACTTTCCACGTCTCCACGACTCCTGGGCCGGCAGACTTGTGCCGGGTGGAAGCAGGGGTGCGCCCCTTGGAAACAGACCCCTGCGCCAGCCCTCTCAGCCTCAGTACCTGGAGGGGCATCTCTCCAGCACGGCCCACCGGCCACTTGAAGGAGTTGTCGCTGTGTCAGTGGCCCGCCACCCCTGTCTCAAAGTTCCTCCAGAAGCCGCAGTCTCAGGGAGGCTCTGTCGCAGTTCTCGGCCACTAGGAGATTCGACCCGAAGGGCTGAGGATAGGGTCGGGAGGGGGCGGAGCGCGGGGAGGGGCGGTGGCGGAGGCGGCTCCGGGGCGCTGCGGAGGTCCCACTTGGGCAGGCTACCCACCTTCGCCTCCTGGCCGCGGAGCCTCGACCCCATGGACGCCCTGTGCGGCTCCAAGTTCTGGGTAAGGAGGTGTCCCGGGACTGAGGGCGCGCATCCGCGAGCTCCTGAGAGGGCCCTGGGGAGGGGGCGTCGCCGGGAGGGGGTCTGGCCGTGCCCCCCCGCCCCCCCCGCCGGATCCCTGCCCGGGATGCATGGGGACCTGCCCAGCTGTCCCGGGACGCACGGAAGAGCCCGGGAAAGCGAGGCACGAATCAGAAGGTGCCCCCACGCGAACTAGGGCTCAGTTGCCCAACTCTACGCCTGCCCCGACCCCTTCCAGCGGCCGCGGGGGCATCCAGAACACCTGTTCAACCAGGTGCTTTAGGGAAGCTGGCTTTGCTCTTCTTGGAAAGGGCTCCTGCCACCTTCTTTTCTCTGGTGTTGAGAGCCACTAGGAAGTAGGGAGTCCCTCTCCAACCCTCTCCTTTTACAGAAGGGAGGTGGGGGGGGGGAAGGGAGGCTGGGAGAGAGGGAGGGACTTGCTCAAAGTCCCCCGGTTACAAGAAAACAGAGCTGGGTTAGAAAAGCAAGCCTTTTGACTCATATGCCAAATCCTTTTCTAAAACATCAGGTGCTTTTCGGGCTGCTGATTCTAGTTCCCTAGCATAGTTCAGGTTTAAGTGTAGACAGCCCAGGAGCTTTTTTTTACAGCTTTCAAGACCTACCCACACCAGCTCCTTTGGTCTTCACCGCAGCTCTGGGGGCAGGTGGTGGTGTTGCTCCGTTTTACAGACAGTCTCAGGTTCGAGGGTCTTGTCCATGGTTACGCAGGCATGCCCAGTGTAGGCTGGCCTCGAATCCAAGGCCCCTGATTTTCGATCTCTAAATCTCTTCCCCACGTCAGGTGTTTGTACCTATATGCCTGATGTGCGCGTGCCCAGTGAGTGTTATCCGCGGATGTGTTCTTGTGTGGGTGCGTGGGCATGTGTTGTACATACAGTGTGTATATGGTGAAGAACTCTGTTCTTGGGCTGTTCAAACTCTGTTTGGCATGCGCTGAGGGGTGGTGCATGGATTTTTGAAACTAGGGACCTATACGATGGAGTACCTATAAAAGCGTATCTTTGGAGATCTCTTTCTCCCTCTGGATCACTAAAGGGTCATTAATCAAAGGTGGTACAACTTTCTTGCCCACCCGCATAGGGACCCACATCCGTCGTCCAGCTTGGACTACTCATTTGTCCCCAAGTCCAGAGGTTGTCCCTTTGGTTGATGAGCATACTTTGTTTGACTCAGCTGGCATGGCCATGGCAGGATCACGGTGGCTGAGATGGCCGCGCAGGGGACTTGCACAAATCAAAGGGGCAGACGTACCCACGCCTCAAGTGCAAGGGCTCCCCGTGCCCGGGCAGACTGTTAACGGCAGACAGAAGGTTGGGACTGGACAGAGTCAGACTGAGGACGTGGAGGTGAGGAACTCACGACTCCCTTCTTCCTCGAAGCTTAGAGATCCTTTGACTTGCACCTTTCTGTGACATTGTAGAATCCCAGATGTTGCACAGACAGACCTCGGGGGCTTGAAGCAGCTAGCCCAGCGCCTTATCGCAGAGCTTGGGAAACTGAGGGCCAGGGAGGCAATGGACTTGTCAAGGTCACACAACAGTAAGTTGCAGAGCGCTGGACTGGGAAGCAGGGCCCCTGAGACATGGGTCCAGCCTTGCCACCGCCTGACTGTGCATCCTTGGGCTTCTAGGCTCCTTGTCCCTGGCCTTCTTGCTGCTCGTGAACTCAGTGTACTTCCTCTGAGACCTCAGGATCCACGGGAGTCAGCTTATCTGTATTAGGTCCAAGGGATGAATCCCTTGTGGCAGTCTCTGCTTGGGTCCCTCAGAGGACAGGGAACTCACTCCTTTTCCTCATTCCAGTCTAAATGGCTACCGTCTTCCACATCACCTCCTCGCTCCTGAAGTTGTCCCAGGCTGGACCCAGTGTGGTTGGTGACGGGGCGGGGTGGGGAGAAAGCAGGGGGCCTTCCGGCTCCTCCTCTGAGCTGAGACAAGGGAGGACCCGAGGCAGGAGGCTGGAGCTATATCCCCAGGGCCAGTTCAGTTACCCCAGAGGCCCGGGAGTTGTGGGTGACCTTCAAGGTGGGCTAGTTTGCATCTCATGTGTATTGCGCGTTATTCGGGTAGGCTGCCCAGAAGCTTTTATCTCAGGGGCCTGCGGGTGACCCACCTTGTGGGAAGTAGTTCAGGGCAGCATGGGAAGGGCCCGAGCCAGGACTGAAAAGGTGGGGGTTGGGCCCCCCCGCCATGGTTCAGGCCTGTCCGCCCACTTAATCTCTGTGCCTTCTCATAGCTTACCCGCACAGCCTCCCTTACTCATCTGTGACATAGAATAACTCATCTCCTAACCACCTCACAAGACTGGTGTGATCACATGAGCAGGGAATGGGAAACCATTCCAAGAACCACAAAACTTTCTGTGGGTGACAGGGTCCTGATAGTCCTGGAAAAGAGAGGGAAGTGAGAAATGAGGTTCGAAGAGGGAGGCAGGTCTGGGAAGACCTATGAGAGAGGGGCTGACGGGGCCACTGGGCCAGGGGCCCCTATGTCAGCTCTTTGCTGGGGGTTTTGTGGCTTAAATCTGTCTGCCTCAGCCCCAGACAAGCCAGAGGGCATCCATGAGCCCCTGGACTTGTGCACACACACCCGGGCGCTCGCACACAGAATGCACAGAGTGCATCACTAGCATCTCCGAGGGTTCCTTGGGAATTGTTATGGACATAAATTTCCAAATGAGCGAACCATGACCAAAGTGCCCAGCACTAATGAGGCCAAAGATGCTTCTAGAATAAAGAGGTGGTAGTGTTCCTTTGCTGCCCCATTGCCTACCACCTGGAGGATTGTTTTCTGTTATGAACAACGGAGTCAGGGGAGCCCTCAAGTGTGAACAAAGTACACGGTGCCCCAGGAGATCTTGACCGGTTAGCAGAATTAGTCTCTATCTGGGGCCCCAATAAGCTCTTGGGAGGCTGATGTTGGCTCAGATATCAGAAGGTCCTGACCATGAGGACTGTCCAAAGATGGCACTGATTGCCTGAGAAGTAGTGAGCTCCCCGTCACTGAGGGTGTGCAAGCATATGGTTAGTGACCACTTGGTATGGATGCTGAAGAGAGGATTCAAGTCAAGGAAGGAGTCCTACTCTGAAATTCTGTGACCAACTAGGAAGAAGGAAGATGTGGCCAGTGGAAGATTCACGGGTTCCTCCTCTGACACGTCCAGACCTCTCTTTCCCTGGCTCTCTCTCCACTTCGGACACGGAGCTTACCTAGCAGCGGCTCTTGGTAGAGACCCACGGGTCTGCCACTGGTCAGGCACCAGCACCTTTGTGTTCCCTTGGCTGTCGGCAAAGCCCTCATCCTGCGGAGGCTTGGCTCCCTGTGTCTTCTCCCATCCAGCTAGTTCCATTCAGTCACTCACTAGCTGTGTGACTTTTGGCAAACCGCTCACCCTCTCTGGGCTCCAGCTGAGCTTAGGTGGACTCCGGGGGGGCCCCCTTCAGGTACAGTTTCCCCACACCGATTCCGGGAGGCTAATTCTCAGGCTCAGGGCCATGGCCATGATTAGAGCCCTCTAAACATTAGGGATCCCTCAGAGTGGGGGGGCACTCAGGTATGCCACTCCTCTCCCCTCCCCGCCTGGAGCTGTTTCTGTTTCCCATGGTAGGTGCAGGAGGTCGTACTGGGGGTGGTACCCTTGGGTGAGATCTCTCCTTCTTACTGGGTATTCAGGTTTCTAGTCTAGCGGCTCCCAGAACCGCTAGACTAGATTCGAGAGGGGGCTGTGTTGGCCGAAAGGAGATTTTTAACAGTTCAGGTGATCTCGACGCCTGTGGGAGGTCATGCTGGAGTCCTAGAGGAAGTGCAGTATAACAGGGACGGGGTCTCTGGAGCTAGACTGCCCGGGGTCCCAGTCCTGGTGCTAACCCATGGGATCTGGGGCATTCACTGCCCAGCCAGCCATGGGTCTCAGCTATTGTGAACGTGAGATGATAATCCTAGAGCACAGAGGTGCTCAAATAACCAGAGTCCTTGGTGGTTGGCAGGCCCCCCTTCAGCATCTGGGCCAGCGGGCCCATGAGCCACAGGCTGCCCAGCACAGAGGGCTTTGTCCCCACCCCCAGGCCCTTGCAAAGGCTGCTGTTGCAGCCACAGTAGGGCAGTGAGCTTGAATGGGGATCGGGGATCAGGGATCAGAGCAGGCCCTTGCCCTTTCGGCACCTCCATTTCTGCTGAGATAAATGAACTTGTCAGTTGATCGCTTCTCCTCCCTTCTCCCTCCTGCACAGGATTAAGGAAGTAATTACTCTTCTCACCGAGCAGAGGCTGTCCACAAGCCTGGGGCCCCGGGGGGAGGGCGGGGGGGGGGGGGAGATGGGGCTGGATGGTAGGGGGGGTGGGAAGGGTAGGGGGGGTTGGGAGGGTGCTGGGAAGTCCCTGACAGAACTGTGACCCAGCCAGGGCCATCCTCCCACCCACCTGGCTCCTGCTTGAGTCTCTAGGGATTTCAGCCCTAGGAGGGGCCCTCCTCCGTGCGGCCCACTGGGCGCCAGACCTTATCAGCCCCGTGCAGCTGTCGAATCGCATTATTAAGGAAGCTGTTGTCGCCTGTGGAAACTGTATGGGGGTGGGGGTGGGGGGGCGGGCTGTGGGCCGGGTTGCCAGTCCAGCCCAACCCAGCTCTTCTCTTTTGAATGCTCGTGGTTTCAGAGGGGATCATTCACCCTGCCCAGCAGAATTGTAGGGAGCTTCATGGGGTCGAGGAATGACCTGCACCAACCCTGTCCTTTGCACTCTGTTTGGATCAGAGACCCCCCTTGGGTGCCAAGGGCTGTGGTCTTGCTGTCAGAGAGAGAGCATACTGTACCCCTGGGCACTCAGCTGCAGAAACCGGGCTTCAGCCCGGTTCATTCCTTTCCTTTCTCCATTCATTCCTTTCTCCATTCATTCGTTCTTTTGTTCACCAAATGCATTATGAGTGTCCTCTCCTGTGCCGACCACTGTTCTGGGGCCCTGTGGTGAACACCCCGGTCCTCATGGAGCGTGTGTTCCAGTGGCTGGGGAAAATGGGACGGGCCAAGGGAGGTGGGGGTGGGCAGGAGTTCGGTTCTGGACGCATTGTGGATGATCTGTCCCCTCGATGTCCCAGCAAGGGCTCTGGGGTGAATCATCTAGGGGCACAGGCATGGGCGGGTGCCCACCGCCCCTGCAGAAGGCTCTGCCAAGGTGGCCAAGGTAAAGGAGCCTAGGCTGGATCTCCCCGTCGGTCCAAGCAGCCATCTGAGGCTTCACGCCCCCAAGATCTCTTGATTGTTGCCACAGTGCAGCCTGTGTGTGAAACCAAAACAAAGTCCCAGCAGCCTCTTGCTTGGCACCTGTCTCCCTGAGTGCTGTCCTGTGAGACGCGGGGTGACCTGTTGTTCATTCTCTCCCTGTGGGGAGCTGCCTGAGATGCAGGCATCCCCACCCCACCCCCACCCCCACCCCAGTACTCACGTTGGAGACGGAGCTTCGGAAGGTGAAGGAACTCGTCCCCACTTCCGTGGCTCGGGAGTGGCGACTCGTACTGGGCCTTCTGCATCAGGCTTTGTGGCCACTCCCCACCTGCCTTAAAAAGCCATGCCCCCGACTTGCACGTTCAGGCAGTGATTCCCCATCATGGCCTTCGAACTCGGGCTCCATCCCTGCTACATACACACTCCCTTGTCATCAGCACCCACACCGTATCCGGGCTGCTCCTGTGTACCCAGCCCCGTGCAGGGGGCTGGAGGGGCGGGGGCCGGGCGTCTGCCCTCCAGGGCGCACGTTGCTGCAGGAGATGGGATATGTGTGCAGGTGCAGGTGGCGGGGGTCAGGAGAAACCCAGGCTTGCTGTGACGAGGCCTGGGTGCCTGTCCCAGCTCTCTGCGGCCAGGTCCTCTGACCTGTTGCCCGACTGGGTGGAGCCTGCTTTCTCTTTCGTGAGCTGGACCTAATACCGTTCCACTTCTCTACTTCTGGAAGTTGTTCTGAAATGATGGCCAGGTAATGACCATGTAGGTGCTGTAACAAAATGCCACAGAGGGGGCCTTTATCACTCTCAGGTGACAGTCACTCACCTGGCTGCCAAAACCACCCAGGATAAAGCAAAAGAAAGCCCTGGCAGAGGCTGGGGTGTCCCAGGAAGGCTTCCTGCAGGAGGTGAGGCTCAGGCTGGGCCCAGTGAGGTCTGGAGACCTGAAGGTCTGAGTTATGGATGGCCTTGGGCAGGCCAGCCGGATCATGAGGAAGTGGGTGGGTTTCATGGGCTTGCTACGTTTAAAATAGGGTGGGGCTGCCACTGACAATAGAATGGATACATACATGGGTCCATTCATGCGATGCGCCACCACCCAGAAGGTCCCTTGGTACAAGGGCCACCACTTAGAAATGAGGAGGGAGAATCCCTACTCACACTCAACCCCGAGGATGACCCCCACAAACACAGAGGTGTGTGAAAGAAGCCAGACGTGAAAGACACATACTTGTATAATTTCCTTTAGGGGAAGACGCCAGATGGGCAAAAGGTAATCCACAAGGTTAGAAGTCAGGATAGCGTTCCTCTGCGGTGAGTAGTGGCTGGGAGGGGGCACGAGGAGGGGGTGTCTAGGTCCCAGCAATGTCTCGTTGCTCCCAGCAACGATTCGGGTGCTGGTTACACAAGTATGTTCAGTGTGTGAGAATTCACTGAAGAGTACGCTTAAAATGTGTGCGCTTTTCTGTAAGTTTATAATAGCCAGCGTTCTGGAAGTTGAACAGGAAGCGTTTTGTTTATTTATTTTTATATGTATTTATTTTTGAGAGGGGGGAGAGAGAGAACGAGCGGGAAAGGGGCAGAGACAGAGGGAGACACAGAATCCGAAGCAGGCTCCAGGCTCCGAGCTGCCAGCACAGAGCCCGACGCGGGGCTCAAACCCACGAGCCGTGAGATCATGACCTGAGCCGAAGTCGGACACTTAGCTGACCGAGCCACCCAGGCGCCCCATAAGAAGTGTTTTAAAAAGGGCAAAGGGCTGGATTAATTGTGTCTGCTTGCCCTCCCCCTGGGGTGTCTTGACTAGGCCTAGGGGTGTACCCAGCTCTGACGCGGCACCGAGCCCTGGGCCAGAATGCCAGGTGCTCAGCAGGAGTCCTTAGTCCTTGTGGGTCCTGAGCTCACTTTGCCTGAGAGACTACTGAATGCAGCGCCCTAGACTACAAGCTGTGCGTGGTATACACTTTGCCCACCGGGGCGTGAATCTAATACCCCAAAGCAGCATGCCCCTGGACCTCATGCTCCCCAAAGGCAGGGACACGTCTGCCACGGGTGCGCCCAGCCCAGGGTGCGACTCAGAGCATACCCTCAACACGGCATCATCAAGCGAGAAAACGGATGCTCTAGAAAGGCGGATCCCTCATGAGGTGCTGACTTCAGAGGCGGGGGGGTATTCACGGTGGGAGACGTGGCTCCCAAGCCAGGCCCACCAGATGGAGGGTGGAAGAGACAGAAAGCAGGTTGAGCAAAAGCGTAGCGGTGGGACCCTCAGAGCACATTTAGAACGAAGTGAGCTGGCAGCAGGGGAAAGGGGCAGCGGGGAAGAGAGGGCTGCAGGGTGCGTGGGTGCCCCATGAGCAGCAGGAGGCAATGTAGGTTCATGGCCCTGAAGCAAGGGGGCACAAAGCTGCATTTCAGGAAGAGCTCTGGGGCAGGGGCATCAGAGGGCAGAGGGCTGACCCAGATGGAAGTAAAGAGTAGAAGGTGAGGAAAGGGAGGCAGGGTGTGCAGACCACTCCGTGAGTATTTTAAGATGCGAGAATGCAATTGGGCGCCTCGGTGGCTCCACTGGTTAAACGTCATGATCTCGCGGTTCGTGAGTTCGAGCCCCGCGTCGGGCTCTGGGTTGACAGCTCGGAGCCTGGAGCCTGCTTTGGATTCTGGGTCTCCCTCTCTCTCTGCCCCTCCCCCCGCTCGCACTGTGTCTCTCTCTCTCTCTTTCTCAAAAATAAACATTTAAATAAATTTTTTTAAAAAGATGGGAGAACTCAAGCATGTGGATAGTTCCGTAGTTCCCAGGATCAGATGATTCAGGACCAGCTGGAAATTTCGAATGCCGTAGTAATATGCTTGGACTTTGTCTTCTAGGCTTTAGGGCACCGCTGAAGGTTTAAGGGGAAAGTATAAAATTATTATTTTATTCATTCATTTATTCAACAAATGTTTCATTTAAGTTAGGTAACCACATTCCCCGCCACCCCCGCTATGTGCTTGGCATTGTTCTAAGTACTTAAAACACATCAATAAATGAAATAAAAATGGCACCCCAGCGGGAAAAGATGAGAGAAAACACAATAAGCCAGTGACTTATATAGCATGTTAGAAGGTGACAGGTGCTATAAAGAAAAGAAAGATGGGGCGCCTGGGTGGCTCAGGCGGTTAAGCGACTGACTTTGGCTCAGGTCATGATCTCGCAGTTCATGGGTTCGAACCCCGCATTGGGCTCTGTGCTGACAGCTCAGAGTGAGGATCCTGCTTTGGATTCTGTGTCTTCCTCTCTCTCTCTGCCCCTTCCCCGCTTGCGCTCAAAAATAAACATTAAAAAAAAAAAAAAAAAGAGGGGGCGCCTGGGTGGCACAGTCGGTTAAGCGTCCGACTTCAGCCAGGTCACGATCTCGCGGTCCGTGAGTTCGAGCCCCGCGTCAGGCTCTGGGCGGATGGCTCGGAGCCTGGAGCCTGTTTCCGATTCTGTGTCTCCCTCTCTCTCTGCCCCTCCCCCGTTCATGCTCTGTCTCTCTCTGTCCCAAAAATAAATAAAAAAACGTTGAAAAAAAAAAAAAAAAAAAAAGAGCAGAGAAGGCAAGGAGAAGGTAAGGAGAGTCACTGGTGTGTAGAAGGAGCTGGATGGGCCCCCGGGATACTGCCATGCCAAGAGAGGGAACCGGCCAGGAGACTTAGAAAGAAAGACCAGGGAGGAAGGGAGAGGTCTGTCTGGGCAGGGATCTGGGCACCTAGGGGATGCAAGGGAAAAGATCAGAACCTTATGGAAATTACTCAGGGGGGAAGTGAGGGCCTGGACTAGTATGACAGCTGAGGAGCCAGAGGGGAGGGGGTTGGGGAGATGTCATCCCCAACATTACCTTCAAAGAAACCAAGGCCCAGAGAGGCAAAGGTTAAGCATGTTGCTCAACATCACACAGCTTGAAAAACATAGAGCCCACTGTAGTGGACCTTGACAGAGTCAAGTAAGTGTAAACTCTGAATATTTAGATGACAAAAGCCATTCTATACTGGAAGGGTGAGGACACTCAAATGGGAAGGACAAGACAGGTGCAGCCTCGTTATCAAATAATAAATCGAACAATAAAGGTAAGAACAAATTGCTTTAACATGTAGAAGTAGATAGAAGTTAGCATATTTGAACGTATTTGCCCCTAGAAAATGGAACTAGGGGGGCACTTGTGTGGCTCAGTCCATTAAGCATCCAACTTGCGCTCAGGTCATGATCTCGAAGTTCATGAGTTCAAGCCCCGCCGTTGGGCTCTGTGTTGACAGCTCTTTAAAAAAAAAGTTATGTGAAAGTATAACTTGGACAGAATTAAAAATGATCATTATTTAAATGGGCAGTTGGGAAGTAAGGAGTTTTATATCCTCTGGTGTTAGCCGTTGTCTCTAGATGGATGAGATTGTGGATGGGTTTTTTGGTTTTTGGTTTTTTGGTTTTTTTGTTACCTGCTTATATTTTCTGAGCTTTCTGGAAAGAACATCTAATGCTTTGTGGAGGTTGGAAGATCAGTTCATTTGTGACCTTGGAAGAAACAACCTCACTAAAATACGTGTTTGAATGTATTCCCCCACCTCTTTCCAAAAAGCTTGGTGGGTGGAGTTGTATTCAAAGACTGGACCCGGTCTTGTCGTGACTCAGTGGCTCCCCACCAATACCAGACTTCTAGTGCTAGGACAGGGGCAGTCCCAAATGGGGATGGTTGGTCACCCAGGCTTTGTAACGTACAAAGCTCTCTCTTCATTCCCTTGCTCCTTTGAGCCTACCCAGTCAGTGAGGTAGGTGGGGTGATGGATCACTTTCCTGAATGCAAAGGAGAAGCAAATTAATCTCAGAGAAGCTCCCAGTCCCTTCCCTGGGAGAGGCATGGAGAGGAAGTGGGCTCTTCAACCATGCGCATGTATCGCGTTGATAAAATAAAACACATGGAACGCCTGGGTGACTCAGTGGCTCAGGTCATGATCTCACGGTTCGTGAGTTCGAGCCCCGCCTCGGGCTCTGTGCTGACAGCTCAGAGCCTGGAGCCTGCTTCAGATTCTGTGTCTCCCTTGCTCTCTGCCCCTCTCCCGCTCCCGCTCTGTCTCTCTGTCTCTCAAAAATGAATAAAAAATAAAACACTGATTTTTTTTTTTTTTTTAAAGAGTAGAAATCTAGAATGGTGGAAAGCAGGGCAGTGGTTGCCTGTGAGGGATGGGCTGCAGAGGGGCCCAAGGGAGGTTGTGGAATGATGGAAATACCCTGTATCTTTCCCGCGGCAGTGGTTTTGCTGGTGTGTATGACTTCCAAGCCCACTGGGTTGTGCACTTTACATGGGCACACTTTATCGTGCTTTAACGATACCTCAATTCGAGACAGAGGGAAATGAGAAAAGAGGGGCGACCATGGCCTCCTGGGAGAGCGCACACTCCTCCCGGGGCTTGCTCGCTTGCACACCCACCTCGTGTGGTCTCCACGTGCCTTCTGACGCCCGGAGCAGGTGGAGCGCCTATCTGGCCCAGCCACCTTCCTCGAGGGGGAGCCCCGTTCTGCGGCAGGCTGCCACAGCACCGAATTGTTCCCTCTGCCCCCAGGATGCCAATCTGTCGGTGTACAGCGACGACCCGGACCTCACTCCCTGTTTCCAGAACTCCCTGCTGGCCTGGGTCCCCTGCATCTACCTGGGGGCCGCCCTGCCCTGCTACCTCTTCCATCTGCGGCACCATCACCGAGGCTACGTTATCCTCTCCCACCTCTCCAGGCTCAAGACGGTCAGGGGGTCAGGGATCTCTCGCGGGTGGGGCTGGGACCCGGAAGGTTCTCCTCATCATGATTCTCCCCCCTCCCATCCCCCACCCTCGGTGGCTGAACGCTTTCCCAGCTACACCTGCCCCACAGCTCAGGCCACGACAGCCTGCCAGCTGAGTCTGCGGTCAAACGAGATAGTCCCTGCTTGCGAAAGTTCAAGAAAGTTCTCTGGCAACACTCTCCCCGCCCCCGGGGCGCTTCTGGCCAGTGCACCACCTAGCCTCCGGGGCCAGACCCTGGGTAGGATAAAAGGACATCCTCCAGGGGCGCCTGGGTGGCTTAGCCTGTTAAGTGCCAGACTTTGGCTCAGGTCATGAACTCACAGTCCGTGGGTTCGAGCCCTGCATCGGGCTCTAGGCTGACAGCTCAGAGCCTGGAGCCTGCTTCAGGTTCCGTGTCTCCCTTTCTCACTCTCTTGTGTGTGCTCTGCTTGTGTGTGCTCTCTGCCTCTGTCTCTGTCTCCCTCTCAAAAATAAAAAATAAACATAAAAAAAAGATTAAAAAAAAAGGACATCCTCCAGTGGGAACCCTCCCTACTTTTGGAGGTGGGGTTTCCACCCTGCGCCCTGTTTGTAGGCCTTGGGCGTCCTGCTGTGGTGCATCTCCTGGGCTGACCTCTTCTACGCCTTCCATGGCCTGGTCCACGGCTGGGCCCCCGCCCCCATCTTCTTTGTCACCCCGTTGCTGGTGGAGGTCACCGTGGTCAGTGCGGGGCCCTGGAAGTTGATGGGGGAGGGTCTCCAGTGAGTTGTGGGACCGTGATAGGGGAGCCATGGGCTCCTTGGAGAGGGCCGGACACCTTAGCAGTGGGAAGAGGAAGGAGTGACCCCGAAAACATCTGGCCATGTGGGGTGGGGAGGACAGAGAAGGTTCAGATATCTCTGTACTCCGGCCCAGCCTTCCTTGCCCTCTCGGCACAGCGGCTGGCCACTCTGCTAATCCAGCATGAGTGGCTGCAAGGGGTACAGTCCCCAGGAGTCCTCATCATCTTCTGGTTCCCGTGTGTGGTCTGTGCCATTGTCCCCTTCCGCTCCAAGATCCTGTCAGCCGTGGCAAAGGTAAGGGGCAAAAGGGGAACCTGCCAGGTGCAGCCCCATCTAGGGGATGGCCTCGGGGCTCAAGGTCACCCCTGGGTCCCAAGCTGCCCCTCCCCTGCTCCCAGGACCTCCCCTGCTATTCAGTCCTTTCTACGTTGTCCCCTACTTGCTGTATCTGTGCTGGGAAGCAGACCGGGGAGCCGGGGGTGAGGGCTGGTGTCACACAAGGGAATGAGGCGGGACACGGCCATTGTGGGGCGTTCACCGGATACAAGGGGCCTTCTGCCGCCACCAAGGGCACCGCCACGTGCAGGGTCTGCCAGGGGTCTGCCAGCGTCTGCGTATTGGACACGTGTGTGAGGACGGGCACGAGTAGTCTGTCCTACCAGGAAGTCCTGTTGTCCTGCTCTCCCCTTTTCTTCCCATCCCCCTCACTTCTCTGGTCTTCGTCTTGACCTTTCCTGCGATGGTGGGGTGCAAGATTCCTCCGTTTCCAGGGTGGGGGGCAGTCGAACGTGGTAGTAAAAGTGCAGGCTCAGAACATTCTAGTCGCCCTCTCTGTGATCCTGGGCCAGTTGCTTCGCGATCATTTCCTCGATTGCAAACTGGATATCCCGAGATTTCCTACCCTGTGGGGAGGGTTAGACAAGGTGACTTCGGTGGGGTGCTTGGCTAGCCCTCACCGAACAGCGGCCGCCTCGTGACCTCGCCCCATCTCTCAGAACCTTCTGGGTCCTGCATCCCACCCCGAGGGAGCCTGGTACCCCAAAGGACCCCGTGGGGGGGCAGGACTGCAGGTCCAGGGTTACCTGTGTCTGACGTCCCTCCCCACTCTCCCCTGCAGGGCAAGACCTCAGACCCTTCCGCTTCGCCACCTTCTACATCTACTTCGCCCTGGTGCTTTTCGCTCTCATCCTGTCCTGCTTCAGGGAGCAGCCGCCATTTTTCTCCCCAAAGAATGTCGACCCTGTGAGTCTGCCATGGAGGCCGGGTGGCCGTGGGGTTTCCACAGCCCACTCCTCAGCCCAGCCCTTACCAGCAGCTCCCGTCCCTTCCAGTTCCTTCCATCCCCATGTCGTCCTTCCCTCCAGGAAGGAACGAGGGCCCCTGCTCCCTCTGCTCCGCTTCGGGAGCCAGAGTCTTCCTCTCCTACCCTCTCATCTTCTAGAACCCCTCCCCAGAGGTCAGCGCTGGCTTCTTCTCCCGCCTGTCTTTCTGGTGGTTCACAAAGTGAGTCAGCTCTCCCTCCGTGCTGGGCCAGAGGGAGGAGGAGAGGGGAGGTGGGGAGGAAGGGGAGCGGGCAGAAGTTGAGCCGGCTTGTTTCCCTGCCCCAAACCCTGACCCCAGAGGGCATTCGGGGCAGGCGAGGGTGAGGAAACCTGTCCATTTGGACCATTTGGACTGGGGGCTGAGTGTAGAGGCCCGGCTGGCCCAGCTCCCATCCCAGCCCTGCATCTGGGCCTGTTCACAGGAACAGGCCCCGGGAGCTAGAGGGAAACTGTAATTACTTCCGAGCTCTTCCATCTGGGATAAGCTTACAGCTTGTCATTTCCTTGGCGGCCCCTCAGTGTGGCTTGAGCAGGATAATTGTGTCTGTGACCTGGGTGACAGCTCATTAACCACACCACACTGAGGAGGCACCTGGGTCTGGGACTCCATCCACCCGCACTTGTCCTCTCCCCGGGGCCACAGTCGGTGTGAATTTCATCACCAAGGCGCGAGGGTCAACATGGCATCTGGGGAAGAGGTGGAGACGGGGTGGGTAGGGATAGGAACTCGGGATGGGAGGCAGTGACCTCCAGGCTGTTCACTGGGGCAATAAAGGAGATCCTGCCCGTGGCCACAGCCCTTCAGGGAGACTCTGGGGGCTCTGGAGACCCTGGTCCCTAGCTCTAGGCTGCTGAGCTCTGACCCTGCGTGGGCTTGCTGCCCGCCCCAGGATGGCCATCCTTGGCTACTGGCGCCCCCTGGAGGAGCAGGACCTCTGGTCCCTGACCGAGGAGGACCGCTCGCAGGTGGTGGTGGACAGGCTGACAGAGGCTTGGAAGAAGCAGCAGAAGCAGGCAGCGCGGTGAGGCCCTCCCTGGGTTCCCACATCCCAAGTCTCCTGCGGGGGAGGCAGGTAGCCCTGAGGCCGATCGCAGGGGTGGGGGTGGGGAGAAAAGCAGGTGCGGGCGGTCCTGAGGGGGGACGCCCGGGCCTGAGTGGGGCCAGCTCTCCCCAGCTCTTCTAATTCCAGGGACTAGCTGACACTTGTGTAGCACTTAGTCTGTCGCTACGTGGCCCTAAACACGTAGATTCACTCAATCTCTAACAGCCCTGCCGTGTGGGTTCTATTGTTTCCGTGTTACAAGTGGACGCTGAGGAGCGAGGGCTTAACAGGGCCTGCAAGGTCCCCGAGCTGGTGGTGGCGGGGCTGGAACCCACTGGTGTCCGGACCCACTGCTCTCACCACTGTGCTATCGTGCCCGTCCTGAAAGGTGTTTTCCAGGGACTTTCCTCAGAAGGGGAAGGGTCAGGGGAAGAAGGTTGAGGCCAGCCCCTCTTCTCAATCCCGCCTCCTCCTGTCTGGAGGAAGGGACCGAAGAAGATGATCCTTGGACTGAAGGGCCTTCCCACTGGCAATTTCCCATCAAAGACCCAGGGACCTGTCTGGCCAACTGCCCAACCAAGAGAGCTAGAGCTCCGAGTCCTCCTTCCCTACCCATTTCTGACCCCAGGACTGAACCCCCTTCCCTCCCACCCATAATTGGGGACCCAGGACCTCCGTGCTTTTTCAGCCCAGAGCCCCTGATGGGCAGCTGGCTGGTGGAGGAGCCAGGGACTTGGACTTAGTCTGTGGTGTCTCGGCTTCCTTAGTTCGGGGCCTCGGAGAAGACATACGGGCCCCCCAGTCTGCATGCGGCACCCCCTCTCTTCCCTTCCATGCCACCTTTACCCTCTCCCTGCCCAGCTCTTCAGTGACCAGGTCACTCGCCATCTCTGCCCTTGTCTCCCTTTCCTGTCGGCATCCTCCCTGGAGCCATGCTGTGGAGGCAGGGAGAGGGCTGGAAATTGCTTGAGTTGTAGTTCTTGGGGGTAGTGGTTAAGGCCCGTGAGATAGCCTCATACGCCTGCAGACAGAGTCACTTGGGGAGTTCTCACCCGGAAGGTCATGTTGTCTATCCCTCCGCCAGTCCTAAGAGCCGAGAAAGCAGGTCCCTGCACCCCCTGCTCCTCGTCAGGCCCCACTGGTGCTTGTCTCGTGGGGCGCATGTGACCCTTCCTACCCACTGCTCCTTCCTCCCTGGACCAGACACAAGGCCGCGGTGGCATCTGGGAAGAGTGTGTCCGGTGAGGATGTGGTGCTGCTCGGGGGCCGGCCCCGGCCCCGGGAGCCATCCTTCCCGCGGGCCGTGCTGGCCACCTGTGGTTCCGGCATCTTCACGAGCATCTGCTTCAAGTTGACCCAGGACCTGCTCTCCTTCGTCAATCCGCAGCTGCTCAGGTCTGACCACACTCACTCTTGCTGCTACCCTCCTGGGTAAGGGGCGCCGGCTGGCGTCCCTGAGGTCTGAGCGCAGAGGGACACCATGGGAAAGATCCCAGACCGGGACCGAAGGGGCTCTCCCCACTTGCTGTGTGGCCTTTGGCAAGTGACAATACCCCTGTGCCAGAGTTTCCCCAATTCCCATCCAGCTCATCTTCATCGGGTACGTGCTGTATGCCAGGCACCCTGGCGGGCGGATGAACAAACGTCCTCTCTTCAAATCCCACCCCCACCCCCAACAATCCTACAGAGAGGTGCCCCTAATCCCATCTTACTAGAGAGAGGAAGTGGAAAAACTAAACGCAAAACGAACGAGGAAGCAGGAACTCAGAGAGGTGAAATTGCCCGAGGGCACACACAGCTGGTAAAGATGGATTGGAGTCCAGGGCTCTGAACTCCAGCCAGGGGGTCCTTGCCAGTTGATAGGCTCTGTCGTCTGTCCCATGAGTGGCCTGGACCAGGGAAAGCTCTCAAATTGGGGGGTAAGAAGGAGGGCTACCTCGCCGCTGAGCCCCCCAACACCTTGTCCCTCCACGTGTGCATCGGTGTATTCTCATTCAAAAAACAGCTGTTGAGCCCCCAGTGTACCAGAATGACGCTAGATACTAGGGATGCAGAGATCTAGAAGACACGGTGGAAGACCAATGTGGGAATCCATTAGAGCACTGTGCAGACAGAGGTAGACTCGGGTGTCTGGAAATCCCTAGGAGGGACAAGGAGGCCAGGCTGGGAAGGAGCAACAGCAGGTGCACTTGCTTCCAGGAGAGGTCAGCAAGGTGGGAAGGACAGTCAGGTGTTGGTCAACTAGGTGAGGAAGGAGGAGAAAGTTCAGCGCATGCAGAGTCACAAAGGCCTCAGCCGACATGACTCAAGAACTCCGGGTATTTCCGGAGGAAAGGGTGACCCTAGGGAGGGAGAGAGAGGGAGAGCTAAGGAGATCCTTGGAAGATTTGAAGCCAGGGGAGGGGCATCTGGTTTGCATTTCAGAAGGACCCCTCTGTCAGGGGATGTAGGGCCGGGTGGCGGGATGGAGGTGGGCCAACCAGATCAGAGGAGAGTCCAGGCCAGGAATGAGATACGATTCAGGAGCTGCTGGGGAATTGCCAGGGAGAGGGAGGGGTCGTGGGCCACCTGGCTGTCGGATCTTTCTCTGAGATGATGAATGCAGCAGGAGGAGGGAGCTGGGCACCAGGCAAGGTGGTGAGTTGAGTCTTGGCTACGTTGGAGTCAAGGTGCCCCCAAGGGGACGTTCCCAGCTAGCTGGAGACCACAGTTTCAGAGCCATCAGGTAGAGGCCCAGGGTCCGGTGTCTGTGGCTGGGCTCTCCCAGAGAACTCATGTCGGTGGCCCCAGACAGAGCCCTAGGGAACTGTGACAGGTAAGGGGTGAGCAGAAGGCTGGCTTGGAAGGGCGAAAGCTGGGGAAAGAGCCAGTCGTGGAGCAGAGCACAGAGAATACTTCTGGCAGAAAGCATGGCCTCCAGTGCAGCAGGTTGGCCGGTGAAATAGAGCCTGAGGGGGACAACGTGGGGTTTGTTAGTGCCGAGAATAGAGGCTGAGACGGAGGGGAAGGACCTAGAGCAGTGGGTCTGCCTTGGAGAGCAGGGGCTAGGGAGGTCTAGAAAGTTCCCATAAGGAAAACGCATTCATTTCCTATGGCTGCTGGGACAAATTGCCACAAACTAGGTGGGGAGGGGCCTTAAAACGACAGGAACTTACCGTCTCACAGTTCTGGAGGCCAGAAGTCTGAAATCAAGATGTTGGCGGGGTTGGCCCCTTCTAGAGGTTCTGAATGAGAATCTGTACTGTGCCTCCTAGCTTCTTGTGGTTGCTGGCAATCCTTGGCCTCCGCTTGTAGACACATCACCCCCATGTCGGCCTCCAGCATTCTCCCCAGTGTGTGTGTGTGTGTGTGTGTGTGTGTGTGTGTGTCCACGTCCATGGGCACATATCTGTGTGCGCACTCACATCTGTAGGTCTCTGTGTGCAAATCCCCTTCTCCTTCTCTTATAAAGACACCGGTCCCTGGATTAGAGCCCACCCGACTCCAGTATGACCTCATTCTAACTTGATTACATCCGTAGAGACCCTATTTTTGAATAAGGTCAAATTCGCAGGTACCGGAGGTTAGGACTGGAACGTCTTTTTGGGGGGGAGACACAGTCAACACGCAGCAAAAGGAGAGGCCTGTCTACACCTCGGGAGGTAGCTCCATGAGGTCGAGGGGAGGTTTGTCCCAACATGGAAGAGACTTGGTCATGCCGGTGGGTGAAGGTACAGAGCCACCAGCAGGGATGAAGATGTTGATGGTCCAGAAAAGGTGGCAATGAGGGAGCATGTTGCTGAGCAGATGGATGGGAGTCAGGGCTCAGCGGGGCAGGATCAGACTCAGAAAGCCAGAAGAAAAAGAAGAGAGCAAGTGTTTGGAGGGAAGTCCGTGGTTGTCAGGGAGTTCTCAATGGGTGGGTAAGTGGTAAGACACGAGTGGGGCGGCTACTGAGTGGGGTGGGGTGGGGAGTGGGGGCAGTGAGAAGGTTAGAGACAAAAGGTGCAGAGGGCCAGGGGACAAGAGGTAGATTAGCACCCTGGAGAAGGTCACCAGCAGCACCGGGGGCCACTGATGTTGGAAAGGCTGGATTTGAGGGGGAGCGTCTGTGGGGTCGTGTGGTAGGTTCTAGAGCCTTCAGCAGCCAAGGAGAAGGTGCAGGAAAGTCTAAGCTATGGACCTGTGGCATCTCTTCCTGCCACGTGGTCCAAGAGGCAAGAAAGGCAGGCAGGCAGGCTCGCAGGGAGAGAGTGATAGAAGCAGTGGGCCGCAGGGCCACGGCAGGTGGGAAAAGAGGTGAGGGCAGAAGGGACGGAAGATGGGGGGGTCATGGTCTTAAGGTGGCATAGGGCTGAGCCGGGGTGTGGGGGTGGTCTGGGTGAGGGTGTGGAGGACCAGCAGCCCCTGCCTGGGAGAGTGGAGGCTAAGGGTGGGAGGGGAGGGCGGCAGTAGAAGGAGTGGCCTGGGGGACCCCTCCCCGCTCTCATGCCTCTCTCCTCTCCTTGCAGCATCCTGATCAGGTTTATTTCAAACCCCGTGGCCTCCACCTGGTGGGGTTTCCCGGTGGCCCGGCCGATGTTTGCATGCTCTGTGACTCCGCTCTCACAACAGTATCTCCACTGTATCTATGTGATGGTGTTGAGGCTTCGTTCGGCGATCACAGGTGTCATCTATAGGAAGGTCTGCTGGAACAGGGTGCCGGGGGGCCTGGGTGTGAGTCTGACTCTCCTTGGCTGGCCGGCTGTAGTCGCCTTCCTGTGTGTCTGGACTCCTTCCTCTGTTTGCCTCTTTGTTCCTAGCTTTTGACATTGTCTGATGGCCGGGGGCTTCTGCGCCTGTTTTCGTATTTGGCCTTTTTCCGTATGTTTGTTTCTATCTGTTTGGCTGACTACCATTTCTTGCTTCCTGCCCAGCTCCACGTTTCTGATCCATAGGCTTCTGTCCGTCTGTGGGGGTCTGTGCACATTCTTTAGGTATTTGTCTTATCGATCCATCCATGCCTCCTCAGAACCTGGGTCCTTCCATCTTGGCTGGGGTGGCTTTAATCGTCTTGCTGGTCCCACTCAACGGACCTGTGGCCATGAAGATGCGTGCCTTACAGGTAGGCGCTATCACGGGTCTGCTCCTCCTGCCTGGAACACCCGGCCAAGGTGCCTGGGGGAGGGCCTTCCCTAACCTGGGGCCCCTCAGTTGCCTTGCTTACTGAGGAAGGATGGCTATAAGCCGCTTCCACAAACCTTAGCTCACTCCAACCTCATGACAGCCCTGAGAGGGCTCTAGCCACATTCTCGTGTAGCAGCTGAGAAATCAAAGCCCAGAATCAGGGCGAGCCGGGCCTCAAACCTGTGTCTTCCGGTCTTTTTTTTAATTTTTTTTTTTAACGTTTATTTATTTTTGAGACAGAGAGAGACAGAGCATGAATGGGGGGAGGGTCAGAGAGAGAGGGAGACACAGAATCAGAAGCAGGCTCCAGGCTCTGAGCTGTCAGCGCAGAGCCCGACGCGGGGCTTGAACTCACAGAGCGCGAGATCACGACCTGAGCGGAAGTCGGACGCTTAACCGACTGAGCCACCCAGGCACCCCTGCATCTTCCGGTCTAATGAGAGCCTTCTCCCACCACACTGTGCTCAGTGTAAATAGCCAGTCGTCCAAGCCTTCATTTTCAAATGTTTATTGAAGTCTTCAGTAGCCTCCCACTGTGCGTAGAATAAATGACAAACTCCCCATGACCACCCACCAGGCCCCTGCCCACCTGCAAGTCCTCACCCCCCAGGGCATGGCCAAGTGGCAGCCACTCTGGCCTTCTTTCTTTTCTCCAAAGCACCAAGCTACGCGTACCTCTGGGCCCCCCCACCCACTGTTCCCTGCCATGCGTCTCATCCCTTCCTTGCTTGCTCACTCCTCCCCATTGTTCCCCAGCATAAACTCTGAGTTCCCAGTCCCCACCCCATTACTCTCCCACAGAGTCCCACGTACTGATTTACTAAGCATTTACTTAGTTAATGTTTGCTTCCTGTTTGCCTCCCCCATCAGACTGTCAGCTTCATGATGGCCGGGGCCTCGCTTGAGTTGTTCATCATTATGTGCCGCATGTCTAACACGTGGCCTGGCACAGAGTAGGCATGCAACGAATAGGGCTGAATGGATAAATCAAGTCGGGCTGCCGTGCCCTGGGTTAGGGCCTGGGGAAACGAAGAGAAAGTTAAGCGATCTGCACCCTCAGGAGGCCCCCAGTCTGACTGTGGAGTCCTGCGCACGCGGGATTTCCACGGGAACAAAAGAGAAGAACAACGTGACTTAGGAACCCAGCAAAGGGGGCGGAGGATGCTGCCTGGGAGGGTCAGTGATGGAAGCACTGAGGTTGGAGTTGGACTCTGTGGGCGGAGGAGAGGGCGCAGCTGGGCTGAGGGGCAGCACGGGCCATGCGGCAGGACGAGGGGGGAATGGGAGCCGTCTGAATGGCTGCGGTGCGTGCCAGGGTACAGAAGGTAGGAGCCCCAGTGGGGAGAGGTCTGGGGAGGAGAGCAGGGCATGTCACTGCCACTCTTCCCATAGGCGGAGCAAATGAAGTTCAAGGACTCGCGCACCAAGCTGATGAGTGAGATCCTGGGTGGCTTCAAGGTGCTGAAGCTGTATGCCCGGGAACCCGTTTTCTTGGGGAAGGTGGAGGGCATCCGGGAGGACGAGCTCCGGATACTACGCCAGTCTGCCTACCTCCAAGCCATATCCACGTTCACCTGGGTCTGCACCCCCTTCCTGGTGTGGCTCCCCCCCGACCGGGGCTGGCCCCCCACCTCCCACCTGGCCAGCCCAGGCCTCTGGACTCAACAGATTCCATTCTGACACTCGCCCTCCACCCCTGCCCCGGTGACCCTGATTACCCTTGGGGTCTATGTGTCCGTGGACCAGAACAACGTGCCTGATGCCAAGAAGGCCTTTGTGTCTGTGTCCCTGTTCAATATTTTAAAGACCCCCCAGAACCTGCTGCCCCAGATAATCAGCGGCCTGGTCCAGGTAACCCCGGGTAGGGCTGGGGGTTCTGCGGGAGGTAGGGCAGGCTGTAAGGGTCAGGGGACAATCCAGGAGAATTATTGGAATTGAGGGGGCGGGCAGTTGGCATGAGGTCATTAGAACCAGGGGTCATTTGGAGACAGAGGAAGAGAGGAAAGGTCCCTGGAAACATGGATTCTGAAGACAACCTCCTCGTACCAACCTAGACCCTATTCTTGGCAGTGGGTGCCAGAGAAGACTCAGTCGTAGGGTGGGGGGTGTCCAGCACCCCGTCTGGGTCTTTAGGGGGCCCTGCCTCTCCCAGGAAGTCCGGGCCAGGCAAGTGTGGGAGCGGGTGGGGGAAGGGAGAGCTTCCTGGGCTGACTCACTCTCCGGCAGATCAGTTTGTCTCTGAAACGGATCCAGCATTTCCTGAGCCAAGATGAACTTGACCCCCACTGTGTGGAAAGAAAGACCATCACCCCAGGTCCAGACACCCTCTACCTGGGCTGCCCTTGCCCCAGACCCTGCTCCAGAAAATCTTCTGTTCCAAGCTTTTAACTTATCCGTTTCTTCTTCCTGTCTTCCCACCGGCCCTGCCTTCTCCCTCCCTTTGTGCAGTCCCTCCCCGGGCCTCCCCCACTTTTTTTTCCTTTCTTAGGCCTCCCTGCCCCCCCCCCCCCCCCGCCAAGCTTCCCTGCCTTCTCACATTGGCCCCTCCCCCCAAGGCTCCCGTCACCTCTCCCTCCCCTCACCCCACCCCCACCCCCAACTCCTTCCACTCCCATCTTTGGCCTGGAAACCAGAAAGAGCCTCAACTTGTCAAGGTGGTATCTGAAAGGGAGGAGGGCTTGAGTCTCTAGGTGAGAGGTTGGGGAAGGAAATCCCAATCCCTACCTCTGACTGGGTTCCTGGACTCCTTGCCCTCAGTCTAGACATCCAGGTGCCGAAAGGGGCACTGGTGGCTGTGGCGGGGCCTGTGGGCTGTGGGAAGTCCTCCCTGGTGTCTGCCCTGCTGGGAGAGATGGAGAAACTGGAAGGCACGGTGTGTGTGAAGGTGAGAGAGGGTACAACTCCCGGGAAGGGCCGCTTGGCCAGGCCCGGGGTACACCCTGAGGCAGCTTCTCCTCTGGCCAGGGCTCTGTGGCCTACGTGCCCCAGCAGGCATGGATCCAGAATTGCACTCTTCAGGAAGACATACTCTTTGGCCGAGCCCTGGACCCCAGGCGGTACCAACAGGCTCTGGAAGCCTGTGCCTTGCTAGCTGACCTGGAGATGCTGCCTGCCGGGGACCAGACGGAGATTGGAGAGAAGGTACAGGGTCCCCTCCCATCCTCTAGGGAGTCAGCACATACAGCTGCCCACCTTAGCCCAGCTCAGGTCCATAAATGCATTCAATCCTCCCTTCCTTCCTTCCTTCCTTCCTTCCTTCCTTCCTTCCTTCACGTAAATCACCCAGCTCTGTGCTTGGCAATGGGGGAACGGGTCTACGACTGGGATAGGCTGACTTATGAACAGGTAGGGGGTGTAGAATGCCCTGGGGACCAGGCCGGAAGCCGGCGCAGGGGACAAGGAGGGAAGTGAGGGTGGGCAGAGCTGCATAAGGAAGGGCGTCACTTTTGAGCTGAATCTTAACAGCTGAGGAAAAAGAGCTCATCGTCCATTCATTCATTATCGGATTTTATTACATACCTACTGCATGCCAGACTGTCTTACATGGCAACGAATACCAGACTAAAATCTCTGCCCTTTATATCACTTATATTCTAGTGAGGGAAAGAGAGGACAAGCAAGATAAATATATATTATTTATTATAATATTAATATAATATTATATAATATTGTATTATATTAATATTATATTAAATTAAGTCGGACTTATAGTAATTAATATTAAGTCCTATATTATTATAATATAATGTAGTATTATTTATAAAATATATATTAGATAAATGTTAAGGGGAAAGAATGAAACAGGAAAGGGATATAGGAATATGTACAGGGCTGTATTGTTAGGATGCCTTGGGAAAGCCTCACTGAGAACAAGTGAGGAAGTAGTCCGTATCTGGGGACGTGGAGCCCCATCTGGGGACATTTGAGGCAGAGAGATCAGTAAGTGCAAAGGCCCTGAGGCCTTTGTGTTGAAGCAGTCAGGATCCACAAGGAGGCCGGTGTGGCTGGAGTGGAGTGAGCTGGGGTGAGGAGGATTAGGTGAAGCCACTGAGGTATCCAGGCAGCCAGGTCATGTAAGGCCTTGTGGGCTTTTATCAGGAGTGATGGAAAGTCTTCGAAGGTGTGAGCCAAGGAACAGTGATGGGACCGGCATTCCGGGGCAGTTTGGTGCGAGTAGAGGTTTGGAAGAGGTGGGGAGGGTACAGGGCAAGGCAGAACCTTAAAAACCTTAGTGAAGGTTTTGGCCTATACCCTAAAAACCACAGGGCACCAGTGAAATTTTTAAGATTCATTTACTTTTAATTGTTGCCAAATTTACACACCATAAAATTTACCATCTTAGCCATTTTTAATTGTGCAGGTCAGTCGCCGTAAGTATATTCACATTGTCGTATAGCCAAGTGCAAACCTCTTTTCATCTTGCCCTGTGCCCATGTAAACAATTCCCCATGCACTCCGCTCCCCTCAGCCCTTGGCAACTGTCATTCTACTTCCTGTCCCTAGGAAGTTGACTACTCCAGGTACATCATATAAATGGAATCCTACAGCATGATACCTGCTTTTGTGTGTGTGTGTGTGTGTGACTGGCTTATTTCACTTTGCATACTATCCTCAAGGTTCATTCATGTTGTTACATGTGTCAGAATCTCTTTCCTTTTTAAGGTCAATATTTTATTATTCATATGGGTCACATTTTGCTTATCCATTCACCTGTCAGGGGACACTTGGATTGCTTCCACCTGTTAGCTATGGTGAATAATACTACTCTGAACACGGGCATGCAAATATCTTTTGGAGACCCTACTTCCAATTCTTCTGAGTATGTACCCAGAAGTGGGATTGCTAAGTCACGAGGTAATTCTATTTTTTGAGCAAATGCCATGCCGTTCTCCGTCACGGCTGCACCCTTTTATATTCCCACTAACCGTGCAGGAGGATTTCACCTTCCGCACATCCTGGCCAACGCTGTCGTTTTCTTGGGGGGAGCGGGTGTTTGGTTTTTGACAGCGGCCATTCTCATGGCTGCGAGATGGTATTTCATTGTGGTTCGGACTCGCGTTTCCCTAGTGATTAGTGATGCTGAGCATCTTGTGTTTCTTGCCATTTGAAGATTTTTCTTTGGAGGACTAGCTATTCAAGTCCTTTGCTCATTTAAAAAAAAATTTTTTTTAATGTTTATTTATTTTTTTGAGAGAGAGAGACAGAGACAAAGCAAGGGAGGGGCAGAGAGAGAGAGGGAGACACAGAATCCCAAGCAGGCTCCAGGCTCTGAGCTGTCGGCACAGAGCCCGACGCGGGGCTCAGACCCATGCACCATGAGATCATGACCTGAGCCGAAGTCAGACGCTTAACTGTCTGAGCCACCCAGGCATCTGCCCCAAGTCCTTTGCTCATT
This sequence comes from Lynx canadensis, assembly GCF_007474595.2. Lineage (NCBI taxonomy): Eukaryota > Metazoa > Chordata > Mammalia > Carnivora > Felidae > Lynx > Lynx canadensis. Next base: position 34,556,377 of record NC_044316.2, on the reverse strand, counting down.
TTTAATCCAGTTGTTTGGCTTTCTGTTGTTGATGTGCAGGAGTTCCTTATGTAGACTGGATATTAACCCCTTATCAGGTTTACGAGTCGCAAATATTTTCTCCTCTTCTGAAAGTTGCCTTTTCACTCTGTGGATCGTGTCCTTTGATGCGCAAAAGTTTTCAATTTTAATGTGATCCGATATATCTTGTTTTACTGTTACTGCCTGTGCTTTTAGTGTCAGATCCAAAAAAAATCATTGCCAAACCTGATGAAACTTTCCTCCTATGCTTTCTTCTAAGAGTTTTATAGTTTCCGCCCGGGAGGTTTTTCACACTGACAATTTTGGTATGTATTCCCTCAAAACAGACATTCCCTAACATAACTATACTTGAATTATCAAAATCAAGAAACTTAAATTGATATGAGACTATTATTTAATTTACTGTCTGTATTCACATGTTCTCACTTGTCCCCGTAAATGTCTTTTTTAGCTGTTTTCTTTCCTGGGCGAGGATCCAGTCCAGGATCACGAGCTGTAGTTAGTTGTCACATTTCTTTATTCTCTGTCAATCTGGAGAATTCCTCAGGCTTTGTCTTTCAGGACCTTGACAGTTTTGAAGACTGCAGGCCGGCTATCTTGTAGAATGTCTCTCAATTTGAACACAATTGGGTTAGATTGTATGTTTGGGGGGGAAGTGTCAAAGAAGTAATATTATGTCCTTACTGGTGCATCATAGCAGGAGACACATGTCAGTTCGTACCTTATTGACAATGCTAACTTTGATCGCTTGATTGAGGTGGTGTCTTTCATCGGTGATTTCATTTACGACGTTCACTGATGATTCTTGCCTGAGTCAGCGTTTGCTGTCGTGTTTGCCAAATGGTGATTCCCTAACCCCATTCCTTCTACGGTTATTAGCTGCCATTCTAGTCTAAAAAAGAGCCTTCCCAGGGTGCCTGGGTGGCTCAGCCGGTTGGGCGTCCGACTTCGGTTCAGGTCACGATCTCGCTGCCCGTGGGTTCGAGCCTGGCGTTGGGCTCTGTGCTGACAGCTCAGAGCCCGGAGCCTGCTTCAGATTCTGTGTCCCCCTCTGTCTCTGTTCCTCCCCTGCCTGTGCTCTGTCTCTGTCTCTCTCTCAAATAAAAAAAAATATAAAAAAATTAAAAAGGGCTTTCCCCTCCTTCCCCTTTTTTACTTATTAATCTCTTTATACCAATACGAGCTCAGGAATTCTTATTTGACTCAATGGATTATAATCCCCTACCATCATTACTTATCTTGATGTTCAACTTGTCCATGGAGGGTTTTAAGTAGGAACATGACCTGCATTTTGTAAAGCTGCCCTGACTGCAGTGTGAGGGGCCCAAAGGCACAGGAACCAGTGAGAGACTCTCATGGTGGTCTGGGGGAAGCAATGAGGACCTGAGCCGGGCAGTGGGGATGGGAGTCTGAGGTTATAGGAAGCCAAAGGAGACCTCCTCATCTATGATACAACCCCTCCTTCCCATCTCTCCTGGAGCCGCACTAACCTTGCGCACACACAAACCTAATTTAGTGCCCAGCACTTAGTAGGCACTCAAAAAAGACTGGTTCGTTGAATGCAGACATGCTCACATGCCTCAGTCACTTCAGCTGTGTGCCCACCCCCTGCTTCTCCCCGCAGCTCGAGCTCCCATCCCACATTTGCCACTACCCAACCCATTCTGGGTCCATTTCTCAGGGTATCTGAAAAAGCTGGGTCCTGTTCCAGAGGGAATGAAGGAAGCTGGAGGTGGGAAAACATACCACACCTCTGGGGTCTGCTTTCGGGGCCCAGCCCTACTGCTATGTGCCTCGGTTTCCACATCATGGGTTTAAAGAGAGATCTTACCTCTCCTCTGACTCCTGGACAATCCCAGGGTTAATGAATTCGGGGGCCGGAACCAGGTTTCCATTCTTGCTTCTGCTCTTGAGAGTTCAGGACCTTGGACAAAGTCATTAACATCTTGGGCTCTAATTTCTTCATCTAGAAGGTGGGGCTGATGACACCTCCCTGAAAGGACTGATAGGAGGATCAAATGGGATCCCTGTTATGAAAGCCATCTGCAAACTGTATGGGTGATGGCAGATTAAAAGGTCTATTAAGGACCTCCTGGGGGATTTCCAGCCTTTCAGAGTATACAGGCAGCAGCCAGGGAAACCAGCTGGGCAGGGTGGTGAAGCAGAGGGAGCAGATATCCTCACCTGCCCCGGGGGGACGCTTGAGGGCCACCACCTCTTCTCCTATGGCCTCAGAGCTTCACAGGGACAAGACCAGGCATATCAAATGAGAATTGAGAGGTCTGCTTTGTTGAATGACGGTGACAGGGCCCTTGTCCCCTTGTGCCTGTCTGACTCTCTTCTCCCCAGTACACACCTCCCACCTCTCTCCTCCATCCAGGGCATTCACCTGTCTGGGGGCCAGCGACAGCGGGTGAGTCTGGCCCGAGCTGTTTACAGGGAAGCTGACCTTTTTATGTTGGATGACCCACTGTCAGCTGTGGACTCCCATGTGGCCAAGCATCTCTTTGACCAAGTCATAGGGCCCGAAGGCGTGCTGGCAGGCAAGGTGAGGCCTCCAGGATGTTGTGGGGGAGGCACGGAGAGATCTAGGGCCTTAGGAGAGAACCAGTGGGAGGCCAAGGGGTTTGGAGGAGACCTGGAGATATGGGAGGCCTGAGAAGCAGGAACGTCTGTTGGGTGGCAGGGGAAGCCTGGGGAGTGGGGACACACCCCAGGGGCACCGAGCCGGCTGCAGTGAGTCTGGGGTGAGGGGTGTGAGATGACTTTCACCCCTGTGCCGACGCCAGGGGAGTGTGTGCTGAGGTCAGTGGAAATGATGGCCTGCTGTCTTCTCCCCAGACACGGGTGCTGGTGACACACAGCATCAACTTCCTGCCCCAGATGGACTTCATCATAGTGCTGGCTGATGGGCAGGTGTCTGAGGCGGGCCCCTACCCAGCCCTGCTGCAGCACAGCGGCTCCTTTGCCAACTTCCTCTGCAACTACGCACCTGACAAGCCCGAGAAGAACCTGAAGGAAGGCAGCAGGACCGGTAACCATCCCTGACCCTCCACATTCCTGTGCCTTCCCGGCATCTCCCCTCTTGGGGTGTCTGTCGCTGGATGGGCCCAGTGTCACACAAGGGAGGTTCCGAGGAACTCCGGCCATCTGCGTGACAATCAGACGTCACCAAGAGGAAAACCGAACTGGACGTGGTCGAGTGCCTCTCCCTTCTCTTGCCTGTGTGACCTTATCAGCAGCTCAGGCCTCAGAGCCCTACTTTTCCCTTGTGTCCGAAGGGCATAAGGGCCCGGGCCCAGCCTGAACGTCAAGGCTATCTCACAGAGAAGTCATTTGATAAATCTGCAAGTGCTTGGAGAAGTCAGTTAGTTACCAGCAAAGATGGACTGAGTAATTACTATGTCCTAGCACTACTCTCGGCACTGAGAGATGGCCGTGGCCAAATGGAAAATTCCCTGTCCTCGTGGAGCGTTTTGAAGTCTCTGAGCCCAGAAACCCCCCACCCCCTTTGTTGTCCAGTCCTGGCTCCCCAATGCCAAACCCTGGGCTGGCCCACAGATCTTTTCCTGAGTTTTCTTGCCTACTGCTGTATAGACAGCTAACATGACTTGAACATTTACTAAGTGCTGGGCCCCTTGCTAAGCACTTGACACACATATCTTCCCTTTAATCCTCCCAGTCACAATGACACGATCAAGTGGGTACTATTATTATCCCCATTTTACTTGCCTGCCTAAAGTCAGGCAGGGAGGAAGTGACATTTAAGCTCAGCCAGTCTGCCTCCAGAGCCCAAGCCCCCGACCCTTATATTTGAGGCCCCTTCTCCATAGCCCCTGCAGGGAAGTTTTTCTCCGTATCTAACCTAAGTCTTTCTTGCTGCCTTTCCCTCCCCCTCCCCCAGCCCAAAACTGATCGTTTACTTCCGTTCTTGTTCTTGGCTGCCCTTTCGTGTCCTCTCGTGCTTCTCGTGTTCTCTCATGCTGGTCCATTCGGGTCTCTTCTCTGGCGTGGGGATCGGGGAGCACTAGTGGCTTGCAGGGCGAGCTAGCCAGCCGCTTCTCCTTTCTCCCACCCTGCTGCAGCCTTGGAGGACACAGACGAGGAGGAGGTGCTGCTGATTGAGGACACGCTGAGCAATCACACAGGCCTGACGGATAACGAGCCAGTCATGAATGAGGTCCAGAAGCAGTTTATGAGGTGAGCTCCTGAGAGCTCTCAGCGCCCTCCCTATGCCCGGCCAGATGGGGCACAGGTGGGCGTTCTCTCCCTGACGGCCACACCTGGGTCTCCGGCTACAGCCTGAACCCCCTGGGGCTCTGTCCTGTGGGTTTGTTGGAGATCGCCTCTCTGGGCCTGACCAGCTGCCTTCACAGACAGCTGAGTGTCATGTCCTCGGAAGGTGAGGGCCAGGGCCGGCCTGTGCCCCAGAGACGCCCAGGTTCAACAGAGAAGGTAGTGCAGGCAGCAGAGGTGAAGGCGAGCGGGGCACTGATCCAGGAGGAGAAGGTGGAGATAGGCTGGAGAGGAAGGCTGGAGAGGGCGGGCAGGCCCCCAGCAGTCCCGGGGCTCACGAGAGTCCTCTGTCCTTGACCGCCATGGCCTGCAGGTGAAGTTGAGTGTGTTCTGGGATTACGCCAAGGGCATGGGGCTCTATACCATAGTGGCCATCTGTCTTCTGTACCTGGGTCATAGTGCGGCTGCCATCGGGGCCAGCGTGTGGCTCAGTGCCTGGAGGCTATGGTGGATGGCCGACAGAATAACACCTCCGTGAGGCTGGGTGTCTATGCTGCCTTGACTGTTTTGCAAGGTGAGCGTGCAGAGACAGCCGGAGGTATTTTCCTCACATCGGAGGTGCTGGATCCCTCAAACGATGCCCTTGACTCTGTGTTTTCTTCCATCATCCCAGCCATTGCCTGGCCCCAGTGCCTCCCTAATCCACCCTAGCAGTCCACCTGCCTCTGGGCCTCTCCAGCTCATCCCAGCAGTGCTCTGTCTCTGAGCCTGCCAGCCACCGTGGCCACCCCCTACCTCCTAACCTTGCCCTGCATGCCTGCCACCTGGCCAGTGAATAAGCACCCCTCCGCCTCCTCCAGCAGGGCTCCTGGTGATGGTATCAGCCATCACGCTGATGGTGGGGAGTGTCCAGGCTGCACGCTCGCTTCACCGGGTGCTGCTGCACAACAGGATGCGCTCGCCACAGTCCTTCTTCCATACGACGCCCTCAGGCCGGATCCTCAACCGGTTCTCTAAGGACATCTACGTCACCGATGAGGTTCTGGCCCCCACCATCCTCATGCCGCTGAATTCCTTCCACAACTCCATCTCTGCCTTCGTGGTCACCATAGCCAGCACGCCGCTCTTCACTGTGGTCACCCTGCCTCTGGCTGTCCTGTACATCACGGTGCAGGTCCGCAGCCAGCGAGGGGGCGTGGTTTTTGTGTAGGCGTGGCTCTCCGGAGGCGGTGGTGTGGGCGGGGCTCTCTGTGGGCGGGGCGCTGGTGTGGGCGGGGCTCTCGTATGGACTGGCCACCAGGGTTGGGACCCAGGGACCTTGCAGTTGGATTTGGTTAGGGACTGTAGTCAGTTACTTTACTTCTTTGAAATTCATTTTCCTCACCTGTAAAATAGAATCCTGGAACCTACATAGGGTTGTTGTTAGGGTAAAATGAAATCTTTGTAAATTGTGACTGACCCTGAAACTCCTTCCTGCTGCCTATTTTTTCTTCTGAAGTTTTGAGACAGGGAGAGCGAGCGGGGGAGAGGCAGAGAGAGAGGGAGAGAGAGCATCCCAAGCAGGCCTCACACTGTCAGGGTGGAGCCCGATTCAGGGCTCCAACTCATGAACCGTGAGATCACGAGCTGAGCTGAAATAAAGCATAGGACGCTTATTAGGCTGAGCCACCCAGGCGACGCCCCCACCCCGCCCCGCCGCTGCCTATTTTTAAATAAAATATTGTTAACCGTGCGAGACACATTATCCTTCCCTTCTTTTAGACATATCTAAACATATATGTGCATATATGTGTTTAACATAGATGATTTGGTAACATGTGGTTACAGGTGATTGTAGAAGTCCTTTGCGTTTCTGAGCCCCTGTCCTGCCATGAGTTTAATCAGTTGATGAAGGTAACCCACAAGGTGGCTGGAAGCTCAGGCCCTTGTGGGGAGTCCCTGATCTGGGCTGTGTTCTGTGCAGGGACAGGAGACTCTCAGATACCCATCCTGTAAGGCCCTGGCCATCTTGGGGCCCACAGGATGGAAACTGGAGGCAGAAACATGTTTTTGTGGGGCTGAAGTTTTAAAAAACTGGAGTTGGGGTGGGGAAAAATTCTTTATGCAAAAGAATACAAAATGATCTTATTTTTGCAAATCTTGTGATATTTTGTGTGACCACCTTGCTGGGACCCCTCAGTGGAGACAGGCACGTTCACTGATTTAGGAGGCCACGCAAGGTCCGTACTGCAATCCAGGCCCCTACAGGGGGGTAAGGGGTCAGCAGCTGAGAGGGATTCAGGAAGGGCTTCGTGGAGGAAGTGGCCTGGAAGATTGAGCAGAGCCGACCAAAGGGAAAGGGTGGAATGAGTTCATGGAGCCACAAGTAGGGAAAGGTAGCCAAGTCTTATGGGTAAGGGGGCTGGCTGGAAGAAGGCCCACATGGGTTCAGAGGGCATCCCGGACTGAGTCAGGGGCCCTACGGTGCTGACCCCAAGCTCTTTCTCCGTCCTCTGCCAGCGCTTCTATGTGGCTACGTCACGGCACCTGAAGCGGCTGGACTCCGTCAGCTGCTCGCCCATATACTCCCACTTTTCAGAGACGGTGACTGGCACCAGCGTCATTCGGGCCTATGGCCGCAGCCAGGACTTCAAGGCCATCAGTGATGCTAAGGTGGACACCAACATGAGGAGCTCCTACCCCTTCGTTGCCTCCAACAGGTCACAAGCCTCTTCCCTCACCCCCTGTTCCTCCAAGAGTTCCCACCAGGGTCTCTGCAGGACAGACCCTGGAGTTCTGGGTTCCGGCTCTCCCCCCTACACAGGAAACTGCCCCCTTCCTGTACCTGCCCCACTTCCTCCTTGTCTTGTTCCCACAGGTGGCTGTGGGTCCACGTGGAGTCCGTGGGGAACTGTGTTGTGTTCTTTGCTGCACTCTCTGCTGTGATTGGCAGAAACAGCCCGAGTCCGGGGCTGGTGGGCCTTTCTGTGTCCTACACCCTACAGGTACGCAGGGGTCCGGGCCCCGGGGCGGGGGCCACAACTGGGGCAGAGACAACACAGGTGTCACAAGCATCTCCCGAGCTTTCACTCTGCCCAGTATGGGGACCAGCCACGGGTTCTGCTCACCAGGACCGTGAGCCCACAGTCAGGCATGGAGAGACACTCTCAACCAACAGGGGATTGTAATACCGGGTGAACAGGTCTTTGTGGAGGAAGGAACAAAATGTGGTAAGACCCCGGAGGAGATTCTCTACCTTGGGTGCTGGCGTTGGAGAAATTATCTTGGCGCCAAAGGACAAACAGAGCTTGTCCGGCCTGTGCATGAGATTTAGAAGGTCAACAACCCTGACAGCAGTCCTGGGGCAGGGAAGCAGAGGGCTGGAATATACCTCATTTCACAGGCCTGCAGAGAATGTACACAGAGAAGGTGACTGGAGCCTGGAGTAGAGGGCGGGCTGGTCACCTGACATCAGCCTGTGTTATCAAAGGCTTAAATAACTACAAATGGTGGGGCGCCTGGCTGGCTCAGTCGGTGGAACGTGCGACTCTTGATCTCGGGGTCGTGAGTTCTTTTTTTATTTTTTTTAATTTTTTTTTTTCAACGTTTATTTATTTTTGGGACAGAGAGAGACAGAGCATGAACGGGGGAGGGGCAGAGAGAGAGGGAGACACAGAATCGGAAACAGGCTCCAGGCTCTGAGCCATCAGCCCAGAGCCCGACGCGGGGCTCGAACTCACAGACCGCGAGATCGTGACCTGGCTGAAGTCGAACGCCTAACCGACTGCGCCACCCAGGCGCCCCTCGGGGTCATGAGTTCAAGCCCCACGTTGGGTGTAGAGATCACTTAAAAAATAAAATCTTAAATGACTGCAAATGGCATTTTTGTGACTTAGATCACATTTTCAATGCCTCAGAGGGCTCAAGCCTTGAATGCTTTGGTAAACAAAGGACAATCTAGACAAATGAGTCTTCTCAAGCTTTCCTGTGTTATGAATCACCTGGAATGTGGGTTCTGATACAGCAGGCCCAGGGTGAGTCTCAGGATTCTGCATGCCTATCAAGACTCCTTGGCACGCAGTGTGGTCCGGGGACTGGTTACATCAACATCACCATCTGACTCTTGGTTTCAGCTCAGGTCATGATCTCATGAACTGGGAGATCGAGCCCCATGATGGGCTCTGTGCTGACAGCACAGAGCCTGCTTGGGATTCTCTCTCTCTCTGTTTCTCTCTCTCTCAAAATATAATTAAAAAAAATACAAAATCTCAAGTCCCACCACAGACCTACTGAATCATAAGCGACGTTTTAACAAGATTCTCTGGGGAACCTTTCTTATACACATTAAAGTTTGAGAAACATTGGGCTAGGTAGTCCTTGGTTAAGTCTGCAAGGTCACTGCCTGAGATACAGGTGTGATAGAGCCCCAGGTGGCACACCTATGGGCTTGCCCAAGCCCACCTGGGGCGTAGAGGCAAGGAGCATAATCAGGGAGTCGGAACTCCTCCCATACATAGCTGTTGGGGGGAGGGGAGATCACCGTATCCATGACCCAGTCCCTTTGGCCAGATAACAATTAGTCTGACGTGGATGATCCAAATGATGTCAGACTTGGAGTCTAACATCGTGGCCGTGGAGAGAGTCAAGGAGTACTCCAAGATAGAGGCTGAGGTGGGTACTCGGATGAGCCTTGGGCAGGGCGATTCTGGAATAGCTGGGGAAGGGTGCTTGGTGGCCCATCGTCCCTACATCCCAAGACCAGCTCTTCATTTGGGGGATTCTTCATTCATTCATTCATTCATCCACTCAACCCTTATCAAGCATCAGCCAGAGGTCTATGCTAGGAGGTGAAGAGGGTCCAGAGTTGAGCATGGTGGGTCTCTCTTCAAGCAGATTCTGATGTTGTGGGAGAGGGAAGACAGGGCTCTGATAAGAGCCCTGGAGTGATGCACCCAAAGAGGGCGGACAAGAGGAAGGTCATTCAGCTGGGGTATTCAGGAGGGTAAGGACTCCAGCCAGAGATTAGCCGGTGGAAGGAGCAGGGGTGGGGCAGCATGGCCTTTGTTGGGGAAAGGGAGTTGTCCCCTAACGGTGGTGGGGAGATGCAGACTCTTCTCCACTTACTTCTTCCTGTGGTCACACTCCAGACCTCTTCACACCCAGCAGCTGCACCATCTCTGAGATCTCAAGTCAAGCTTTTAAACCACCCTTCCCAGTCCTCCCAGCTCACGTGCCCCAAACCCTCTGCTGTCCCAGAACTTTGTCGTCGTTAGGACCCCCAACCCTGTGGCCTACCTTTGTCCCTCTGTCCCCCAGGTCATCTAGCCTGGGTTCTGTGCCCCACCGGTGCCAATGCTCCCAACTCCCTTGCCCTCCTTTCTGTCAGTGGTCCTCGCCTACAAAACCCCTCCCCAGCCGAGCCCCTCTGTCTACCTTCTACATGCTGACACTCAGCAGCTAAGACATCGCTGGAGAAAATCACTGATTTTACTTCCAGTTTGTGACCACACATCACTGCTGGGTATTTCTGTTTTGCTTCCCCCAAAAGCATGTGATCCCACTTCCAGAAAGAGCCATTTGAACCTTCTTTCCTCAAACCCGCATATTTTCCTCCCCTTTGCTCAGCCACGGACCTTGTGTGACTTACTCGCCCGTGAGAAAAGTAGGGTATGAGATGTGAACTCCCTCAACCTTCTCGCCTCCAGACTTTCCAGCTGCCTGTGGTCCCTTCACCTCTTCCTTCCTCTTTTAGCAGGAAGTGTCCCTCCCGCTACCAAAGTCCACCCCTGCAGACTTCACCCCCCTCATTACACCCTCTGCTTCCTACAGCCTGCTCCCTCTGTTGGGTGATTCCCATTCACTGGCAAACATGAGCTATCATAGCATCCGTCCTGCACACACATACCCACCTCCCCTCCCCCTTACATCTCACGGCCCCGTCTCTCTGCTCTCCTTTGTCACGAAGCTTGTTTTAAAGCACACACGGGGAAGTGGGGAACCCCGTCACCCTGTAACACATCTGCCTCCCGCGGTCTGGTTTCTGGCCCTGTCACTCCACCAATGACCCGCCTGGTTCCAAACCTAGGGGACACTTTCTTGTTCTCATCTAATTCAATCTCTCAGTGACGTTCAGACAAAATGACCCCTGCCTTCTTCTTGGAAGGCCCTCCCTCATAGCGTCTGTGACCCAAGCTCTTGCCCTGTCAGTCTCCTTTGAGCCCCCACCCCACCTGTTCCTCCCAGCCTGGTCTCTCTTGCCCCCGTAGCCCCCCCCCACCCCGGCCTCCCCGCTGCCTTCCCCCAGACATCTCCTATCACCCCCCTCAATCCTCTGCTGGCAGGGATCTTTAAATTCTCCCTCTTCATGTCTAACGTTCCCATTTCCCCCTGTCCATAGACACGATCTGTCTCCATAGCCTAAAAATCTTTGCCCCCAACCCTGTTGCCCAATCTTTTGACAACTCCTCGGGAGAATGGTCTATACTGGCTGCTTTGCTTTTTGACCGGTGACAGTCTGGCTTCTCCTGTCTCAAAGCAGGGTGGCTTTACGTGACCTGCAGAGTCACACGGGTCCCCGCGCTTAGAAGGAAGGGTCTTACATCTGCTTTAATGCTCTGTGCTGTCACCACGTGGACATTCTTAATAACTATCGAACAAGAGACCCCACATTTGCATTTTGCACTGAGCCTCCCAAGTTGTTGCTGGTCCTGTCTCAAAGCCACCATCATCTTATGCCCAATTTATTTTAAGAACCTCCTAACTAGCTTCCCTGTTTTCCATCATCCCCTCTCCTTCCCCTCATAGCAGCCAGAGGGATCCTTTAAAAACACATCAAATCGTGCCATTGCTCTGCACATGGCCCCTGATGGCTCTGCATCTTGGAGTGAAAAAAAATAATAATAATAACCATGGTTCTTAAAATGGCCTGCAAAGCCCTTCATGAGGGGGCCACCCACTATCTGTCTCCTACCTCTCACTTTGTCACTAGGCTCCAGAACACATCTGGGGAGGTATTCACGCTTTCTGTGCCCTCTGCCTGGCATGCCCTTTCCCCAGATATTTACTTGGCTTGTCACCTCCCCCACCCTGCTTTGGGTCTTTATTTGAATATCACCTCCTCCAGGAAGCCTTCCATGACCACCCTGTACTTCTACAACACCAAGCACTTCTCAGCACTCGGCACTTTGCTACATTATGCAGATGTGCTTATTTGTTGATGGTGTGCCCCTCCATTGTGCGGTACCTTGTGACTTGTGACCCCGGTAGCTGTCACAGAGTGGCCACTCAGGGAGCTAGGGCAGGCAGGGAGAGGAGCTCAGGCTCCGAGGAGAGAGTGGGAGAGGGCCCGGCTGCAGAAGAGGGGCCACCCTGATGCAGACCCATCCTCCCCGCTGGGCCAGGCCCCCTGGGTGGTGGAGGGCGGCCATCCTCCCGCGGGCTGGTCCCTGCGGGGCGAAGTGGAGTTCTGGAACTTCTCTGTGCGCTACCGGCCGGGCCTGGAGCTGGTGCTGAGGAACCTGAGTCTGCGCGTGCACGGTGGCGAGAAGGTACGCGAGGGGTGGGTCTGTGCCGGGGACGCGGCCACAGCGTTTGGGAGAGCAGGTGCCGCAGCCCACAAGTCCGGCGGCTCTGGAGATGCCCGCTGACTCCTCCCGCCCCCTGAAAGCCCCCCTCACTCCCTCCAGGTGGGGATCGTGGGCCGCACCAGGGCCGGCAAATCGTCCATGACCCTCTGCCCGTTCCGCATCCTGGAGGCCGCGGAAGGTGAAATCCGCATCGACGGCCTCAACGTGGCAGATATGGGACTCCACGACCTGCGTCCTCAGCTGACCGTCATCCCCCAGGTACAAGCCTGCCACGGACTGGCCGCACTGGGCAGCCCTGGGGGTTGGGGGGGCAGGCCCCACCCTGCTTTGTAGCTTGAGGTCCAGGCCCCGGACCTCCGTCTGAGAGGCTGGAGAGCCTGACAGCAGGAGCAGAGCCACAGAGCAGCCACCTGTCATGGATCTGAAAGGGGTCAGACTATCCTGGCCCCATCAGACGCTGCCCTCCGGCCACCCGGGCTACCAGTTGAGACCAGGATCGCAGGACCCTTCAAGTACCCCATCCCCCTGAGACGCTCTGTCCTGGTCTGCCTGTTTCCCCACTCGGAATTGCATGTCACTTTTTCTAGCTCCTCTGGGGTGTTTTTTTCTGCTGACTGGACATTTTGGAGTCAGATTAGCGGTTCCTCTGTCTGCTTTGGTGGACAACTTTGATTGGCAAAGCTGGGGTTTATCGCTTCCCCACAGGCATTTATCTGCCCTTTGCCTCCCTCCTGGAGGGCTGGGGACAGAATAGGAAATGCTGCCCCAAATTCCTTTCTTTTTCTCTGGCCCTGGGACCCATGGCTCCTGAGGGGGCCTGAACGGCCCTCTTCCGAGACCTTGTTGTGTCGCCAGGACCCCATCCTGTTCTCCGCGTCCCTACGTACGAACCTGGACCCCTTTGGGTATTACTCGGAGGCAGATCTATGGCGAGCCTTGGAGCTTTCCCACCTGCACACCTTTGTGGGCTCGCAGCCGGAGGGCCTGGACTTCCAGTGCTCCGAGGGAGGGGAGAATCTCAGGTAACGGCTGGGGTTGGGTGGGTCAGAAACAGCAACCCGAGGGGTAGAAGACTTCGTATCAAATGACACAGAGTCCAGGCCACAGCCCCCTCCCTACTCCCGTCTCAGTCTGGGGGCGCTCGGGGGAGGGGGACGGGGCTGTTGTTTCGTATTGAACATATTCTGTGGGATCTCACTGACGCCTCACACAAGCTCCCGAGGTGGTGATGGTCCCCCTTTGCAGATGAGAAAACTGAGGTGGAGCCAAAGTCACCTAGCTGGGTGAAGGCATGCCTGGGATTGGAACCGGGAGATTCCAAAACCATAGTCAGTCCTGTCCTGCGAGGTTGTCAATGCTGTGCTTGGCCTGGGGTGGGGGTCTGTATTGAGCCCTTGGATCAGGTAAGAGAAAAACCTACAGTGCATTAGGTAGCTCACAGATATTTCCCAAGATGGCTCTGCAAGTCCTTCTGAAGTTTCCGAGTGAGCGAAGTGAGCTCTCCACGCCCTTCTTTGCTTTCTTACCACTGTTGTATCCACAGCCCCTGGGCTGTGCAGCAGGGAGGGCCGGGAGTCACTTCTCACTAAGTCTAAAGGCTTGCGATTGATTCCCACACCTGTGTTAGCTGTGTGATTTGGGGGCAAGTTGCTTAACCTCTCTGTTCTACCTCTTCCTTCCCTTTAAAATGGGGATAATAGCAGTCCCATACCTTTTTGCACCGTGCTGCCCACTAAAAAAATATAATGTGAGCCACATATGTGTAATTAAATTTTTTTCCAGTAGCCACAATTAAAAAAAGAAAAAGGAGCAGGTAGAAAAGAAAAGAAATAGATGGAATACATTTGAAAAGTGTACTTCATTTATCCCAGTCTATCTAAAATGTTGCCATTTCAACAAGTAATTGATATAAAAATTATTAGGGATATTTTACATTTTTTTCATACTAAGTTTGAACCCCCCCCCCCCCCCCCCCGCCGTGTGGACTTTTACCTTTACGGTACATCCCAATTTAGACCAGCCGCATTTCAAGTGCTCCAGGGCCACACGTGGCCAGTGGCTATCGTTTGGACAGAGCAGTCTTGAGGTCATTGGGATGAAATAGAAAGCACTTAGCCTGGATACACTCCTGAGATATTTAGCTATTTTATTCTTCTTCGTATTAGTCTGCTGGGTCCACACCCATGGACTCTCTCCAGACCTCAAAAACAAAAACAAAAACCTTTACATTTGCTCAGCACTTAATAGCGTTCAAAGAACGTTGGCATCCGCTATCTTGTTTAATCTTTGCTGCAGTCCTGTGGGCCAGGAATGAGGCTCCAATGCATAAAATGATTGCCCAAAGCGTCTCAGCTAGCAAGAAGGGGGGGCAGGGACTCAGGGAAGCCAGGGCTTTTGCCCCAAACCCTTCATCGCTGTGTCACAGCCATGTGTGGGATGGCCCTGCCCCCCGCCCCCCACTTCCCCTGCTAGTCCCGGGAGACTGAATATGCCCTTCAACGGGATTTCATTTACGCAGCCGTGTTGGGGTGGCTGGTGGATAAGCACAGGCTTCCAGACCCTGCACCCAGAGCTGGCTTTGCTCCATTTTCCTACCTCTGCTTGCTGTCAGCACCTCTCCTGGAGCTTCCCCTCCATCCCCCCCGTCTGCCAGGGTCTGAGACAGGTCGGCTCCCCCCTCCACCCTCACTGAGCTTGTAGCCGCTTTAATAAGCAGAACTTGCATCCTGTGCCAGTCCTACCATAAATCAGCCCTGAGTTCTAGCTGGAGGCTCACTCTGATGCCAGAACCTTCATTAGCTGCGGGAATGGGCCAGCGAGAGAGCCTGGCCTTCACTTGGGCTGCGGTGACTCACCCCTTTGGGAAAGGCTGAGGTATTTGTCCTTGGGTGTGGGGTTATAGCAGCCTCTGTGGTTGGGAACACAGCCTCGCTTTGTTCACTAGCTCTGGCTTCCAAGGCAAGAGGTTGAAGGTATGCGCCCCACCTCTCCTCCACCTCCCCAGTGACCAGACTCGGGAGTCCCCGTGTCCCTGACCCTTCTTGTCCTCACAACAGAGCCCCGCCTGTATTCCCCCATGGGGCTGGGAGATGACTGTCTGGATTGTGTGACATTAGGCTCGGCAAGATGACAATGCGTGCAGATATCCGGGAAGAGCCATTTAGGTGTGTTCTTTCTAGAGTGTAAATGACTGATAGAAGCAGAGAAGCATCATGGCACTAGCTGAGGAGCGAGGACAGGGAAAAAGACACAGAAGGGGGAAGCCGGGGGTGCCAGAGACAGACCGGGATTTCACAGTGTTGTTGAGCACTGCTCTACCCCAGACCCCTCATCAGCCCTGTGGGATCCAGATCTCCGTGACTCCGTGTTCCAGGAGGACTGGGCTGAGGCAGAAATGGGAGAAGTTAGACAGAAAGCCAGTCCTGGGCCTTTGGGAAGGAATGCAGACAGAAGCAGTTCAGGGAGTCCTGCCTGGGGGCAGGTGGGGGCACCCAGCTCGAGATGCCTGCCTTGCCCGTTCCCAGCGTGGGCCAGCGCCAGCTCGTGTGCCTGGCCCGAGCCGTGCTCCGCAGGAGCTGCATCCTGGTTTTAGACGAGGCCACGGCTGCCATGGACCTGGAGACTGACGACCTCATCTGGGCTACCGTCCGCACCCAGTTTGAGAACTGCACGGTGCTGACCATCCCACACTGGCTCGACACCATCATAGACTACACCAGGTGGGGCGCCAGAACCCAGCGCGGGGGGCGGTGGGGGGAACCTGGTGAGGTTATCTAGGTCACCAGGAAGGGGCATGCAGATTACCTGGGCACGGGAGAGCTCATGGGATTGTCTAGGGCATGAGGGACAGAGCAGGGCTTCCCAAGTTATAGATAAGGGGCAGGACAGAG
This sequence comes from Lynx canadensis, assembly GCF_007474595.2. Lineage (NCBI taxonomy): Eukaryota > Metazoa > Chordata > Mammalia > Carnivora > Felidae > Lynx > Lynx canadensis. The sequence goes on along the minus strand of NC_044316.2, from coordinate 34,540,665 downwards.
TGGAGTCATCTACCCACGGTGGGCACAGTGATGTTTTCTGAGACATACGGGATACTTTGAGGTCGCCAACGTGCAGGGAAGGGGCACACTGGGGCTCCCTAGGCATCGTGAATTGTGCCCACGCTGCCTCCCTGCCGCCTTCTGTTAATGCTGTGAGGTGGAACCGGGTCCTTCATGACAAAACCCTCACTCCCTGAGCACCCTGCATCTTTAGAGGGCCCGCGTGGCCATCCCTTTGTTTGTACGTCGCTCCCACAATCCGAGCTGGGTGTACAGGTGGGGAAGCCGCTAAGAGAAGTGCATGATGCTAGAGTCCCTGCCTCAGAGGGCTGGACCCTGACAGCCTGGACCCTCAGGAGCAGACACCCTGTGGTGAGAGAGCGGAGGGCTGAGCCCCAGCCCCAGCAGCTGCTGACTGCTGTGTGACCTTGGGCAAGGTGCAGAACCTCTCTCTTGGGGTTGCTGTAAGGAGTCAACGAAATGAAGCGTTTCAAATGCAGGTGACCCTGGAAAGTGTTAGTTTCTCCCCCAGCCTCTTACCATAACCTCCTCTAAGGATTAGGGCAAGGGCCTTGCCCTGGGGAATCTCATGCCTTCCCTGGGGAGGCAGCCACTCAGCCAAAAGAAAAATCTGGGACCTATTCCCTCACTGTGTCCAACGTTAAGGTGTGATGCTGGAAGACAAGGTCAGGGGCAGGGGGATCAGAAGCCTCACGGAAGTGACGTGGCAGTGGCCTGGCAGACTGGCCCCCTTGGAGATGTGGGAGCTCAGAAGGAGGAAGAGGAGGAAGCTGAGATAAATCTGTGTCGAAGGAGTGTGGTGGGAGTACATCAATAAGGCTTTATTCACAAAATAAACATCTCCAGGCACGGGGAGGTAGGGAGGATGCCATGGATAGGGCAATGGGCAGACCTTGTCCCTGCCTCAGAAGTGTCCCCATACAGCCCCCAGGGGCTTGGGAACCAAGCCGAGAATGCCCAACGCTACCGTCTGTCTGTTCCATCCCTACCCCACCCCTATCCAGGCCCCCACTGAGAGAAGAGAGGACAGACAGAGGTGCCAGGCCTTGGGTCCAGACAAGGGACAGGGGTGGGCTGAGAGGATCTGTTCTCAGGCCTAACTGAAGACGGCGGTCACTGGTAGCCCTGAGGATAGAAGGCTCAAACCAACCTTGGAGGTTGGGAGTTCATTCATTCTAGTGGGACTGGCAGAAATTAATCAAATACTCCTGCTATCAAACGTGTAAGGAGAGGGGCGCCTGGGTGGCGCAGTTGGTTAAGCGTCCGACTTCAGCCAGGCCACGATTTCGCGGTCCGTGAGTTCGAGCCCCGCGTCAGGCTCTGGGCTGATGGCTCAGAGCCTGGAGCCTGTTTCCGATTCTGTGTCTCCCTCTCTCTCTGCCCCTCCCCCGTTCATGCTCTGTCTCTCTCTGTCCCAAAAATAAATAAACGTTGAAAAAAAAAATTAAAAAAAGAAACGTGTAAGGAGAGCCTGGGGAAGGAAGCAGGGGTATGTACGTGTATGTAGGGAAGAGAAAGCCAATCCACACAGGGCAGCCAGGACACTATCTTTCCTAAGGAAAGGAAGCACCAGCCAGGCCCTACAGGATAAGAGTTGGCGAGTGGGCGAGGAGATGGGGTACAGATACAAATTTCAGGCAAAGGTAGGAGGGCACATGAGGCCGGAGTGCAGAGGGGGAAGGGGGCAGTGGAGGCAAGATGAGGAGGAGAGAGGGACAGGCCCCACTATGCTGCACTTTGAGGACCCTGGGGAAGCAGTCGTTACCCTAGGGAACAGTGAGAAACCACTGAAAGGAGGAGGGGCATCTCCCGGGCTCGTTCGGGCAGTGACCAGGCAGAGATGTGCACAGACACACTCCTTCCCAGGAAGTGTTTCCGGGAGCCCTGTAGGTAAGGGAACAGAGTGAGGCCCATCTCTTCCCATCCCGGAGGATCTCGCCGGGCTCAGGGGAGCCCTTTCCGCTCCTGCCTCACCCCGGGAGTCAGGCTGTTAGCCCTGCACCAGGTGCACCCCGTGCTTGATTGGCAGGGGATTCTAATCCCAGGTCCAGACCTGACTGTGTGTGTGTGTGTGTGTGTAGATCCCTCCATCAGCAGCAACCAGATATGCAGCCAAAGTCCCAGATTCCAGTGTCAGGCCTCCGTGCAGCCCAGTTTCCTGCCGTGTGCCTTTGTGAGTTGGCACAAAGCAGGTAGGAGCGCACAGGGCCCAGCGCACAGGCCCGTGGCTCCCTGCGCACAGTCCTGTGACCCCGGTTGAGGGAAGGGCTCATTAGGGAAGGTTTTCAGAGGCCCGAAGACCAGAGATGAATAGGAACCTTGTGTTTGATCCCAGAAACGGTCTCATCTGCTAGGAGAGCAAACGGAGCGGCTAAAATAACCAGCCTTGCGAGCATGCACATGTGGCCTAGTGGCTGTGTTGGGTGGGTCTCCCGAAGCAGGAGGGTTGGCATGTCCCCGCAGGGCCTGAGCAGGACCCAGAAGGGCAGAGTTGGACGGTAAGGGCCAGGTCGAAACTGATGGAGACCTGACCACTTCTTTTCTTTGGCTAGGGTCCTTGTCCTGGACAGAGGGACAGTAGCTGAATTTGATTCTCCAGCCAACCTCATCGCAGCCAGAGGCATCTTCTACGGGATGGCCAGAGACGCTGGACTTGTCTAAAATATATTCCTGGGACTTGCTCCTGGCCATTGCTGGTTTTCATCAGGAGAGAAAAAGACACCAAGCACGTCTGCAGGATGGACTTGATGGCAAACACTGGAGGCATTTGCTAGATTCTTGCCCTGCAAAGTGCCTCACAGAATAATTGTGCTAAATGCTTTAGATGAGGAAGTGGGGCCCAAGAGGTGAACTACGGGCCCGAGGCCACAGCTAGTTTGAGGCAGAGCCCAGACTGGTGCCCGGGGTCTCCTGATTCCCAACCTAGTGTTCTTGCCACGCTGTGCTGTTTTCAGTCATTTCATGGAATGACCTCTCCACTCTGTCTGATTTTTTGTATTTTCTACTCAGAAGGATTTTTTTTTTTTTTAAAGTAAAGCTTTTTCCTCTTGGAACAGCAGACTGCCGGGTCAGGGTGTCCTTAGGAACTGAGTCCTGTACTCTGGGGTGCTGGCCTGAATCCATTAAAAATGGAGCACTGATGAAATAAAGCGACGTGGTCAACAATACGTATACCCCGATGCAGCCTTTCTCTGCCTGTTCATAAGGTTTGGGGGTTAGGGCCTTTGCAGGGGGCAGGGAGGGAGGGAGAGAGGTGGAGGCAGACTTTATGTACATCTACATGGCTGGGATTATCTGAAAACTTCAGTCTCCAGAGCTTTTGGCTAGAAATATTGTCTTTACAGCCAAAAGTCACTGGGTAATTGCCAATAGTTCCTGCTCTGCTGTGCAGATACTGTGCAAAGGCGAGAAATAAAGCCCCTGAAATCGGACCCGAGGCCTCTTGGGAAGGCTGCTGTGAACGCCTCCCTCATGCCATCCCTCAGACCTCCAAGCCTGCTTCTCTAGGGGCTGGGATGTGCGTAGTGCCTTTTACTCCCTTGCTCCTTTAGTAGTCTATGCCAGGGGCGCCTGGGTGGCTCAGTCGGTTAATTGTCTGACTCTTGATCTCCACTCAGGCCATCATCTCCTGGTTTGTGAGTTCAAGCCCCGCATCAAGCTTTGTGGCAACGGCGCGGAGCCTGCTTGGGATTCTGTCTCTCCCTGTCTCCCTGCCCCTCCCCGCTCACTCTCTTCATCTGCCAATAAATAAACTGAAAAAAAAAAAAAACAAAAAAACAAGTCTATTCCAGACAGGTCCTCGTAACCAGCGAGGCCTCAGGGCCATTCGTCTTCCTCAATGTGGCCAAAGCTGCACGTGAGAGCACAGAACAGCCCAGAGGCGCCCCTGGCCCTGACAGTCTCGGGCCAATAAGCAAGATGAGGGGCCGAATTAAATTTGGTTTTGAGCAAACCGACAGAGTGCTCATTTCCTGTGGGTCAGAGTCCACCTGGCACAAGGCGTATTTGGAAATTTGGAACGGATCTCTTCTCTTTGTTACCTTACTGAGTTTTCCGGTGTCTGACCCTCTCGTTTCCTCGACCTTTCTGCTTGGTATGATGTGACGGGTTGTAGGGGATAGTTTGTCTTTCTTCCCTAAATGGTTTGCAGTAGGTGCGGAGATGGCTCCTTTGATCTGGTTTTCCTGTATGTATTGGGTCAGCTTGTGCTGCAGGACCATTTGTTAAAGGTTAATCACATTTTTTTTGGCAGCCTGTTTCTGCCCAGGATGTTTATGAGTGTAGAGAAGAAGACTTCCATCCTTGTGATAAAGCGAGTATGAAAGCCCAAATGCCCAAATTATTCTGCCTCTCCTTGGTGCTAAGAAAAGGTCTCTGCTATGCTCCCTGATTTATTAGGCCAATTTGGCATGACGTCTGCTTTGTGAGGTTCTAGCTGCCCTAACCCAACAGAAACGCAGATTCATTCGGCATCACGCTCAGCTAAAGATCTGAAGGTGGGAGGCTGTTACTTCCTCTCCTGCCTTGGGAGTCTGTTTCTGAGCTCATGGAGGCCCTGACAGGTGCCGGCAGCCCAAAGGAGAGGCTCGGTTGCGTAAAGTAAATAGGCTAATCGAAAAATGTGGTCACTAGAGGATGACCTCCATCTAGCCGGCTCACCTCCTCCGGGGAAAGGAAGCTGGCCGCTGAGAGCCGGGAGGAAAGGCGCTGCACAAAGTGTCTGCGGGTGCCACTGACGGGTACGAGCCCCTTGGTGGCAGCAAGACGGAGGAGCCTCAGCTGGGCGAACGGTCCCTCCGATTTTTCCCCTAGAGCACCGTGTCCCCGGGACTGTCCAACAACTCGAACCCCCGGTGATTAGGAGTACAGTGCTGCTTAGGAGGCCCAAATGAAAGAATATGGGCTCGGTTCGTTAATATTTTAATTTTAATAATACCGGTTATGTTTGAACAGTCGGCAATGCACAAAGAAAACAATCTTCGGTGAATGTTTACACACGGTGTGAACACATGCTTTAAATATGCAGTGGAGGGGGGGTGAATTCACAGTTAACAAAGCTAAAAAAAAAAAATCTTTGTTATAAATTACACAAAGCATATAAAAATATTTCTCTGAATGCATAGATTAAGACTTTAAACTCACCTACCGGCAACTGTCAGTCTCATCCAACCGCCTTAGGCGGGAGTCAGGTGACCACAGAGGGCTTTACAAGGGAGAAGGGAGGACAGTGTCGGGCTCATCCCTCACCTGAGATGCCAAGCCTCTCCCTCGCCCTTGCCAGTTTCTGAACGGGGTGGGGGGGGGGGGAATGCCCTGTAGCCACTCGGTAGGCCACCTCCCGGCCGGGACCTCCACTGCTTCTGAATCTCTAATTGATCTAAATGGTTAGACAAGTTTTAACCCCAGTGATTTAGACATGAATTAATACCGGATTTATTTCTGCCAGGATAGAGCTAGCCTTAGTGTTATCAGTAAACTGTCACTTTTTCCAAAGGGAAGGAAAGAAGGTTAGTATGTCTCGGTAAACTAGCTTCCGATTGGTTGAACCACCAGGGCGGTTTCTTCTTTAAAGCACTTCAGGGAAGGGGTAGTAAGTAACTTCCCTGCGGAGTCTGACTCTGCTGTGCGAACACCGTACAAGGGTGAGTCACCATCAGGAATCGGTGGACTAAGGTGTACTCACTGAACGGAGTGATTCCACAAAGCTGGCCTTGAGGACGGCCTCGACCTCAGCTCAGCACTGAGGCAGCAACAGGAGGCCATTATCTCGGCCCAACATTCTCCTCCATTGACGCCGTCTGCATGCTCTCGCTTCCGTCAGCAATCAATCGCAGCGTTCCAATAAAATTAACACAGTTAGGAAGTTAAGTTTCTTTGGAAACTATTTAGGCACTATGGGGAAAAAGCTTCTTAAGACAGCAGGGATGCTCTTCGACAGCTGGCTTCGAACCCCTGCCCTCCTGTTCCTCTGAGTGTGCTCATTCTTATTTCTAAAGTGAAGCTGTTGGTTTCGACAAGACAGTGGCTCTTTTAACGTTAATGACACCGAAAGAAAGGAAGGGAACTCTTGAAGGCGTTCCTTACGAAAAATTTCTCATAGGCCTAGGCCGTGCTCAAGAGTGTAATCAGGTGTTTTCCAGAACAAAGCCTGGCAGGCTCACAAACCGCCTCTGTGAAGCAGATGGGTGGGTGGTGGTGGGGGAGGCCTAAGGGCAAACAATTTGTTTACAAAAGCAACAGATTTCGGAGTTGTGTAAAAACCCTAGGAATTTCAAAATAACCTTTATCTTTGATACAAAAATAAAGACGCTAACTCCTTTAGCTCAGTTTCCCACAATCACCTGGAAAACAGCAACAGATTCGGTTTCAAAAATTGCTTTTTGTGCCTAGTGGGGAACGCAAGTGGGGAACACAGGCCGGCAATGTTCGTGCTCTTCTCGGACAGTGCGGTTAAACACGGAGAGGCCAGGAATCACTTCAGAGGTTTAAAGAAAAGAAAAGAAAAGAAAAAAAGAAAAGAAAAAGAAAAAGAAAAAAAAAAAGCGGCTGCTCTTTTGGAAAGCATCAGAGAGCCCTCTAGTGACCACAGAGTCAATGCAGAGACGACTGTCCAGGCAAAGGCGGACACGGGAGACAGAGAAGCAGTCTTGAGTGTTCACAAAGGGCAAAGAGGGGGAGGGGCAGCTCTTTTGGTTAACAGCATATTTACAACTAGGTAACTGTAGTCTTAAATACTTTAAACCTGAGTAACATTGGTAAATATGTTATGTGAAACCTCACAGCCCCAAGTCGCGCTAGAAATCATCTGTCCAGTGTGCTTTCCCCAATTTCCCCTCTAGCCAGTTCACACTTAGGAGAGCGGGGAGCGTGCAAGTCCCAAGAAAGCCCTGCAGGTGCACTGTCCGCAGGAGGGGCGACAGCCGCGCTCCGCTCCCTCTCCGCTTCTGCTGAGACGGCTCACTTAGCTTGGGCACGGGAAACAGGGGCTCAGAAGCGCCGGCTTCGGCCTCTCCAGCTTCTCCGCTGTTCACCGCTTCAAGCAGGAGGTTTATTGTGCACCAAGAGGCGTGGAAGAGTGGCACCGCTGCGGGGGGTCAGGGGCTCCCTACCATGGCAGAATGATGTTAGTGTAGACGACGCAGTGGCACCGGGGCCCTCCTGGGCGCCCAAGACGTTTAGATCCATGGCTCGTCCTTGGCCCGGAGGTGACACGCACTGTCACAATACTCAGCGATAAAAGTCCCTGCTGAACTTAGTACGTCAGTTTAGAAGCTCTCCTGTTGTAGCAAGGTCTTTCAGTCAGTGTGGACGCAGCATTTCGGAACAGGAAATTGTTTTCGCTTATCATTAAAACCAGTTCCAGCTCCTGGAAATCTTGGAGTCGAGCAACGTCTTTGTCCTAAAACAAAATGGGTTAAGCCCATTAAGAGGAGCCACTTGTCGGGGCGCCTGGGTGGCTCAGTCGGTCGAGCGTCCCACTCTTGATTTTGGCTCAGGTCATGATCTCACGTTCGTGGGGGAGAGCCCCGTGTCGGGCTCTGCACTGGGCATGGAGCCTGCTTGGGGTCTTCCCTCTCCCTGTCCCTTTGCCGCTCCCCCACTCATATCCTCTCTCTCTCTCTCTCTCTCTCTCTCTCTTTCTCTCTCTGCCCCTCCTCTGCTCACACTCTGTCTTTGTCTCTGTCTCAAAAATAAACAAACATTAAAAAAAAAAAAGAAAATCCCTGTGGCAGGCCATTGGTGACTGTGCCCATTGGTGACTGTGCGGGGAAGTCCCCGGGGGCGTGAGTTGGGCTGCCTGGAGGATGGGAAGGTGGCAGCCCTGAACGGCAGCTACTGCAGGATGAGCGCACCTTGGACTTGGAGGGAGAGGCCATTCAGACCAGTTTTCCCCAGGTGCTCCGAGATGCGATAGTGTAATCCTCACGTGTCACTACACAAACAACCAAAACCAGGTACACGGAACGGTAATTCAGAAAATTCTCTCTGCTATGCTACCGCCTTCAAAAATGTCATGTCCCTGTCGACCAGGAGAGGGAAAGAAAGCTCATCTGGAAAACCACCCTTTGCCCCTTTTCTATTCTCTTCTCAGTTCTCAACTATGACTCATCCAGCCAAGGAGGAAGCTGGGTATTTTCCAAATGCAAAAAGCAAGCAACTGCTCAGACCTCTCTTACCTTTCTTACCAGGGTATTGGGTAACTTTCTGATCTTCTCCACTTGATCTGGATTAACACCCAGCTCACAGCAACTCACTCTGAGCAACTCTTGATAGGTGAGCTCCTGTCGGTCCAGTTCAATTTCAATGAAATCATTTTCTCGAAGAGATGGGTTCTGAATCCTCACCTTGAGTACCAGCTCTAGGGTGGGGGGGGGGGGGGCGGGAAACAGGGAGAAATGTTAATGAATGGTTCCTGCATAGTCAGTCGATGTAATTTAAGATCTTTTCCAGAAGCTGGTTATACATAATCATGCCCTGTGCCGGAGGCCCGCGCCACCCAATGAGAAAACTAAGCACCGTCAGCAGGGTTTTGCTCAGCCCCAGTTCTGGCTCTGGTGGCAGTTTTCTGCACTGTCTTCCCTACATCGAGAACTGTGGTTCACAAAGTAAAAGGGGTGTGTGTTCGGGGGGAGACAACCATCCAGTGTGTTGAAGGATAATCAACTTCTGCTGCTGGTGCTGAGTAGGTAAAGGCTTACGAACGGGTGTGGGTATCGAACCACACATAAGCAGGGGAAGAGGAGTGGAAAGAAGGCACAGGCAAGAGATGGGATACGAGTTACTCTAAAAGGATTTAATAATTGCGAATCTAAAGGTATTTATGGAATATGAAATTCCTGGGGCGCCTGGGTGGCTCAGTCGGTTGAGCGTCCGACTTTGGCTCAGGTCATGGTCTTACAGTTTGTGGGTTCGAGACCTGTGCCGGGCTCTGTGCTGGCAGCTCAGAGCCTAGAGCCTGTTTTGATTCTGTGTCTCCCTCTCCCTCTGTCCCTCCCCTGCTCATGCTCTCTCTCTCTCTAAGATACACATTTTAAAAATTAAAAAAAAAAAAAGAAAGAAATATGAAATTCCTTGCGATAAACAGTAAAAGAGCAAAAAGACAAGCTATTAATAAAAATGACAGTCTATGATTTGAATGCAGCATGCCTCAACAAGGAAGGGGTCTGGGTGGGGAGTAAATAAGCACTATTACTTTAGGGTCGGGGATCTAAGCGGTCTGCCCTTAAATTCTGAGTCTGGCTGCCAAGATGGCCCAAGTCAAATACCTACGTGGGTTTGGTGGTTCTGTTTTGCTCCTTCTATAGGAATCTCTCAGAGCACCCCCAGGTCACTGTTATCAGCACATATAACAGCAGGTCCTCAAAACCAGAAAGTGAGGGAGTTACTTACACAGAAAAAGTAAAAGGGGGGGTGCCTGAGTGGCTCAGTCGGTTAAGCATTGACTTCGGTTCAGGTCATGATCTCAGGGTTCGTGAGTTCCAGCCCCGCGTCGGGCTCTGTGCTGTCAGCTCGGAGCCTGGAGCCCGCTTCAGATTCTGTGTCTCCCTCTCTCTCTGCCCTTCCCCCGCTCGCACTCTGTCTCTCTCTCTCTCTCTCAAAAATAAAGAAAACAATAAAAAAAAAAAAAAGAAAAAAAAAAGAAAAAGTAAAGGTAAGACTAGACTGTGCCCTGGGGTGTCTGTCGGGAATGGGAGGGATCAGGATGAACTTGTTTTTAATATTTTTATAAAGAGAAATAGATACAGAAACATAGGAAGAAATGTAACTATGACTGTATACGGGTATTTGTTTGCTCCTTCCTTCCTTCCTTCCTCCCTCCCTCCCTTTCTCCCTTCCTCCCTTTCTCCCTTTCTCCCTTTCTCCCTTTCTCTCTTTCTCTCTTTCTCTCTTTCTTTCTTTCTTTCTCTTTCTTTCCTGGCTCTGTCCTCTGTGTAGGCCTGGAAGACATGACACCCCTGGAGCATAAGGGCACCTGGTGTCCACATCCTAGTTTCTGAACACCATTCTCTGCCAGAAAGAACAAGGGCTCCTCAGAGAAATGGCTGCCTCCGGGGCGGGAGCAGGGAAAGTGACACTAGGAGCCTGGAGCCCTCTTGCTGCACGAAAAAGTAAGGAAATGCTCCAAGAATGATGGCATGTGTCCAAGCGATGTGAGAACTGGCTCCAAGGGGCTCCTTCTCGACAGATCTGGTATAATGTGAACATCAAGATGATGATAGTAACAAAATTATAACCTAATAATAAAGAATCTACGAGTTCATACTGATCTAAATGGAGGAGAAGGGAAGGACCTTCTTTACAACAGAATATCAAATAGTCCCTAGAGAAAGGTAATAGGAGATCGTATTCTTTTGTTTTAAGTTCATTTATTTATTTTTGAGAGAGAGAGAGTGCCCACGTGAGCTGGGGAGGGACAGAGAGTGAGAATCCCAAGCAGGCTCTGCACTGTTAGCACAAAGCCTGATGTGGGGCTCGATCCCACGAACTGTGAGATGGTGACCTGAGCAGAAATCAGGAGCCGGGCTTAACTGACTGAGCCGCCCAGACGCCCAGATAGGAGATCCTATTCTACACAGTACCTGGCCTGGACTCTTCAAAAAATACTGAGGTCCAAAATGATAGAGAAGGGCTGAGGAAGCTTCCAGGTGAAGGGAGAATGGAACAGTATGATAACCAAAGGCGACAGGTGACCCTGGGCAGAGGACAGGGGTGGAAGGAGCACAGAGAGCTGCAGAGGACACCAACACTGAAACATGGCCTGAATTAGAGAACACAGATGGCTTAGAGAATGGTATTATAGCAAGGTTACATTTCCTAAATGTGGTCACTGGACTGTGGTTATGTAACAGACTCTCCTTGCTCTTAGGAAATACACACTTAACCACTGCAGGTAAAAGGGCAAAACGTAAATAATATAGGAGTCTGGCTAAAGGGAGCTCCTTATAGTGGTCTTGCAAAACTTCTACAAGTTTACAATTAGGCTCTAAACACATAAATAAATACAGACATAAATCCCATCCTCCCAACCCCCCCCCCCCAAAAAAAAAACCAGGAGTGAAACGCTAGATCTCTGGGCGCCCTCCCCACCCCATCCCACAGAGGCTGTCTCCTGAGGAGGGTTACCTTGCATGTTAAATGGAAATGCCCCCGTGAAGAAAAATGGCTGGAAGGCTGGCGCTGGCCCTGCGTATGTCCCATTTTGAGGCTCCAGAGACACTGGTGGCTTGGACGGGACAGAAGAGAACAGTGAGCGGCTCTGACTCACTGGTGGCTGACAGACAGGACCCGGTTTTGTGCTTTCTGGTGTTCGGAGTATGGCAGAAGGGGCAGACACATCTCGGTTCTGAACCAGGGCCAACGAGGCGTGGTCCCGTGGAAAGGCCCCGACCAGGGGAGGCTCCCCGGCAGGCAGCAGCGGAGGAGTGCTTTCCGCAGGGGGTGACGCAGGAGGTGTGGAGGGGCCCCCGTTCTGGAGCTGGGCCGCATCCTCTGCCGCCGCAGGGGTGTAGAGAAAAGGGAAGGCTGGGTTGGCCAAATAGTTGGGAACAAAGGGCAGTTCTGACTCCTTCTTCAGCTGGGGGAGGCTGTCGTCACCATCATCTTCTTCCACTTACAAAGAAGAAAACGCATAACATTTACATAGCCCTTTAAAAATTACCAGGAAGAGAGTGTCTTGTGAAAGCTAGTGTCCTTTGGTATATGGCATATTTTGTTCCGTGTTTACTGCCTCTTCAAATCAGAAGACAAAAGAGTGTTTCATTAGGTTTATGATCACCGTTTTAATTGCCTTAAATTTAATAGACTAAAAAAAAAAAAAACAAAAAAAAAAACACCTTATAATGCCTACCTATCTGGAAATGACATGGAATTACTATCATGGCACAGTAGTAGTATTACCTTGGCTTTTTTTTTTAAAAAATTTTTTTTTTTTTTTACATTTATTTATTTTTTGAGAGACAGAGCACAAGTTGGGGAGGGGCAGAGACAGGAGACACAGAACCCGAAGCAGGCTCCAGGCTCCGAGCTGTCAGCTGTCAGCACAGAGCCCGACGTGGGGCTCAAACTCATGAACTGTGAGATCATGACCTGAGCTGAAGTCGGATGCCCAACCGACTGAGCCACCCAGGCACCCCTTACCTTTGCTTTTACAAACAGATTTGTGAAAAAAATATATTAAAAAAAAAAAGGGACACCTGGGTGGCTCAGTCGGTTAAGCGGCCGACTTCGGCTCAGGTCATGATTTCGCGGTCCGTGAGTTCGAGCCCCGCGTCGGGCTCTGTGCTGACAGCTCAGAGCCTGGGGCCTGTTTTAGATTCTGTGTCTCCCTCTCTCTGACCTTCCCCCGTTCATGCTTTGTCTCTCTGTGTCTCAAAAATAAAGGTTAAAAAATAATAATAAAAATAAAAAAAAACAAACAAACAGATTTGTGGGGCGCCTGGGTGTCTCAGTCGGTTAAGCGTCCGACTTCGGCTCAGGCCATGATCTCACAGTTCGTGAGTTTGATCCCCGCGTGTGGCTCTGTGCTGACAGCTCAGAGCCTGGAGCCTGCCTCGGATTCTGTGTCTCCCCCTCTCTCTTACCCCTCCCCTGCTCATGCTCTGTCTCTGTCTCTTGATAATAAATAAGCGTTAAAAAAATTTTTTTAAATAAATAAAAATAAAAACAGATTTGTGGTTCGACTGGCATCAAGAACACAGCCAATGAGACCACAAGTCTTAAATGAGTTTGACAAAATCGAAAGTTGCCCCCCAACACAGACTCACCCCCCATGATCTTCCTGATTTCTCTCCTTGACGTCAATTGGACTGGCATTTCTCCTTTTGTCGTAAGAATCTCTTTGTCAGCTCCTGATTTTAATAAGTAAGAGACCACCTGACCATGATTGCGTTTACATGCCCAGTGTAAACAGGTCCTGTCCGAAGAAAAGGAGAAAAGAGTTAAAAACAGAAGAGGTGAGGTGGGATTTCAAATTCCAGGTGCTAGTCAATAAATGTATGCAAGCCTGTTAAGAGCTCAGCTAGAACCAGGAAACCGGGCAGGTAACCTCAACTTTTCTTTTCGGAAAGCAGATGATCAAAATATTTAGCATGCTTAAAACTTATTTTTATTTTCATTTCTGACCCTTGGGAAAAACTAATTTATCCCAGGAGCTTTCATTTCGAGGAGTTCCAGGAGGCTGGCTGGTTAACTCTAATGGTATTGCTGAGAGGTCTTCTAGCACTAACGCTCGTTAGGTTGTCCCAGTCTCTTTAAATGTTTTTATGGTGTCACTTTTCCTTTTTAGGGACAATGGAAACTTGCTTCGTATGCATCAAATGACACATGAAAATTAAATATTATCAGGGTAATAATCATCTACAGCTTGCTCTGCCACTGAAATTATTATTGCTACATAGACATTCCCGGCTGAACATCAGTTGCTCATTCTTTTTCCTTTTCTTTCCTAGACACACACACACACACACACTTTAAATTTCCATTTTTAAAATACTTGGATCCTCTAGTTCTCTCCAGAAGGCTACAAACATACCTTCATCTGCTTACATGTAAGGCACTGTGCACAGGCTTTAATTCCTAAGGCACTTGAAAAATGTACACCAACGACCGAAATTTTCAAGAACAAACTCTTCTAACATATTAGCCTCATTTAAGTAAAACTAATTATTTATTATTGTACACACAGGAAGGGATTATGCACACTCTGAAGGGCTATTATTTTAACACCGCGTAGAAATATAATTAGCATGCTGGTAAAAACTCCATCTTAAACAGAAATGAAGGGATTCGGAGTTGCTAAATTCATCCCTGGTTGCCAAAGCTGAATGATATTGTGGAAGGAAAATCCTTTCTCCCCTCTGTTCTGAAACGTCCTCACCAATTCTCTAATTGAATGGAGAAAATTTCTTCAGAGCTGCCAGCCAAGTACAGATAAGATAAAGAACAGAACAATAATGATCGGTAGTGAGGATTAAGCTAGGTCACTAACCTGCAAAGTACAACTATCCATAAAGTTCATTTGGTTCCGGGGAGAAGGTGATGTGCCCTGGCCTCCTCAACATTTCAGGCTTGCAGAAAGCTAGCTTGTCCGGCTGGCTGGGACTCCATCAATGTTTCAGAGGGATATTCCATACTATTATTGATTAGAATTAGATTATCCAGGTACCTTTAAGGTGTACTCTATAAAGAAAAGATTGCCAATTTGGGAAAAATAAGGGAAGAGGCTGCTTATGCTTCTGAAATGAGCTCATGGAGATAAGGAAGTGTCTGCTTGGACGTACAGGTACTTAATTGCTCAACAAGGGAACCAAGAACAAGGTGGACACTGGTCCGGGCAGAAGGATCCAGTACATCCTTGATTGTGGGCAAACTGCAGCTGAGAGTGTTTGTCTGTGGATCTCTGTGGCATGGGCTTGAAAAGTGAATAATTATAATAAGTGAGCATTCAAAAATGAATGGAGCATGATGAGAAAAATATGTTCCCTTTTGGAAATAAAGTGCTCACTCGCTGGTAGTAAATCACTTGTTCATGACAAGCTTGAGACTGAAGAAGGTAATTTACTGCCAGTGGGTCTGAGACACTCTGGGAAAACCAACTAGCTAAAGCATCACCATGTAAAGTGGTGTTAAGGCAACACAGCATGATCCCCACAACCACGTGCCCTGAGTGGCCATCACTTACAGTCCAGACCTGTGTGGCTCTGGGCAGCCATAACTCAGAGCCATCGCAGCCAGGCAATATTTTCAGCTTTTTCATGAGCCATTATGCTTGTTGCTTAAAGCCAAGGGGTACGCACGACCCTTGAATTACAACTGATATGGGAACTCGGTCTTTGAAATTTAACTCTTCAAGCTTTAAATTTGCAGTCAGAATATCTGGTTAGTCCTGGGAAGTATTTCAGACCGGAGGGGCTGGGTATCCTTCATCAGTGCTGAAATTGTGGTTACTGACCAACTACAAAGTGAAAGCAGTAACCATTTGGCTTTTCTATGCTAGAGATTAAGTGTTCTATGCCAGCATGCTGCTTAATAATAAGAAAATAATAGTTAACAAAGATATAGTGCTTTTTACATGGGGGATGCTGTTCTAAAGGCTTCATATATATTAACTGAGTCAATCTTCTGAACAACCCTTGAGTTAAGTGCTATTATCGACATTCCCTTCATTTTACAGAAGTGGAAACAGAAGCAGTCAGCAATAGGCAGAACAAACAGTATGCTTTGGTGATTAAACGTTACAGGGACAATAAAACAAGGGAAGGGACCAGGGAACGCCAGAGGCAGGGGAGGGGCCTGGTGCCATTTTAAATCGAGGGCAAAGGAAAGCTCACCAAGGTGACATCTAACCTAAGACCTGACAGAGGTGAGGGAGGAAAAGCATTTCAGACTTGGAAGAAAAAACATAAAGGCCTTGAATCAGGACTGTGCCTGGTATTTCAGGAAAAGGGAGGAGGTCAGGGGAGCAGAATGAAGGGAGTGAGGGGGCAAATCCAGGGATGAGGCCTTGAGGTAGAGAGGGAGGACGATGGGGACTGGAAGCAGAAATTCGAGGACCCTCTGAGCTTTTACTCAGAGTGTGATGGGGGTCATTAGAGGGTTTTGAACAGAGTGAAATGATGCGACTTGTGACTTGTTTTAGGTCAGGATCCCTCCGCTGTGCTGAGAAACGACTACAGCGTATGAGGGAAGCAAGACTAGTTGCGGGGGGGGGGGGGGGGGGAGTGGTGGTGGTGGCTACAGCAAGAATCCAGGCACCAGAATGGTGGCTGTGTAACCAGAAGCGTTGAGGCAGAGTTAGTGAGAAGTGGTCAGATTCTGACTATAGCTGTAGGTGAAGCTGGCAGGATTAGCTGACACACTGGATGTGGAATGTGAGGGAAAGACAGGAGGCAAGGAGGGCAGCAAGGGTTCTGGGCTGAACATGTCAGACGCTGAGCTGAGGAGGACTCAGAGGAACAGGCTCGGGGTAGTCCGGGGGATGAGGGGAGATCGGGAATTCAACCTTGAACCTCCGACATGAGGTGCCTTAATAGACAATCTTCCCCGATAAATCTATGAGAAGCCTGTTCAGGTTGCTTCAGATTCAGCCTACATTTACTGAGCACCTACTACGTGGCAGGCGTCATGGTTAGGAAAGCAGGGTCTAGAATCAGATACTGGGCTCCTTCCTAGTAAATTCTATGACCTTGGGGAAATTACTTAATCTTTCTGGGCCTCAGTTTCCTCATCTGTAAAATGGGGAGAATAACAACAACTCTGTTCTTGAGTAGTTGTGAACGAGAGAGCCTGGCTTGTGTCACAGAGCAAACTCCAGGAATGGGAGCTATTTATACAATGCTTCATCTCCTTCAATGGTCACAACACTCTTCTCACATAACTGGAAAATGAAGTGACTCAGGAAGGTTGCATTAGCTAAGCAGGAATGGGGAGAGTCTGCGGGGAAAGACCAGGCTCCTTCCTCTATACAACACCGCCTCCCACTGCCAAAACAGTGAGTCACAGCTTGTGAACCACAGAGCCATGCTCAGAGAAGGTACACACCAAAGGGCAAGCTTGTTTGCAAACACTTTTAAAGAAAACAAAAGGCAGTAGTGTCTGTTTCCTGGCCTTCTGCACAGCTATCCAAGCTGTTTTCTAGAAGAGGCAGATAACTTTGCAAGGGAGTCATGGAAACCATGGTTGGGGTCACAGCTGTGTGGTTATTCTCTGCCCTTGGACCCATCTCCAATGTCCCTCTCAGTTCCAAAATGTCGGATGCCACTTGAAAAAATAAAATATTTCCAAACTCACTGTAACTCTAAGCTAGCAAAAACAGGCTGCTTAGGCATGACTTGGATCAAATAAAAATTTAAATTTAAATGTGAAGAGGGCAGAATAATACCACATCCAGTAAGTAACTTAACACTAAAAATCTGACCGGCACATCCTAAAATGTGACTCCTTATTTAATTGGGAAGGACTCAGTTTGCGGGCCGGCATCTGGAGTCTTGAATTCAAATTCTGCATTTAAAATTGGAGTAAGAAAACAAGGCAAAACACTCTACGGGATAAACGAGTAAGTCTTCCCTCAACAGGCAGCTGTAGGCAGCGGCATATCAAGGCTACAGTGAGGCAACAGAGAGGCAGAAGAGTGATGCAAAGTGATTTGGTTTTTTTGTTTTTGTTTTCCGGTCTTGGGAAAAGAAACGGTGCTAATTTATAAGATTCACATTCGCTCGGTTGCTTATGCTTTTTGCTCTGCACAGGTGTGTTCTCCAGAAGCTCCTACGGCAAAATAATCGCACACGCGAAGTGGGGTGAGCTCCGTACGAGCGTGCGAATCAATCGAATCGTAGCCACCAGGACTCTGGCCCAGCGAGCCCGGGGGTGCGGGGCGGGAGGGGGAGGGGGGGGCCGGGGCTCAGGTGGGCGCTGCCCCGGGAGGACCACGTGGGCGGGGACTGGGGCAGGCCGCGCTCCCGACGGCGCCGCGCGGGGCTGGGGGCGGGGGGGAGGGGGCCCGGGCAGGCCTCGCGAGCGCACGGCCTCGGAGGCCCAGACGCTGGGCCACGCCTTGGCGGGCGGCGGCAGCCTGCGCCGGGCCTCGGTCATGGGCGCCCGCCCCCACGCCCCGGCCCCGCCGGCTGCTCTGACCTAGGCCTCCCCCGCTCCCCCACTTACCAGCCGTTGACCTCATTTTGGGAGTTCACATCCACCCCGCTCTCCACCAGTTTCTGCACCTCCCGAATGTCCCCCAAGGCCGCGGCTTCCCGCAGCCTCTCCTGCTGCTCCTTCTGCTCTAGGAGAGCGCTCATCTTCCCCCTCGGGCCCAGGCCCCAGCCGGCCGCCCGCCCCGCCCCGGGCCCGTCAGCGCCGCCGCCGCCGCGGCCCGCTCCCCGCCATGGGGAGCGCGCGGGGCTTGCCCGCCCTGCTCGCGCCCGGCCCGGGGCTGCTGCGCCCGCCCGCCGCCGCCGCCGTCGCCGCCGCGCCGCCCGCCGCTCCCCGGCTGCTCCCGGCCAGCCTCCGCCCCGGCCGCGCCTCCCGCAGGCCGACTCCGGGGGACCCTATTCGGAGTGACAACCCTGACCCAGATCTTTTCCGTTCCTACCCTCGGCCCCGGCGCCCGGGCTGGCTGTTTATGTAACTGCTGCACAACATTATCTGCCGTGATTCATGGACTATTTTTAGACGTCCCCACCCCGCAGCTTCAGAGGAGGAGGACAGACACATGGAAAGAGAAGAAAGCATAGCTGAGAGCCAGAAAAGCCTTATCCTCTGGCGCAGGCTGTTTACCAGGCATCAGAAATAATTGGTGTTTCTTCACACCGCCCCCCCCCCCCCCCCCCCCAAGTGTGTGTTTGGCTCTTTTTCCTTATCTGAGCCAACTCTTGCCCAGCAGGATGGGGAAATGGGCTGAAAACGATCCTACTATTATATGCCCATAATTGCAGAGACAGATTACACTGTTCTTTCTTCTTTTGACAGTGCTTAGGACCAGCCAGTTGGAATATTTATTTCAGTCGCTGTTGTTTTACATCTCGTTTTAGACCGATTTCTTCTAACTTGGCTTTCAGGGAAAATATTTATATTGTGCCCAGAGTCTATAAACTGTAATTTATTTCTGATTATAAACCATAACTGATTACTCTTCATGAAAGCCATGTAAGGATAAAAGAAAGCAAAGAAGAACACCACAGAGACGGTGGCCGTTATCTATCCTGGTGCTGATGCCAGGATCTCCCGGGAGAGCTATGGTGTGTATTATACACAGCGTTTTGCCTGACTCCTGCCTGATCAGTCTCATGAGGCTCAGAGCCTGGTTTGGCACCGGTTTACTACCTAGTAGGACAAAGCCAAAATATTGTTTTGCCCAGCCCAGGTGTCTTGGAGAGAGAGATCTTCCAGTGTGGCACAGGATGGAAACTTGCAGATGCGGACGGGGGATGTTAAGGAAATAACCCTGTGATGGAAAGGAGGAAGACCTGAACAAAGAGAGGAGAGAAATAGGAAGGGATAACTTTAGCCATGGAGTTTTCATTTCCCTTTCTTGGGACTGCCCAGGGTCTGCACAGCAAGCATTTTTCTTGCTGCTGTTTAAGGAAGACCCAGGTTTGTTTATTATGACACAGTAATTCACACTGGGCTCAGTGCACACCAGGTGGTGCTGAATATAAACTGACTGCGCACTTAAATTGACCCCAAGGCAAATTGGAACTCAGCTTGAGCTTACATTTTTATTTGTCCCCCAATTTAAATTTTAATTCTCAGATCCAGCATGATGCTCCATCTGATGCTGACGTGCACAGCAGTGGAAGTGGGTCTTTTAACATAATTTGAATGACAGGGGAGTAGGTAGCATCCTTTTTTTTTTTTTTTTTTTTAAAAAGCAGTTTTAAAACAGAGGGTTACTGGAGGGGTTGTGGGGGGGGGGAGGATGAGCTAAATGGGTAAGCGGCATTAAGGAATCTACTCCTGAAATCATTGTTGCACTATATGCTAACTAACTTGGATGTAAATTTAAAAATAAATAATTAAAAAGCAGTTTTAAAAAATTGGTAGTGACTGCACGACAAAGTCTGTGAATCCTTCCTTAAGAGGATTAGAGCACGTGCCCTACAATAACTGTTAAATCAGTAGATAATATCTTCTTAAACTCAACCTTTGCTTATCTTTGACTCCAATCTGCTCCTTGTTATCCTCACATATTAAAAAAAACAAACAAACTTGGGGTGCCTGCGTGGCTCAGTCAGTCAAGCATCTGACTCTTAAAAAAAACTTTTTTTTAATGTTTATTTTTGAGAGAGACAAAGCATGAGTGGGGGAGGGGCAGAATGAGAGAGGGACACAGAATCCGAAGCAGGCTTGATGCTGGGCTTGAACTCCCAAGCCATGAGATCATGACCCGAGCCGAAGCCGAATGTCCAACCAACTGGGCCACCCAGGCCCCCTTAAGCATCCGACTCTTGATTTCGGCTCAGGTCACGATCTCACGGTTTATGGGGTCGAGCGCCGAGTTGGGCTCTGCACCGACAGCATGGAGCCTGCCTGGGATTCTCTCCCTCTCTCTGCCTCTACTCCTCTTGCGCTCTCTCAAAATAAATAAATAAACTTAAAAAAAAAAAAAAAGAAAAAAAACTTTCTCCACAAACAAAACCTTTAACCCTGGCCACAACTGAATGCAACCTGATGGCTATTCTTTTACTTCCATTTGTTTATACTTTGTCTCGTCTCTAACTCACCGGGTATACTAAGCATGCATTGTTTGCCAGGAACTATTCTAGTCACTGAAGGTATTGCTGCAAACAAATTAAGAGTCCCTGGTTTCAAAGAACAGTCTAGCAGGGGAGACAAGGCAAACAATAGAATGCGAGAGGTATTACAATAGAAACAGTATGGCATATGGTGCAGAGTTTGTGAGTGGGGAGATTAAAACCAGCCTGCACGTATTTGCATCTGAGCTTTTGCCACTCGTATAATCTTAGATGAGTTACTTATCCTTTCTGTGCCTCAAATTCTGCATCTGCAAATGGGGCTGATAATAATAGAACCTACTTTGCAGGACTGTTCTATGGATTGAATGAGTGTGTGAAGTCTGGACACTGGAAGCACTCAGTCGATCTTATGACAAGGTTGAGTCAAGGAAGAGCCCCCGATAGAATGGGAGGGCAGTGGTGGTCAGGAAACAAGGATAACACCCCGGTTTCTGGTTGGGGAGATTATGGTGCCATTTACTGAGATTTGAGTCAAAGAAGGAAGAAAGGGTTTTAGGTATGATGAATTCACTTTTGAATCTCCTGAGTTGAGCTTTCTGAAGACCTTTAATTACTGCTTCTACCAACATTTACTTATTGCCAGATACTACCCTAAGTGCTGTACGTGGATTATCTCAGTTAATTTTCACAACAACCCCATAAAGGTAGACCCATCACAATTCTCTGACGCACAGAGAGGTAAGTAACTTGTCCAACATAATACAGCTTAGTGATAGGGCAAGGCTTTGAACTCAAGCAGTTTGACTCCAGGACCTGTGCTTTCTTTTTTGATTTTCTTTTTTTCTTTTGAGAGAGAGAGAGAGAGAGAGAGAGAGAGAGAGAGAGAGCATGAGCAGGGGAGGGGCAGACAGAGAGGGAGAGAATCCCAAGCAGCTTCTGCACTGTCAGCACAAAGCCCGACTCGGGGCTCAATCTCAAGAACCTTGAGATCATGACCTGGGTTGAGATCAAGATGCTTAACGGACAGAGCCACGCAGGTGCCCGACTTTCATTTAAATAGTTACCCATAAGGAGTTATGTATAGGGCTGTGACAGTGTGACATTTAGAAAGGAGTCCTAGGGGCAACCTGGGTGACTCAGTCGGCTAAATATCCGACTTCGGCTCAGGTCATGCATGATCTCACAACTGGTGGGTTTGAGCCCCGTGTCAGGCCCTGTGCTGACAGCTTGGAGCCTGGAGCCTGTTTCAGGTTCTGTGTCTCCCTCTCTCTCTGCCCCTCCGCTGCTCACACTCTGTCTCTGCCTCTCTCTCTCAAAACAAATAAACATTAAAAAAATTTTTTTTTATAAAGGAGTTCTGGGCTGGTGATTTGGATTTGGTAGCCACTAGTAAAAGGTGCTGACCAAAATCATTGAAAAGGAAGAGATAGCCCCAACAGAGTGTGTGAGTAGACAAAGACAGAACCCCAAAGAACACTCAACATTTTAATGATGGGCAGAAGAGAATCCACAAATGAGATGAAGAAGAGGAAAAAGCAAAGGAATGGGAAAATTTGGAGAAAAGAGAATGACCCACAGGGCCAAGTGCTGCAGATAGGGCAAGAAAGAAAGGACTGAGAAGTGTGGAATAGATTCAGCCACGAGGAGATTGCTGGAGAGCTTGGGAGAAGGAAGTTTGCAGTCGAGTGGTAGGGAGGACAGCTGGGCTATCATGGAGTTAGAAGTAAACGGGAGCTACTTCCTACAGATTATATCCTCTGTGGGAATCTGGGAATTACAGGGACAAGTAAGAAATGGCGTTACCACTGAGAAGAACTTTCATTGATTTTATAGGGAGATTCATATTTGCCATATTGTGTGGCCAACCTCAAAATGTGCAGGTTTACGTACGGTAAAATCGTGGCACAAAAAAGATGGTGATCAGTTGTGTGTGGCAGGTGAAGAATGAGGGTCCAGGTTGGATTCATAGTGCTGGGGATGCTTGGGCTGTGACCTGAGAAAGATGGGCGGTAACTGCTGGAGGGAGGGAAGGGCATCCCACGCCTGGAGCAGTGGAACACAGGATAATGTGGTAGGAAGCTGGGGTGTGGAGGGTGTGGGCCAGCAGTAGCAGATGAAGTTAGAGAGGCAGGTCAGATCACGGGTGACCTTGTGGTTTTCTGAGTGGGGGTGATGGGGAGCCATTGAAGAGTTTTGAACAGGAAAGAGACAGGACCAGATTTACATTTATTAAGGTGACTGAGGCAGCAAAGCAGGTGGAGGACAGGGGCCTGGGGGCCACGCTGGAAACTGGGAAGCAGTTAGGAGACCTGTCGTAACTGGTTTCCTTTCCACAGGAGGTCACTAGGGCCGCCATCACAAAATACCACAGATTGGGTGGTTTATTTATTTATCAATGCTTATTTATTTCTCAGACAGAGAGAGACAGAGCATGAGTGGGGGAGGGGCAGAGAGAGAGAGGGAGACACAGAATCGGAAGCAGGCTCCAAGCTCTGAGCTGTCAGCACAGAGCCCGACTCGGGGCTTGAACTCACAAACCGTGAGATCGTGACCTGAGCCGAAGTCGGTCGCTCAACCGACCGAGCCACCCAGGCACCCCTAGGGTGGTTTAAACAACAGGAATTTATTCTCATAGTCCTGGAGGTGAAAAGTCCAAGATTAAGGTGTCAGCAGGTTTGGTTTCTCCTGAGGCCTCTGTCCTTGGCGTGCAGATGGCCGTCTTCCCTCTGTGCGTGCGCTCCCTAAGGTCTCTTTGTGTGTCCAAATCTCTTCTTATAAGGACACTAGTTATATCGGATTGCCCACCCGTCCATTCCCCAACAGTCTCATTTGAACTCAATCACCTCTTTATTTTTTATTTATTATTACTTTTTTGATATATTTTTTGTTTATTTTTGAGGGGGGGGTGGGGAGAAGCAGAGAGAGGGAGACACAGAATCTGAAGACGACTTCAGGCTTTGAGCTATCAGCACAGAACCCAATGAGGGGCTCGAACTCACAAACCACGAGATCATGACCCAAGCCAAAGTCAGACGCTTAACCGACTGAACCACCCAGGCGCCCCATTAACTTAATCACCTCTCTAAAGGTTCATCTCCAAACATAGTCACATTATGAGATATTGGAGATTAGAACTTCAACATATGAATTTAAGGGGGGGGGAAGGGACACAATTCAGCCCATTAATACTTTCCATTAGTAGGATGTATGGAATGGGGTCTGGAGACCACTGGCTGTTAAGATGGTTTCCCTTCTCATCATTAGGAAATGACCAATTCATACAATCTGTAGAAGCCAACGGTAAACTGGGCATTGTGATGTTAATAGACTACTTTTATTTCTGAGTCCCTGCTGCCTGGCAGAGTCTGAAACAGATGATGCTGGTGCTGGTTGAATTATTGTAGGATAGATGAATGAAACCATTATCTGTACTTGTAATACACATGGAAGTGTCCGCCCTTAGAATCTAGGGAAAGCAGGGTTGTAGTGTAAGACTTGCTGAGGGTGTGACTGGATAAAATCCAAACGCATTTAATATTTTCATTTCATTTCAAGTTATTGTTCCTTTGGGGGGGGGTCTTCCACTGATCAGGAGCTTTCTGGGAAAAAGGTCTTATACAACTGTCTCAGCATTCCCAGCCATTAATCCAGTTCCTGGCAGAGAGCACATGCTTCAGTAAAGCTTGTGGAATGAATGAGGGAATTCGATTTAAAAGTTTTAGTGAGCAGAAGCTGGAACTTTGCATTCAGGTTTTATTTTATTTTTGTAACGTTTATTCATTTTTGAGACAGAGCGCAAGCAGTGGGGGGCGGGGGTAGAGTCAGAGAGAGAGGGAGACACAAAATCTGAAGCAGACTCCAGGCTCTGAGCCTTCAGCACAGAGTCAGATGTGGGGTTCGAACTCACGAACCGCGAGATCATGACCTGAGCCAAAGTCGGTTGCTTAACCGACTGAGCCACCCAGGCGCCCCTGCATTCAGGTTTTAGAAGAACTCTTTGTGGTTCAAGATCTATACTACCCCCTGTCCCCACTTTTGGTGGTAGTGGCAGTGGTGAACCTTCAAAAAGTGCTTCATTGAGCAAAGAGTAGCCATCAGCAGCTGAGAACTCTCTCATTTCACTGCTACATCTACAAACTGATGTTGTCTTTTTTCTTGTTTCAGTGTAGAAAGGTCCTTTCTTGTAGCAAAGGCAATAAGCTACAAACATGTCCTGAAGCCTATACCACCATTATCTTCTCTTTTTTTAATTGAAAGATCTAATTGGCTTTATTAAATGACTCATGAGTTGGGCAGCATCCCACCTAGCAGAGATGAGCTCCACCACCACGTTCTTTTTTTTTTTTTTTTAAGTTTATTTATTTATTTTGAGAGACAGAGAGAGAGCTCAAGTGGGGAGGGGCAGAGGGAGAGGGGAACAGAGGATCCGAAGCAGGGCTCCGTGCTGACAGCAGACAGCCCGACGCAGGGCACAAACCCACAAACCGTGAGATCCTGACCTGAGCCGAAGTCAGACTGAGCCACCCAGGCGCCACCTTCTTAAGAACTTACAACTTTTATCTTCCACCTCTTGCTTTGACATTAAACATATTCTAATTTCCCATCTTAAAAAAGCCTCCCTTGGCCCATAGCTCCTTTCAGGTCTCTCCCCATTTCACTCCTTCCCTTCTTTTTTTTTTTTTTTTTTAATTTTTTTTTTCAACGTTTATTTATTTTTGGGACAGAGAGAGACAGAGCATGAACGGGGGAGGGGCAGAGAGAGAGGGAGACACAGAATCGGAAACAGGCTGCAGGCTCCGAGCCATCAGCCCAGAGCCCGACGCCGGGCTCGAACTCACGGACCGCGAGATCGTGACCTGGCTGAAGTCGGACGCTTAACCGACTGCGCCACCCAGGTGCCCCATTCTCCTTCCCTTCTTAAAATGAGTTGTCCAATCATTTATCTTCCTAATTTCCCTTTCATTCTTCAATCCATTCCAATCTGGCTCCCAACTGTAAGATCCAATGGGTACTTTTTTTTTCTTTTTCTTAAAATTTTTTTTTTTTTTAAATTTTTTTTTTCAACGTTTATTTATTTTTGGGACAGAGAGAGACAGAGCATGAACGGGGGAGGGGCAGAGAGAGAGGGAGACACAGAATCGGAAGCAGGCTCCAGGCTCTGAGCCATCAGCCCAGAGCCTGACGCGGGGCTCGAACTCACGGACCGCGAGATCGTGACCTGGCTGAAGTCGGACGCTTAACCGACTGCGCCACCCAGGCGCCCCTTTCTTAAAATTTTTTGAGAGAGAGGGAGAGAGTTCCAGTGGGGCAGGAGAGAGGCGAGAGAATCCCAAGCAGGCTGAGCCTCTTCTTTTTCCTTTCCTTTTTTTCTTTCTTCTTTTCCTTCCTTCCTTTCCCTCTTTCTTTTCTTCCTTCCTTCCTCCCTTCCTCTCTTTCTCCCTTCCTTCTTTCTTTTTCTTTCTCCCTTCCTTCTTTCTCTTTCTTCCTCTCTTTCTTCCTCCCTCTTTTCTTTCCTTCCTTCCTCCCTCCCTCCCTCCTTCCTTCCTCTCTCTCTCTCTCTCTCTTTCTTTCTTTCTTAGAAGTAGGCTCAGGGCCCCTGGGTGCCTCAGTCAGTTAAGCATCTGGCTCTTGATTTCACCTCAGGCCATGACCTCCCAGGTTCTAGCCCCAAGGTGGGGGGGGGGCTACCTGCTGGAGGCTCTGAGCCTGCTTGAGATTCTCTCTCCCTCTCTCTGCTCCTCCCCTGCTCGCACTCTCTCCCTCTCTCTCGAAAATAAAATTTAAAAAAAAACTTCAAAAAGCAGAGTGTCTCAAATATTTGGCATCCTCAGGCCACCTAATGGGCACCCTGCATACCTAGACTCAGTTTTATGTATATTTGAAGTAATGTGAACATTGTTTCATGACATGCCTTCATAATGCTACTCTCACTGCCTTGAATTCTTTTTCGTTCACTTTGCTTGGCTGGATCCTTATCTTTCAGGTTTTAAGTCATTTCCACAGAGAAGCCTCTCTCTTACTCTTTACAAGAACCCTGCTTTTTCTCCCTCATCATATCAACTAATGATTAATTAAACTTAAAATGTGTTGGGCCTGTTCTACATGTCTTGCATTGTATCAATTAATTTAATTTTCAGGAGAACAACCTGTGGGTAGGTAACTTAAAAAAAACAATATTCAACTAAGTGAATGTAAAGATCTAATTGGCTTTTTTGATAAAGATTCATGAATGGGGCAGCATCCCATCCAGCAAGCAGACAGGAGGAGCTCTGAGCTGTACAAAATGGAAGGATTTTATAAATAGAAGGAGGATATGAAAAGGAAGTCAAGAGTGGATTGTTTCAGGCAAGGTTACCTTCCTCTAGAGTAGAGTAAGGTGGGGAGTGCAGATCAGGAAATTCCAGATTTGTTCTTTTAAATTCTACTCCTGGAAGAGGCTAAAGGTTACACATTCCTAGTGGGGTTTATCAACAGTGACTCCATTTTGGGGCCTGTTTTTTTTTTTTTTTTTTTTTTTAACAGGACCACTATCATTCATCCCATTTTTCAGATGGGGAAAAGGTGGCACAGAGTGGCAGAGCTGGGATTACCAAATCAGGTTGATCTGGCTTCAGAGTCCATACCCTTAACTTACCGCAATTTATATTGACAGATTTCATTTTATTTCTTTAGTGACTGTCTCCCTCAATAATCCTCAAGGTCTGGGGGAGCAAGGACTGTGTCTGAAAGGTTCAGAGCTTAGCTTCAAGCTTCAAGAGCTTACCTGGCACACGGTAAATACTGTTGTTGAAGAGATGAATAATTTTAAAAAATTCGACTGGGAGGTCATCAGGTGCATGACTGAATCTCCACACTCTGCCTGATCAGGGGAATCGGGGTGGGAGGATCACCAGGTGGAAGAGGAAGCGAGCGCAGTGACTAGGAGCACCGCAGTCGGAACACGGAATCGGAGTGCAGATCTTCAGTTTCCTCCACTGGAAGATGGTACAGACCGCACCGCGTGGTGCGAAGGGAGACATTGCCCCTTTCTCCATTTCAGAGCGGAGGCCAGGTTTCAACACGTAGCCTCCCATTGCTTCTTGCGAAAGAGCTCAGCGAAGACGACCGCCTAGGGAAGGAGGCGTGAAGCGCTGTGGAGCTGCGTGACCCTCAGTTCCGCCAGGCGCGAAGTGGGGCGGTGCCACGGGGCAGGGGCGGAGTCCGGACCAGGCCTTGGCAGGCTCCGCCCCCCGGCAGGCGGAAGCGGGCCCGTCCACACCCCCTAGGCCTGGGCGTGTCCGCGCGGGCGCACGCGTGCGCACGGCATGCTGGGAGGGCGGCCGCACGGCGGCCATTTTGTCTTATCGGCTCCTCTTCAGAGGAGGCTTTTCGGCCTGCGAGCAGGCCGAAGGGATTGGCGACTGTGTCGCCGGCGTTTTCTTTAGCGGGTGCCAGGGCTGGTGGGAGCAGCCGCCCGAGAAAAGCACCATGATTTCGGCCGCGCAGTTGTTGGATGAGTTAATGGGCCGGGACCGAAACCTCGCCCCGGACGAGAAGCGCAGCAACGTGCGGTGGGACCACGAGAGCGTAAGTCCCGCGGGCCTTGGGTCTGTGCCCGGGTGCCGTGGGGGAGGGGAGCGGCGCGGGCCGGGGCCGGTCCGGCCCGCGGCGCGATTTGGGGCGCGGGCCGCGCCAGGGACGAGTGAGTCTGTGGCGGGAGGGAGGAGCCCGCCCGGGTCTGGGGATGAAGGATGATTTGTTTTTGTTGTTGTTTTAGTACCTAGGAAGTCGAAGAGGGCCCTTGGCAGAATTGAAGAGCACCTTAGTGAGGCAGGGAAACGCGGGAAAGGATTTTATTACATCTAGAGGCTCCGGAGTTTTCACCTCATTACAAGATAGGGAAAAGGGCACATTCTTCCGTTATTTGGGTTGAGCGTCGTATTTAGACTGAAATTTCTGGCCAGGATTAGTGGTAAAAACCGTGGCACTCTATTACTTTAGTAATAGTTCAATTTCGACGCTTATATGAGGAAATAAAATTTTAAGAGGTCGTAACTTGGTAGGGCTTACCATGATGATAAACAGATACTGTTTGATAGCAGTACGTTTTAGTAAGCCCTTCATGTAGATGGTTGTCAAGATTTTTTCTTTCACGTAAAACTCGTTTGATACGAGTACACGTATCTTGATGAGCCCTGAGAAACAGAATTGTTGAATCATTATATTGTACACCTGAACCTAATAAAACACTGTTAATTATACTTGAATAAAAATTCATTTGGTCATTTTAACCTTATGAGTAAGGGTAAATATTATAATCCCATTTTCACAGGTGAGTCTTGAGAGGTTACCCAAAGTCTCTTGGCAAGTTAAGTGGCGAAACTGAACCTAATCTTTGTAGTTGTGTTCACTTTCCACGATTCTGTGAAACTGACTCTCTGCAGATAACCAGTCTATTTCAAGTGTTTTGAACATGCAGTGTAACGTTTTATGTTGGGTCTTAACCTGAAGAGCAGGTGTAGATTTTAACTTTACTTAGCTCGCGGTTATAACCAAACAACGTGGTAATTTAAAGGCGGTTGCTAGTCAAAATATGAAGTGTAGTTGAACAATTAAGCTGTTTTAAAAAGTTGCTTACTCTTTTTTTTTTTTTTTAATGTAGGCTTTAGTAAAATTTCTTTTTTGTGATGCAGGAAAACAAGTTGGTGCTAGATGAATCCTTTCAGGATCTTAAAAAATAAGTGGCTAAAGATGTATTGAGGTGTTGCCTGATTCCAAAGTAGTAGGAAGTGTTACAGTGGAATTTATTGTGTGGGGTCAAATTCATGCATCTGTCATTGAACTTAGCAGAGGTGAAGCTTTTTAAAAGCTTTTCTTTCTTTTTTTCCTTCTTTCTTTCTTACATTTGGGTTTTTTCTCTGCATGTTAAAATAGGAAGCCGAGTAACTTTGTGGATTGTTTTGACCCTCTTTCTAGGCATCTGTTTGTCACAGTGAAGTCATTTTTTCTTTACTACTTGGGAATCTTTTGCTTTGCAAAACAAAACAAAATTACAATTTAGCTGATGTGCAAATAGGACATTTTGGACATTATTTTGGATTAAAGAGAAAATTGCTTTTGATTGCCTGCATTGCCTGCTCAACAACTAGAGCAGTCTAATGTCTACGCCTCCTTGGTTTTGAACACGTGTTGTGAAGAAACTTTGTTTTCCTGTTGTATTTTATTGAGCATTGCTTTTAGTTAGCAATGAGGCTCTCAGAATAGCGACTTAGGTTTTGTCATCTCAGCTATGATCTTTCACTTTTAGTGCTTCTTGTTGATTTAAACTCTTAGTGCTTGTCACCAAGGTATTTATGCCTTTAATGACAGGTTGCACTTTATTCTCGATCAAGGGATTTGAAAAGCCAATTACTGGTATTTCAGATTTATGTCTGCAGGGAGAATGTTGGTGTTGACCTGGGACAAAGCACATGGCCTCTTCTAAATAAGACTCAATTACTCTGGGGTATAATAAAGCTCTGGAAGCTCGTGGCATCACTTCCGGGTCATTTGCATATTCTTATGCTGTTGGTTGTTAGTGGTAAAATCCTGTGAAAATGGACAACCCCAGCATATACTGTAAGGGTTTCAGGATACTGCAGCCTGATATTTCAAAATATTTTTACATTCCCATTCTATCTGGAAATTTTTCTTTGCTACATTTGCACTAGATGGGAAAAGCTGTTTCATCTGGGTGGGGTCCTTTTGTTTAACAACTGAAATGGAAACTTTACCTTAGTGGTTAAAAAAATAGTTCTTGGATGTCTGTATCTGACTGACCTGTGGAATTTGTTTTAAATGCAGATTTCTGTACCTCACCCTGGAGAGATACTGATTTTGTAGCCCTGAGGGAAAACCTTGGAAATCTGGATTTTCTTTAAATGGCTTTATGCATTCTGAAGCTTGTGAACTACAGCTTCCTGACCCACTTGATTAGTCCTGGGTTTTTAATTGTGACTTAGTAGCACTTGAAGCTCCTTTTTAAGTGAAGGATGCATCTGTGATGCAAATTATCGACCTTTCCTTTGTTATGGTGTCTATGTAACCACTATCCTGATTGAATCTTGGAAAGTGCTTTACTGGAGTTTTACAGGCATTTCCACCTTCTTTGTTGATTGCTACCTCTGGGTCTGAAAGTAGTTTTCAGCTAAAGTCAAATCAGCTTTAATGCCATTCCAAGGATTCATTCATAATCCTGCTACCTCGCTTATTAATATTTTACATTTCCTTGAGGTTATTAGTATTTTTGCATTAAGCAGTTCTGTTAATTCTAAACAACTGCAGTAATGAGGAAAGCATACGATTTTAACTAACTAGTGTGAGCATCTTTCAGTGGGTGTCCACATGGGAAGATTTCAGTGTTTGTCAGAGAAGGCATTAATAGCTTTCTAATTATCTGAATAGCTCAGATTGTAGGGGATGTGTTAAGGTTTGGTCTAGAGTTTTCAGTATCTTCTATATGATATAACAGGAACTTTGTAGTTCAAATTGAGGTTTTTACATTGTAGATCTCAATACGGAAGTGAAATATTTAACTGTTGGCTTAACTCTAAAATGAGATTTCTTGGGGCGCCTGGGTGGCTCACTCAGTTAAGTGTCTGACTTTGACTCAGGTCATGATCTCAGTTTGTGAGTTGGAGCCCCGCATTGAGGCCTGCGAGGAGCCTGCTTGAGAGTGTCTTTCTCCCCTTCTCCCTCCCTCTCCCCCTCCCCCCCCACTTGTGCACACGCATACTCTCAAAAAAAAAAGTGAGATTTCTTTCATCATTTATCAAATTCAAGTATGCCTCCTGCTCAGTGGGGGTTTAATAATTTATGGAGGGAGTTGAACTAAATGTTCTTTTCTAAAATCTTCAGAATGTTAACAGATATTGTCATTGACACTGAAAGCTGTTTGAAAAAGAAAAACAATCCTGTCCACATGTTTACCTGTGAACTTTGACAACAAAAATTAGTCATTACAGCTCATGACATCTAATGTAAGCATTTTACTGGATAGTTTTCGTTCAGTTACAAAGTGTTCGTTTTGTCAGAAATGCAGGCATTTCCTGTCTTACTGTACATAAGTGTTGGGCTTCTCCAAATTGGCAGCAGTCTATGTGTTGTGTATGTACATAACTGTTGTTTGCAGTTTCCCAAAACATATACAGAAGTAAATACTATAATAAATTGTGTGCCTATGCCCAATGCCACATTAATGCGTTTATTATTGGCAGTATTATGGTCACTATATTCTCTGCCTTTTATTTTGAAGCAGTTCTCTCATTTAAGCTTTAAAGACATCATTATATATCTCTGCAATGTAAGGACTTCAAGAGAACATAACCACAATACTGTTATCACACTGAAAATGTTAGGTATTTCTTTAATATTTGATTGCTTCAGGGAAAATGTGCGTATGTATCATTAGAATTGATTTCTTCACAGGGGGAGACAGCTTAAGTTAGTAATAATAGTGCTTCGTTGTTTTATGAAATATGTTTAATTTTCTCATTTCTTAGGTGTAAGCTGGGCATATTTTCTGTTTTCATTTATTCAACAAAAATATAGAACAGAACTGTAATAGTATAGATAGGGCACTTGGCCTGAGAGAACCATCAGTCTGGTGACAGATATAGAAGAGTAAATGTGCTTTTGTAACATGTGGTAAGTGCCACAATAGAACACATATAGCGTCTTGAAAAGCACACATCAGAGGGGCATCTAATAACCTAGACTGGGGTGGTTGGGAAAGGCATCTAAAAGTGGCTCTTAAATACTGGGAATTAGCCTCAGGGAGTGGGAGAGAAGACATGTTACTAGGAGCTGGAGAAGATCTTAGGCTTGAGAAATTGTGAATAGTGCTGGAGGCCTTGTTGCTTTTGTTGGAGAAGGGGATGTGGATAGATGGGCAGAAATCTGGTTTTGAATGATTTTTGTAAGCCTTGTTAAAAGTTGGGACTGAATTACATTGGGGAACAAAGGCTTTAAGCAGTAGATGGACTATCAGATTGACTGTTGCCAACATGATGAATTTTAAATGCCAGTATTTAGATGACCAGAAATAGAAATTGAATAAATTCATTCTCTTTAGAATTTGCTTATAAAATGGAACTTGTTATCTCGTGGAACCAAAGATGTGTCCAAGGCTGTTAATAACTTACAATACCAAAGAAACTCTTTTAAGACATTCATAGGATTTTAGCTGGAGACCTATGTTTGTAGGTGTCTGTAAAGACATTTAAAGTTTATTTTTATTATTTTGAGAGGAAACACACACACAAATGAGGGAGGGTCAGAAAGAGAGGGAGAAAGAGAATCCTAAGCAGGCTCCATGCTGTCCTTGCTGGATCCCAAGAATGGTGAGATCATGACCTGAGGGGAAACCAAGAGACCGGCCACTTAACCAACTGAGCCACCCACACGCCCCTGTAAAGACATTTACATGTGCTTTAATGATTTGAAGGCTTCAGTGTCTGTAAAATTATAACTAGATGGCCTGTTGGGGTGAGAAACAACTAGGGATTCAACTGACTTGGGGAAAGCAGTTTAACAAAAATAATGCAGACAGCATTGAAAATATTTGATTAGCTCAAGGGAGAATTAATATTGTTTGATTCAAGTGGGTATAGAAGGACAAAAAATAAGGTATTCTTAACATACTTTTGTGATTAGAAGTGGTCTAAATAAATGACCAGAATTGATTGTGCCTTGAAGAAGTGAATGCTTAAAAAAAATAGGACTGTTTTTGTTAAGGTGTAAGTCTTAGCATAGTTTGAGTTAGATATTTATACTTCAGTTTCCTAACATGTGTAAGTGTTCTTGATACTAAAGAATCTCATTTAAATACTGATTCCATTAATAATTGGGAGTTGATTTTATTATTTCAAGTTTTCCCTCTGAACTTAGCACCATTAAAAGTATTTTTTACCAAAGTAAACATGCTTGCTATAAAAAATTAAAATTTAACTTGGAAATAGTGAAAGCCTGTCCTTGCCTCCCCTCCCCATTGCCAAATCCCTCTGAAAAACTTGAAAAATTGGTGTGTGTGTTTCTGTGCCTTTCCTGATAATTTACAGATGTATACACATATGTAAGTGAAAGTTACAGATAGCTTAATGTAAATTACATAACATGTAATTATGTTTATAGACGTGTATACATACGTAAGTGAAAGTTACAGATAGCTTAACATAATATTATGTAATATATAATTAATTATATTTTTAACAGTTTTAATTTCCATTGTGGCATCTTTCTTTGTTTGTACATAAAAATCTACCTTAATTGGGGCACCTGGCTGGCTCAGTTGGTAGAGCATGTGACTCTTGATCTCAGGGTTGTGAGTTCAAGCCCCACATTGGGTGTAGAGATTACTTAAAAATAAAAATCTTTAAGAAAAAAATCTACCTTAATTTTTAACTTTTTGTTCTCTGGTGGGTATGTAGATTATGTCTAATTCTTTTCCCATTACTAAGCTGCAGAGAACATTCTAGTACGTATAGCTGAGTCACTTGTAGGATGGGTTCCTAGAAAGGTGATGGCTAAAGTAAATGCACGTTTTACATTTTGATGGACGCTGCCAAATTGTCCCACAGCCCTCTAGTATGTTTGGAGTATCCTTGTCACAGCACTGTATCTAATGCCAGATATTGTTTTAATTTTTGACAATTTGACTTTGTTTAATATGGGAATTTGCGTTTCAGATTTTCTAGTCAGATTTCCAAGATTGATTATTATTTCTGCTTTCTCTTGACTGCTGATGAATTCACTAAAGGATGCTATTGAGATTGAACTCTTCTGGTCAGTGGTGTTGCCTTAGATTTATCAAGAAGATAAATCACAAGAATCCTGGTCACCCCACTCCCTTGGTGCCTCCCTGTCCCACCTTTGGTTATCAGATTGTTAGCTCCATGATGCACATTTAGTAAACATTTGCTGAATAAAAGACTTAGTATTTTTAGTTAAAGATCCTTAGTCCCTGGGGAGAGTTTAAAAGAACCAGTCTGGAGGCATCTGAGTGGCTCAGTCAGTTGAGGGTCCAACTTTTTTTTCTTTCTTTATTAGAGAGAGAGAGCAGTGGAGGGGCAGAGAGGGAGAGAGAATCCCAAGCAGTCTCTGTGCTGTGCTTGGAGCCTGCTTGAGATTCTTTCTCCCTCTGTACCCCTCTCCCCCACTTGTGTGTGCTCTCTCTCACTCTCTTCCTGGAAAAGAAAAGAAGCAGTCTAAGTAGCTAGAGTTTAATGGGTAGAATAACATTTTTTAAGTGTATTTATTTTGAGAGAGCAAGAGCGCGTGCAAGCCCGTGAGTGAGGAGGGAGGAGTAGAGAGAAAATCCCAAGCAGGCTCCATGCTGTCATGAAGTCATGACCAGAGCTGAAATCAAGAGTCGATGCTTAACCAACTGAGCCACCCAGGTTCCCCTAGAGTAACATATTTTGATGTACCAGTCATGTTACAGTGGTATCTTGAGAATTGAAGAGTGGAAAAGAGCACATAGAACTGGATTAGGAAAGTGGCTTCTTTTTTTTTTTTTAATTTTTTTTTTTTAACGTTTATTTATTTTTGAGACAGAGACAGAGCATGAAGGGGGGAGGGTCAGAGAGAGGGAGACACAGAATCTGAAACAGGCTCCAGGCTCCGAGCTGTCAGCCCCGAGCCCGACGCGGGGCTTGAACTCACGGACTGTGAGATCATGACCTGAGCCGAAGTCGGCCACTCAACCGACTGAGCCACCCAGGTGCCCCAGGAAAGTGGCTTCTAATCTGGATTTTGTAAATAGCGAGGTGCTTTTAGGGCAGGTCATGTGGTTGATCTCTTAAATGGGGTGATTGGACTAAATTCTAGGTAGCACCTGGTTAGCCCACTGGTA
Source organism: Lynx canadensis (assembly GCF_007474595.2). NCBI lineage: Eukaryota > Metazoa > Chordata > Mammalia > Carnivora > Felidae > Lynx > Lynx canadensis. The sequence continues at coordinate 34,505,586 of NC_044316.2, read as the reverse complement.
GGCATGTCTTACTTGGCGTCCATAGTGTCTAAAACCATTAAAAAAAAAACAGTATGGTAAAAATCAGACTAATTTGTCCCCTCTCCTCATGTAACAAACATATAATTTAAATATTATAATCTTGCTGTGAAATAGTGTTGTCTACTTTTTTTTAGATGAGGAAACCAAGAGTTAGTCTATAAGTTCACAATGGATAAGTGTGACCCAAGATTCAAGCTCCGCACTGTGTTGTCTCTCCAAGCATACCTGTTTACACTTCCCCATTTCATACTATCATAATCTTTTTTCACATATTGTTTTCCTTATGCCTAGAATGCCTTACAGTCTTTCTCCTTCTGAACTTAAGAACCAGTTCAAGCTTCACCACCTGTGATGACCTGACAGTCCTGACTAAATTCACTTCTGTGTCTGGTGTTGCATGTATATTCTAGTACACTCTATATTTTGTTTTTGACTGTCTTCTATGAGACTGATCTTCCTGAAGAGTAGGTCTTAATTCATTCTTGGATTTCTAGCATTGTTTTTAGCACATAGTCTTAAATTATTATTGAAGTGTCACTTTCTACTTTTTAAAATTAAAATGTCATCTAAAATTAAATGCCACTTTGTTTATTTTTTGAGAGACAGACAGAGAGAGGGACAGAGGATCTGAAGTGGACTCCATGCTGAGAGCAGAGAGCCCAATGTGGGGCTTAAACTCAAACCATGAGATCATGACCTGAACCGAAGGCGGTTGCTTAACCCACTGAGATGCCCCTTTGACTTTAGTTTTTAAGGGTTTTTAAAAAAAATTCCTTTAGGTAATCTTCACACTCAATGTGGGGCTCAAACTCAAAACCCTGAGATTAAGAGTCACATGTTCCACAGATTGACTGAGCCAGCCAAGTGCCCCTAAATGGCACTTTATTTGTTTGCTTACTTGCTTATTTATTTAACTTAACTTTAAAGTCAGTAAGTTGTTTTTGTTTTTTATGTTTGTTTATTTTTTTTTTTTAAATATTTTTTTTTTCAATGTTTATTTTATTTTTGGGACAGAGAGAGACAGAGCATGAACGGGGGAGGGGCAGAGAGAGAGGGAGACACAGAATCGGAAACAGGCTCCAGGCTCCGAGCCATCAGCCCGGAGCCTGACGCGGGGCTTGAACTCACGGACCGCGAGATCGTGACCTGGCTGAAGTCGGACGCTTAACCGACTGCGCCACCCAGGCGCCCCATGTTTGTTTATTTTTGAGAGAGACAGAGCCAGAGCATGAGAAGGAGAGAGGCAGGGAGAGAGGGAGACACAGAATCTGAAGCAGGCTCCAGGCTCTGAGCTGTCAGCACAGAGCCCGACGCGGGGCTGGAACTCATAGACTGTGAGATCATGACCTGAGCTGAAGTCAGGCGCTTAATTGACTGAGCCACCCAGGCGCCCTAGTTTTTTTGTTTTGTTTTTTAATATTCATTTATTTTTAAGAGTACGAGTGGGGAAGGGGTAGAGAGAGAAGGAGACAGAATCTGAAGCAGGCTCCAGGTTCTGAGCTGTCAACACAGAGCCCACATGGGGCTTGAACTCACGAACCATGAGATCATGACCTGAGCTAAAGTTGGACGCTTAACCGACTGAGCCATCCAGGCACCCCTCAATAAGTTTTTATTTAATGAATTTTACATGTGATTCCTTCCACTGCCGATCACCATAGTTCCTCCAAAGTCAGAATCATTATCTTCAAAAAAAACTCTTAGAAAAAGAACTTTTTTGTTCAATCCGAATTCACTGTCCGGAGTTCCTTCTGTTGGGCTTCTTTGATCTCCACTTGAATGTGGACATATTTCAAAAATGCCCACCTGTAATCTTTGGGATCCAATTTCTTTAGGGCCCTCTAACTGCCACTTTAAATTAAAATCCCATGCAGTACTTAATTAGATTTGAGAATGTGTTTATTTAATTGAAAATACTTTATTGAAGTTTTATGTAAAAACTGACATAGAACATTTAGACTTAGAGTTTTGGCCACTTCGAATCTACATTTATTTATTATTTTTAATTTCTTTTTAATGAGGGGCCTGAACTCATGGTCTCAAGATCAGGAGTCACATGCTCCACTGACCAGGCACCCAAGAATCTACTATTTTTGAGAAAGTCTTATTTGTATAAATGAAACTTAGGGTTTATGGTAAACTAGAAATATTTTAGTTTTAAAAAACAACATATATCAGTTTATGACAAACATTGAAGCTTAGTAGTAATCACCAGTTTTACAGAAAAGGTAAGCCACAGGTAAAGCCCAAAGTCAGATCTGGGTCCGTTTGATTTCAGTGAAAAATATTAAAACTAAGATTCAGTAAGTACTATATTGATATTTCATTACCAAAAAGAATTGTATGATTTCCTGTCTAGAAAAAAGTTTATGTTTACTTGTATTTTAGAGTCAGGAGAGGGACCATAGAGCTGTTTATTCCTTTTGTGTGTGTGTGTGTGTGTGTGCTTAGGTTTATTTTTATTTATTTTGAGAGTGAGGGCGAGCAGTGGGGACAAGGGCAGAGAGAGGGGGAGACAGAAGCTGGCTCCGCTCTATCAGCACAGACCCCGATGCGCACAAACCGTGAGATGGTGACCTGAGCTGAAGTTGGACACTTAACTGATTTGAGCGACCTAGGTGCCCCAATTGATTGATTTTTAAAGTTTTATTTAAATAATCTGTATACTCAACGTGGGGCTTCAACTCACAGCCGAGACTAAGTCAGATGCTGTTCTGACTGAGCCAGCCAGGCACCCCTCGATTTCAAATTTAACATCCAGTCCTATGTATTTACAAAGAATTCTCTTAAATTTAACATACCTTTTCTTTTCATACCTTTCAGTGTTGCACATTAATTACCTAATAACAATGAAGTAGTATAAGAAAGAAGGAGATATTTTGGAATTTTGCTTAACAGTTTTTAGTTTTGGGTTTGCAGTGTATAGAATTAAATAATCAGCTAGGGCAGTCTTGGAATATATCTGAAGGAGTTAAGAGTAAGTACTAATGGAGAGAATTAAAAGTCAGTTTCGTGTTAATAGTCTTTGCTTATACTGTAGGAGCCCATGAGGAGTCGCTTAGTGAAGTGCTCGTGTGTGAAAATACCCAGGGCGTTTCAGGGCTTGTTACAGGATCTCTTAAAGGAAAATACCCACCCAGATTACTTTATATGAATGTTATTTGTAATTTAGACAGTGATTTCCAAATTATAATCTGTAAATTGGTTCTGGTCTTTAACAGAGTTAGAACGATGATAACAGTGTAGGGGTTTTTTTTTGTTTTCAGTAAAGTTAAAAATTTTCCCTTGTGGGTATCTTTCCCATATTTGTTGTTGCTTTGTGAGGAGAGCGGTGATTAAAAGTAGATAGATAGTAGGAGGGGCTTCTGGGTGGCTGAGTCCGTTAAGCATCCGACTTTGGCTCAGGTCATGATCTCCTGGTTCAGGGGTTCGAGCTCCGTTTCGGGCTCTTGCTGACAGCTCAGAGCCTGGAGCCAGCTTCGGATTCTGTGTCTCCCTCTCTTTCGGCCCCTCCTCCCTTTTCTCTTTCTCTCTCTCTCTCTCTCTCTCTCAAAAATAAATAAACATTAAACAAAAAAAGGTAGATAGTAGGAAATTCTGGTGACTCTTCGTCCATCCTGACATTTTTTAGTGAAATCTGGGAGTTGGAAAGTCACGAATTTAAAAACTAACAGGGTTTAACAAACGAACCTGTTCTTATACTTATTTGGTTGAAAGATGAAGGTTAAAAAATGAGAAAATAGTTATTTCGTACCCTTTTCCAATATAGTTTTAAAACTGAACAACTTAAAAAATTTAAGTACCTTTGTTTTTCTTCACTAGGTTTGTAAATATTATCTCTGTGGTTTTTGTCCTGCGGAATTGTTCACAAACACTCGTTCTGATCTTGGTAAGTGAATTTTCTATGTAACTTATATCAAATTACGATTTAAAATAAAAACTTGTACTTTATAAATTCTGAAAACTTTTCTCTTAAATAAGGTTTGTTGATAAAATAATTTCTTTCTTGGCTTAGACTTTTATACTAATAAATGCCAGTCTAGTTAAACACGGTAGCTTACATGAACATACATGTCTATTTCCACTCCTTCCCAAATCCCTCCACTAAAATGAAAATTTAAAAACAAGAAAGGTATAAACAGAAGAAGAGATAACATTAGAGATGTCAACAAATTTTTGGAAGATGACAAGTGGATGGAATAGTAGCAGCAAACTCAACAGAGAAACCCTGTACCCTAAAAGTCTGCCGAAGGGAATATTAAAAGGAAGTGAGTGAGTGAGTGATCAGCAGAACCTTGGACAGGCTCAGGATTTGGAGGTACCACGTACCCTAGAACATAGTCATGGGGCTGAAAATTAAAAATTAGTCTAGCTCATGGTCTCTCAACCTTGACATTTGACATTTTGAGCTGGATGATTTTGTTTTAGGGGGGACTGTCTTGTGTATTGTAAGACGTTCAGTAGCATTCCTGGCCTCTACCCACTAGATGCAGGTAGCCCTTGAGTGTGACAACCAAAAACATCTCCAACTAAAAAGGCATTGCCAAATGTCCCTGGAGAGACTCGTAAGACCTGTGCATCTGGTGATTCGACTTCTACCCCCACAACCTGGAGATACTAGGGGTTATTTTCTGGAGAAATTGGACCACTGAGACTGTAGTTCACCTGAACCACAGATTGCAAAAAAAAAAACAAAAAAAAAAACCCAGTTGAGTGACTTCTTCTCCCAACAATGGTACATAATTAGTATCATTTTAGAAATGTAAAAGAGAAGTTAATTCATTAAGCACGATGCTTGCCCAGCTCATCAAAAGCACATTAGGACTGGACAAATCTAGATATTGGGATTCCGGACATAGCACAGGGCAGTCGTGAGTAAAAATGAGACTTATAAGAGAGTTAAGTCTATATTCTTACTAGTGGGGTTTTCCCATTCCCTTCCTCTGCCCTGTTCCTAGAAGGATACAGCCAGATGTTTTTCCTCAGGCAGAAGAGAAGAGGAGTCTTTAGAGAAAGTGAACAGTTCCAGAGAAGTGATCTACAGGTACTGACCCTTGGGGAATCTCCTAAAAGAATTTTGCTGCCTTATTTTCCTGTGGTAAAGCCCATTTGTTGATAAACCCTGCCTGTGCATACCAACTTCCAGTTAGATTTTGGAAGTGTTTCTCCAGCCAAGGAATCCAAGTTAGGCCTTTGAAGAAAACTTTCAAAACAAAAGATTAACCAAAACCAATAAGAGGGGGAAAAAAAGTTTAGTGAAATTAGAGATAAGGGGGGAAGGAGAAGAAAAGGTATTAAAAGTCTTTTTTTTTTTTTTTTTTTAAGTAAGCTCTGTGGCCAACGTGGGGCTTGAACTCATGACCCTGAGTTGTATGCTCTACCAACTGAGCCAGCCAGGCACTCTAAAATATTAAAAGTCATAATTAAATTTAGTATCTTCAGAGAAATAAGAGAGGACATCAGAAATAGGATGCTATATAAAAAGACCTTTTGAAAAACCAAAAGAACTCTTGGAAATTAGGACTGGAGAAATCTGAATAAAATCACTATAAAGGTTTGAGAATAAAGTCAAGGAAATTTGCTGGAATGTTGGGTGATCGCACAGAAAATACTAAAATTTGACAAAATTGTATCAGTCCAACACTAATTAGAAATTCTAGAGAAAGCAGAAGAGAGCAAATTAAAAATTCTACAATACTGAAGGACGTTAGTCTCTTGATTGAGCGTGTCCTTTAAATGCTCAGCACACTGGATGAAAAAAGATCCATCCCAAGGCACACCACTGAAATTTCAGAATGGTGGGGTGGGCCAGGAGCACACAAGATTATGAATCCGAATGGCCTCAGATTTGTCAGTAACAGCACTGGACGCTTGAAGACTTTGGAGAAACACCCTCAGGATTCTGAGTGAAAATATATTTTTTACTGGGTTAGCTATATAGCCAAACATCAAAGCCTGCAGGTGAAAAAAAGACATTTTCAGATATGCAAGATCTCAGCAAATTTATCTCCCATGATTCTTTTCTCTGGAAATTCCACCGACACATGAGTGTAAGACCAAGGAGAAAAACAAGAGATCCAGTAAACTGCATCCAATGCAGACCAGAAAAGGAACCACTCAGGATGACAACTCTTATCAGTGAGTTTAGAAAATACGCAGCTGGATTGAAACAGAACAGAAAGCTCAGGGATGAAATTGAAGCTGATTATCTGATAGATTTGGAATCTTGAGAGAGATTAGTATTGAGGGAATTTCTGTAGCTGAATTAAAGTGAGAAGAATTTGGAGATACAGAAAATTAAGCAAATGAAAAGAATTCCAGCGAAAGTACGAAGTATATCATAAGTCCTCATAATGCTCCTTTTGTTGGACTCAGCAAGTAATAGTACTTGTATAGTCAAAATATAAAGTGTTTATTGAACCTAAAATTTTGATGTCTAAGATTAACCAGGAAAAGGCAAAATTGTTTAGAAATATGGAAATAAATTCCGGAAGGCATAGGTGACGTGGTTAAAATCTGTTGCCTTCTGGAGGTAGGTGGGGGTGGGACTAGGTCAGTATTCTTGTACTCTTTGGCTTTGTTTGCAGATGCCCCAAATTAGTAAAAGATCAGCAGGTTGGCCCTCATTACAGTTTTTTTCTTGGGTGGCAGTAGGAATGATTTCTCTTTCCATGCATTCCCTCTTCTTTCTTCTTACTGTATAGTTGCTCTCTGTTATACTGATCTTGAAGATTAATGGGAACAATTTTTATGTGTTTACTTTGGGCACATTGCTTTGTGATTCATTAGGCCCAATTTAGGTGTGTACAGACTACTCAGTGATCAAATGGATCTTTTTTTAAAGAAATTTCTTTTGTTTTGGCAAGAGGAAAGGTTAACATCCCCAATAATTTATACATTACATTTCTCATTTTTTTTTCAGGTCCATGTGAGAAAATTCATGATGAAAATCTTCGGAAACAGTAAGTTGTCTTTTGAGGTCCTTTCCCCTTGGTCAGTTATTTGGTTTAAAGGGGACAAGGATTAAAGAAATAATTGCAATTAGTATAAAATGAATGTCTTGTTGGGGTTCTATTCAATAGGTGGGATGGTAGAAAGTCATAGCTTCAAAAATGATACCACATGAGTGCATACTATATGCTTAAATACTAATAAACCCTGATCTTTTTTTTTAAGAGCCCTGATTTTTTTTTTAATATTTATTCTGAGAGAGAGAGAGAGAGAGAAGTTGTGTGTGCACATGAGGTGGGGAGGGGCAGAGAAAGAGGGAGAGAATCCCAAGCAGGCTCCATGCTCAGCACAGAGCCCAGGGCAGGGTTCTGTCTCATGATCCTGGAATCATGACCTGAGCTGAAATCAAGAGTGGGACGCTTAAACTACTGAGCCACCCAGGCGCCCCTTAAAATCCCTGATTTTATAAATGAGACTTATCCTGGGGCGAGGGTCACAGGTCCAGTATTGTGGTAGAGCTGGCGAAGCACCTAGATTTGCCTTATCTGTGCTCTTAACCAGACAAAATGCTAAGTACTACTTTCCTTTTACCAAGCTGAGGGACTAGAAATTTTCTTAAACACTTGATTTACCCTTCAGAGTAAATACAGCAGTGTATAAGATTAGTTAAGGGGTGCTTGGGTGGCTCGGTTGGGTGTCATGATCTCATGGCTCGTGAGTTCGACCCCTGCTGCGGGCTCTGTGCTGGCAGCTCAGAGCCTGGAGTCTGCTTCAGAGTCTGTGTGTGTGTGTGTGTGTGTGTGTGTGTGTGTGTGTCTGTCTCTCTCTCTCTCTCTCTCTCTCTCTGTCTCTGCCCCTCCCCACTCATGCTCTGTCTCTTCAAAAATAAACATTAACAAAAATAGTTAAGAGAATATGTGAGTTTTAATGGATAAAGATGTGGAAAGAAAGTAACGCTTGTTTATTCTTATCAGGTATGAGAAGAGTTCTCGTTTTATGAAAGTTGGCTATGAGAGAGATTTTTTGCGATACCTGCAGAGCTTACTTGCAGAAGTAGAACGTAGAATTAGACGAGGCCATGCTCGTTTGGCATTATCTCAAAACCAGCAGTCTTCTGGGGTGAGTATGAAATTAATTTGTTAGTCTTTGTAACATGTCCCTTTTCTCTGGAGACCCAGAGGCCTCTGTAGTATTGAAACTTGTGTTCAGGTTCATTAATTTGTGTTCTTTTAGAATGACATAAACTTAAAAGGCATTCATTTTTTTTCATTCTTTATTAGTAGTACTGATTTTGCTAATCATTAAGATTTTTCTTTTAATTATTAGTAACTGATAAAATATGTAATTGACTATTTCTTCAAATAGTAATTGAGTTATCCTTGTGATTCAGTATTTTAACGGATGAATGCAAGTGTTATGTATGGTATGTGAGAGCTTGAATATTCCTGTGTTTTACTTACTGATAATACATTTATTTTCTTTTCAATAGGCAGCTGGTCCAACAGGCAAAAATGAAGAAAAAATTCAGGTTCTAACAGATAAAATTGATGTACTCCTGCAGCAGGTAAGAATTGTATATGTGAATAACAGAAAATCCTTGGAATAGTCCTTAACCAAAGAAGATAAAGGGATGGCAAATACATACATGTAAAGATGCTCGAAGTCATTAGTCATTAGATAAATACAAATTAAAACCACAATGAGACACTTACTGTTCATTCTTCTGTTAGAATGGCTAAAGCTAAGACAACTGGCCATACCAAGTGTTAATGAAGATGTGGGCAAACTGGAACTATCATACACTGCTGGTTGGAGCTAAAAATGGTATAGCCACTTTGGAAAGAGGAGGTTTCTTAAAAAGTTAAGACGCGTCATGAGTCATTCCAGTCCTAGATATTGACCCAAGAGAAATGAAAGCATATGTTTACACAGGGTTGTATAATAGCAGCTTTGTTTGTAATTGGCAAAAACCCTTAAACTGGAAACTGCTCAAATGTCTATCAGTAGACAAATGGATAAATGCTGTGATGCATCCATGCAGTGGAATATGGCTCGGTAATAAAAATGAATGTAACAGTGGGTGAATCTTAAGATAATTAGGCTGAGTGAAAGAAGCCAGGCCAAAAAAAGGAATAAGAAGTACATAATTCCATTTACATAAAATCCTAAAAAATGCAAACTAGTCTGTAGTGACAGAAAACAGATCAGTGGCTGCCTGGGGAGGAGGTGCTACAAAGCAAATTTAGGGTGATGGATGTGTTCATTATGTAGATGATGGTGTTAGTTTCATGGTTGTCAAAACTTAACAGATTGTACACCTTAAAAATATGCAGTTTATTGCATGTCAAATACACTTTACTAATGCTGTAAAAAATCAAAAGGGTAAATTTAACCCAAAGAGGCTTCAATAAACAAAATTAGACAAAAGACCCAAAACAACCACTAAATGCTAATGAAACTTGGGAAAGAACAGAAAAATACTTAGGTAGTTTGGTTAGAAAGGAGTCTTGACTGCATTTTTTTTTTTAAATCCCTCTTAGATTGAAGAATTAGGATCTGAAGGAAAAGTAGAAGAAGCCCAGGGAATGATGAAATTAGTTGAACAGTTAAAAGAAGAGAGAGAGTTGCTTAGATCCACGACCTCGGTGAGTAGCAACCTCATTTTGATTTATCCAGGCTCTTCACTGTGAATTACTACGACCTGTTGCTACTTGAGAATCTTTGTAGACAATTTTCTAATGTCCTAAATCAGGAGTTTGCAAACTGTATCTTAAAAGGCCACACAGTAAATACTTCAGGTTTGCAGGCCAGATGATCCCTGGCAGCTACCAAGCTCGGCTTTTATTTTATGAAAGCGACTTTGGACAGTGTATAAACAAATTGACGTGGCTGTGTTCCAATAAAACTTTTATTTACAAAAACAAGCCTCTAGGTACTGGCATGCCAGCCCATGCCTTAGGACTACTCATTTGGGCCTGGGTTTTGCTTTCTTGTTCCGATAAATTACTGTGTGTGTGTGTGTGTGTGTGTGTGTGTGTGTGTGTGTGTGTGTGTGTGTGTTCTTATTTAATTTTGAGAGAGAGCAGGAGTTGGGGAGGGGCAGAGAGAGAGAGGGAGGCACAGAGTCTGAAGCAGGCTCCAAGCTCTGAGCTGTCAGCACGGAGCCCGACCTGGGGCACGAACCCACGAACTGCAAGATCATGACCTGAGCTGAAGTTGGACACTTAACTGACTAAGCCACCCAGGCATCCCTAATTACTCCATATATATTTACCTTAGCTCAAAATTAGTGTACTCAAAGTATCTTCTACTTTTTTATATTAGAGAATGTGATATACCTGTTTTGGGTGTCGATGGTAGAAAATAATTGGTCATTGGTTCCCATATATCGAATAGGATATGTACAGATTATGCTCAGTGAGTTCAGTTCCCTAAGCATTTTGGAAAATTTTTTTTTACATAGCTCTGTGCCTAGCATGGGCTTGAACTCATGGCCCCAAGGTCAAGGGTCGCATGCTCTGCTGCTGAGCCGATTAGGCGCCTCTTGAAAAAATACACATATATATTTCATTAAAATTTTTTTTAACATCATTCATTTTTGAGAAAGCCAGCATGAGTGGGGGAGGGGCAGAGAGAGAGGGAGACACAGAATCTGAAGTAGGCTCCAGGCTCCGAGCTGTTAGCACAGGGCCGTGAGATAAGGACCTGAGCTAATTCAGAATCTTAACCGACTGAGCCACCCAGGCGCCCCTATTTGTATTTTTTAAATGTTTGTTCATTTTGAGAGAGAGATTGGGAGCGGGGGAGGGAGGGAGGGAATCCCAAGCCCCATTGATGTGGGGCTTGATCCCATGGAACCGTAAGATCATGACCTGAGCCGAAATCAAGGGTTGGATGCTTAACCTGCTGAGCTCAGGAAACCCCCCCCCCCACCAAAATACTTTTTTTAGTTTATTTATTTAGAGAGGGTGCAAGTGAGGGAGGGGCAGAGAGAGAGAAGTGGGGCTCCTGCTCACCTGATGACGGAGCTCAAACTTAGGAACCATGAGATCATAACCTGAGCCAAAGTCAGATGCTTAACTGACTGAGCTACCCAGGAGCCCCCTTTAAAAATACTTTTAATATGGAGGCCACACCTTTAGCCTGTTGAACCTAAGAAAGGAATTCAGACTAAAATAGGTAGCTTTCTGAGAGGTAGTTAACCATTTTCAAGGTGGTGTGGGTAATTGACTAGTTACTGTTGAGGGACGGGGTCTCCACACTTCCTTAATGATAATGGAAAGTTGGTTGCTGTTGCCTTGTTCCCTGCTCTAAAAGTTGGCCAGTTGGTACTCAGTATTAATGGCTTTGGAGAAATGCACAAAATTAGAACTCTGTTCTAAATTTTAAGTATATATTTTGGATTTGTTTGTTCTCACTCAGATACTCTTTATAATAACTGATTTGTCATTTCAGACGATTGAAAGTTTTGCTGCCCAAGAAAAACAAATGGAAGTTTGTGAAGTGTGTGGAGCCTTTTTGATAGTCGGAGATGCCCAGTCCCGGGTAGATGACCATTTGATGGGAAAGCAGCACATGGGATATGCCAAAATTAAAGCTACTGTTGAAGAATTAAAAGTAAGCTTTCAAGCATGCACTTTAACCACAGCTAGTACTGTACTTCAGTGTGGCTAAAAATTGATCACATAGAGACATAAGCCTCTTGTGGATATTTTGTTGATGTGTATTATTTGAAACCATAATAATCCCTATAAAATTTTGCTATTAATGAATACTATCAAAGCATTTTAATTCCTTCACTCTTTCGTGCCAGGAATTTGGGAGAAAGCCTATCCCTGAGGACTTTGTCAAGTAACATTATCTTGCATACAAACATGGTGTCAGAATTTCTACATTTTCTTTTAGGATATCAGATTCCATAAGTTGATTTACACATGCTTTACACGTCAGCCCTTGTTTGACAGAGTCTTTAAGGGTGTTTATAAAAATTGAACTTGATTTCTTTTAGGAAAAGTTAAGAAAAAGAACTGAAGAACCTGATCGTGATGAGCGTTTAAAAAAGGAGAAGCAAGAACGGGAAGAAAGAGAAAAAGAACGGGAAAGAGAAAGAGAGGAAAGAGAAAGGAAAAGACGGAGAGAAGAGGAAGAAAGAGAGAAAGAAAGGGCTAGAGACAGAGAAAGAAGAAAACGAAGTCGTTCAAGAAGTCGGCATTCAAGCCGAACCTCAGACCGAAGATGCAGCAGGTCTCGGGACCACAAAAGATCACGAAGTAGAGAAAGAAGGCGAAGCAGGTACATAGAGCACACGAGACTGCCCAGCATAGAGCGAGTGTGCAATAAACAGTAGTGATTACTAATGTTATTTCCTTGGTCCTTGGGAAGCTCTCAAGTATTGTCAAAGACTAGAATAGATTATGAGAGTGGAGTCAGTTAGCCACTCCATCTTCAAGGCAACTTCTTTGCTATTTCACCTGTCAAAGGAGGTTTGATGTGCTCTTACTAGGAAGTCCGTGCAGCTGGATGGTCTCTTTGTTTCTCTTCTCATTGATTCTAAGAAGACATTTAAATTATAAGTTATTTTGGGTAAAATTATGTACATTTACTTTGGAGGACACCACGCTTAATACAAGAACTAAAGTGTTACCTAACTGGGGTGCCTGGGTGGTTTAGTCAGTTAAGTGCCCAACTCTTGATTTCAGTTTACAGCATGATCTTACAGTTTGTAAGTTTATGCTCCACGTCGGGCTTTGCACTGACATTGTGGAGCCTGTTTGGGATTCTCTCTCCCTCTAAAACAAAAATTAGGGGCCAGTGGGTGGCTCAGTTGGTTAAGCATCTGACTTTGGCTCAGGTCATGATGGCACGGCTCATGAGTTTGAGCCCTGTATTGGGCTCTGTGCTGACAGCTCAGCCTGGAGCCTACTTCAGATTCTGTGTCTCCCTCTTTCTCTGCCCCTCAACCACTCACACTCTGTCTTTCTCTCTCAAAAATAAAATAAAATAACATAAAAAGTTAAAAAGAAATAAAGTGTTATGTAACTGATTCTTTAAAAACACAAAAAATGAAATCGGTTTTATTGTTTTGGAGTTAACGATTGAAGAGGAGTCTTAAAGACCATGATAACTATCTTAGCACTATTTGAAAAGTTGAAGTTAGATTTTCAGTAACTTCTTAAGATTTCTACTGTACATATGTTTTAGTAGTGGATTCTATTCATTTGCCTTTTAAAGCTAAGTTTTGCTTAATCTTGTTAATTATTAAATAGTACATAATTTTTGCAAGGTTTTTCTCATTGTCATGTCAGCTGAAGTTGCTTTCCTTTTATTTCAAATTGTGAAGAAGCAGAGATCGACGAAGAAGCAGAAGCCATGATCGATCAGAAAGAAAACATAGATCTCGTAGTCGGGATCGAAGAAGATCAAAAAGCCGGGATCGAAAGTCCTATAAGCACAGGAGCAAAAGTCGGGACAGAGAACAAGATAGAAAATCCAAGGAGAAAGGTTAGTTTATGTGAGAATTTAATTCATTAATTAAAGATTTAATTCATTAATTAGATTATTTTAACACTCCTTTCTCTGCACTCACATTTCTTTGGAGATAGGCAGAGTTCCATTTCAAGCTATCTTCTTTTTTACTTAGAACCAACACCATTCAGTAGGAGGCAGGCATTATTTTCCCCTCCTGCTCTGACTTGTGACAGTGACAGTTGACCTGGTGTTTTCTTAGAACATGCCAAAACCACATCCTTCAGTTGTTAACCTGAGGTTTATCGTCTCAATTCTTCCAAGTATCGCGTTACTCTTCAGGATTATAAGGCTGTAGAATTTATTAGCTTGGTTATTGGCAACATTTTTTTTCTTTGCTGCGTGTTCCATAATATGTCTTGCAGAGTAAGTGTGCTATTTTGCATTGGTCCTCATGTGCAGCCTTCATTTACCTCCGTAATTAACTTCTAAGTTTGCAGAAGTTGAGTATCTTACGTACGTCTTCACTGTGTTTTCTATTGAAACAACACGCTCTTTCCTTTCTACCTTTCCCTTTGGTTTTCTGTGGCATTCTGGTGGCTGGAATGCACTGTCACTGCTCTGTTAATGGACTTTCTCATTTTGTCTTTGGCATGTTTTTACATGGATATTCTCATTGTTTAGCTTAGTCTTAACTGAAAGATCATTCTTTGAAAATCAGGGTCTCCCTTCTGTACTTTCTTTAGATCTTTTGAGCATCTTTCATTTTGTCTTGAATGGGCTGTTCCGCTTTGCATGGTTTTTAGGAATGAGAGCAAGGGCCTGTTTCTAATTTTCTTGGCTCTGCTTGTTCCATCCTGTCCTGCCTGTTGGTGTCCGTGTTAGATCACCCGACATACGTGCTGCTGTGTTTGAGTTTGTTAAACTGGACTTTTGTGTGATACTCGTTTCTTACTTTCTTTTATGGAACTATTCTATGGTTTTTGTTTTGTGTGTGGTTTTTTTTGTTGTGTTGGGTTTTTTTTGTTTTTTGGGCCAGACTCAGGTTTTTGTTAAACTGAGTTAGAGAAATGCCAGCACACAAACAGTGGACATATATTTTCGGTCTTACGCTTTCATTTTTCCTGAAATAAGTATCCCTTTTCTTTTAAAAATATTTACATATGTTATTTTTTCTACCACCTGGAGCAAATGTTAAATAGGAAACGACAGTTTTTTAAACTTGCTGTCACGAGCTTTATTATTTGTCATTTAAGTCCAGAAATTACTTCTGTGATTCAATAGGCAGTTGCTACAAAGGGTTATCAACTGATTTTACATTAGTTTAGAAAGTTTCACCCAGCCTTTTTTGCAAGACTTTGTAAATGTGTTTTTTGGGTGAGGGGTCCAGTCTCCAGAGCCAGATAATGGGCGTTAGAGATCAAATTAATCACTTCTCTTTGAGAACTAAAGCTCTTTGCTATATTCCCTTTGTGTCGCTTAAAATAGTTGGATTGATGCCCAGGGACAATAGCTAGCCTTCAGAACTGTCCGGGATCAGAAATGAGCAATAGATGCAACTGGCTTGCCTTCAAACAGACGTGTTTGTATAATTTCTGGATGGAGCAAAAAGATGTCCTGAATTGCATAGCTGTAATAGAATCTTAATTATAATGGTGACATCATAGAATTTAATAAAAACCTTTGCTTAAGTAGAATAAGCTACATTGTTTGGATTATGGACAGATTTTCACAGAGGAAGGAGGGAAGACTTGATTTGGAGAAAGTTCTGCATCAGGTCCACCTTGAAAGATTGGGAATGCATTATAGATTTGTCTTGAACTTGGGGATCTCTTTTAAAAGTGATATGATTTACTGGCTTTTGAAAATGCCATGTAGCCATTGAGGCACGCCTAGGTATACAGATGACCGAAGGCCTGAACTCTGAGCAGGAACAGCACTTGATAATGGCACATGAGTAAGCGGGAGGCCACTACTCCAGGTGCTGTGATTGGAAGTACTTGAACGCCACAGTGAAAAGTGGTTTCTTACACAGACCTATATTTCTTAACACCAACCAATTTAAGGTTCTCTCTTTGTCAGAGAGTTTCCTTCTTTAATCCATAGCCCTGAAATCCACCACACTTTGTGGATGTCCTTAGGACTATTAAGATCTACCATATCTACATAGGGCAGAAGATAAGATTATTGGACTGACTAGTCCTCTACGGGGCAACAAGACGACTCTTCCTCATTGAAGCTACCCGTGCACCGGAGAAGCCCATAAGGCACAAAGGGAGGACTTGCCCACAAGGTCAGTTAGAGCACACTGTACTGGCTCAGTTCTCCTGAGTCGACGGACAGACATGGAGCAAGTCCTGCCGTCAGCTACTTGGACATTGCTTCGTGTGCATTTTGCAAGTCTTATGGACTGAATCCGCTCCTTCACATAAGATCTTCAGTTCTTCCATTCTTTGAATGAGCGCCCCCTGCCACCACCATATTTTGTTTGCATTACCATCCCTCTCCTAGTTACTTGCTGTTGTGTCTTAACAACTTTGTCCAGAATCTGTAAAGGGTTGTGCTTCTCTTAAAACATCTTTCTGTCTTATGGACTACTCTGCTAGACCAGTTGTTCTTAACTTAGTTTTAAGGGGAAAAACAGTTTTTCCAGGAGGCTTGTAGTTTGTGTTAGCATTTTCTGTAGAAATCTTTTGTTAGGCAATACTTGGAACTAAAAAAGCTGGAATATTCTTGCTCCACATCCCACTTTCTACCCCTAGTCTGAGGTTTCACCATTACGAGGAAAACAGGAGAAAAAGTTGAGATTTACTTTTTTTGTTCTTCATTCGCAGCTGAGTTGAATTTTAATTTCTCCTTTTGGAAAAACAACTCTGAGGTGGCATCTATATTACTTTTCTTAGCAAAGCACTTTCTTAGCAAAGTTCAGTGCTTGGATTGAGATCTAAGGTCCACTTTCTTTCATTGGGCTTGTTCCTCTTAGGTGTTCAGATTGATACATATGTAAGTAGTCTGTTGCATTACCAAATCTACAGTTGGAGAAACAGGCCTATTAAATTAACTGTTTTTACTTTTTACCTTAGTAACTCACTCTGTGTGAACACAGTTCTTGTGTGCTACCGTTCATACCCTTCCCATTGCTTTTTGATGTTCCTCGCCCCAGATGAAATTTACTTACATCTTTGATCCTGCAGTGATTTGGAGTTGCCCGTACTTAGTAGATTCTCACCAGTTTGAGAGAATTTGCATACTCTTTTACCTTTTGCTCTCTAATTCCCCGTATGGTGCTCCCCGATTTTTATCCCTTTGATAGATTCGCCAAACTGTTACTTGCAGTCTGTGGGAAATAATTGTCTTTTCATCTCTCAATTGTTTCGCTTTTCAAAATGTCATATGTGTATTGTATTTTACTTTAAAATCCACGATCAATGTCTTCTTTTATGGCAGAAAAGAGGGGATCTGATGATAAAAAAAGTAGTGTGAAGTCCAGTAGTCGAGAAAAACAGAGTGAAGACACAAACACTGAATCAAAGGAAAGTGATACTAAGAATGAGGTCAATGGGACCAGTGAAGACATTAAATCTGAAGGTGACACTCAGTCCAATTAAAACTGATCTGATAAGACCTCAGATCAGACAGAGGTAAGTGTATTGTTTCTCACTTTGATTAGGGCTTTTTGTTACTGTTTGGCAGTGCAGCGTAAGTATGCACAGACGAAGACGGAGCTAAGCCGAGTAAGAAGACATACAAAAGCATCTTCTGAAGGAAAAGACAGTGTAGTCCTGCAAAACATTTTGAGGTACATTGTTTTGTCTCAGCTATTTTGTAGCAGACTCGTGCCCCCATTAGTGTGCCTCTTTGGAAATTACTGCCCACGTTTGTAATGTAGTCGCCATTGAAAAGTTAATTATCCTTTTTTTTAGGGATTTTGCTGTCATTTCTTTTTTTTTTCTTTTTTTTAATAAAAAGGTTGAACTGTTTTTTTTTCTTTTTGGTATTAAGTCCATCTTGTGTTGGTACATTGGCAGAGACATATGCTTTAACAACTTAAATATTTCTGAGGCACATGTTGGACTACTTTGTTTTAATTAAACTGCTAGTATTTCTTTGTCAAGGATGTTTCTAGTTTTTTGCTTTATTGCCTTGCATTCTAATGCAGTTTGTTCTGTAACTCGAGAGCCAGTAGCATTGGATTGATGGAAGTGTAGGGTTTATGAATTATTGCAGCTGACTACCATACCTCACACAGCGTTGGTGTTGTGAGCGGCCCATGAAAAGCCAAATTAAAAATCAAGGATTCAGTCAAACTAAGCAGGTACTCATGCCAGGTACTCCTTTCTCTACCCACATCCATGTTTGAATGCTATTGCCTGTGATCTTTACGCTTAACTGTTGTGTATCTTTTTTGTTCTTTACAAGACGCACAGAGGGGTTTTTTGTGTATTGCGTGAAAACTTATAAATCAAATGTTAACAGAATGGAATTTTTTTTCAACTGTATGTAGGGATGCAGTGGTGCCCAGAATTAGATATCTTTAAAGAATTTTAAATACAATAAACACTTCACATTATTCGCCTTGTTACACTCAATGCAATTCTCAAGTCTTTAAGAGGTATGTGTTTAATATTTCCTACGGTGTAGGAGAATCTGCAGGCAGCCATAGATCCCTAGGAATAGTCACTGGCTGAGACGTTTCAAGCAGCAGTGGATGGCAGAGGCAGACACCTTCAATCTGTGAAATACAAAGAGTTGATGAATCATGTAGAATGAATTTGGGTTTTTAAAGAACTATTAAAAGTTAGGTTTTATGAGTTCTGAAAACCTATAAACTATTCATTCTTTGGGCTAGTGGCTTGGGATAAAAGATTTCTACGGAAAGGGAGTACCAAGTAGTTGGTTTGTCAATGGCTTTCTTCTTCTAGGACAGCAGTGTAGTGTTACGTGTGTGAGCCATTCACGCATAGGCCAGCACACGCGGGCACAGGGCTTTAAGACCACGCTGATGCCTTGATAACTTACAAAGAATACAGACGTTCCGTGTCCATATGTTAAGTAGCAGTTAGTGACTGGGCCAACACTTAGTCATAAAAATTTGCCTTTTACATGTTGTCTAATTATCCTTTTTCCCCAACTTTTGCATTGTAGGACAACTGTTCGAAGATTTCTGGAAGAAACCTGAAAACGGCATAACATGAAGATCGACATTAAAATGAGGTGAAAGAAAACTATAGTGGCATAGAAAAGTAGAAAGCTCAGTTAGTTGTTCTGTTTTGTTTTGTTTTTTTATTAAAAATTAATTCAGGACTGACGTGACCTACCAGATTTCAGAACACGTGTTAATAGCATATATATGCCACTGAAAACTTAGGTCCTGTATCATATTGTTTTCTTTAAGACTTTTTAAGAAATATTACCTAAACATGTGGCTTGCTCAGTGTTTAATTGCAAGTTTTCATTCTTGGACTTTGAAAACAGGATTAAACGTTAGTATTTGTGTGAATCAGATTAAGTGGGATTCCATTTTTACAACTCTGCTCTATCTAGCCTTTGGATTTAGAAGTGAAAATAAAGTATCTCTGACTTTCTGTTACAAATTTGATTGTCTCTGTCATTGAAAAGTTTTAGTATTAATCTTTTCTAATAAAGCTATTGACTCTGAACTAGTCCCCTGTTTTAAATATGAGGTGCACTGTTACTAGAAGTGTTGGTGTACAGTTTTATCTGATTGTTCTGTTAAAGACTAATTTTTATAGAATTTCTGCAGTTTAAATGTTTTAAATAATGGTGCTTCAATTTTGGGTGGTTATGAATAAATTTGAATTTTGCTTTTAATAGCAAAGATGTACAGTGAACTAGAATATATTTTTACATCCCTGAGAGATTCCTTTAGTAGTAGAAAATTCAAAATAGCCTTCTGATGAACACTATCTTCTTCTAGCTATGAAATAATGATGTAGAAGACTATTCAAGAACTTTTAACTAGCTTTGGTCTTTGTTTTAAATCCTGTGTCAAGATTTCTTTTAACCTGGTCTTGTCAGATTACAGATGTATTCAGTTCTGTGTATGGGGTGTGTAGTACACATAATAAGGATTTATTCTTAAAAACCGAGGCTTAAGCAGGTGGTCCCCCCACCCCAGCTGATTCGGCAGCATGTTTCTATCTATAGCCAGCTTTGTCAACTGTGTAAAAGTATTACCGGCTACGTATATCATAGCAGTTTTTTTGTGATTTATAATTTTCAAATATTGTTGTCAGTTTATAAGGTAGAGAAACCGGGTAACTGGGTTAGATGACGTACGCAAAGTCACGTGGCTCCATGTTGGCGGAGAGCTAGCTCATGGAACCTAGCCTCCGCCTTTTGGTCTGGTGCCTCACTGTTCTGCCACTGTATTCGTTCTGATAGGCTTAGTGAAGTATCACAGAGTTTCCTAAAATACCCTCCACCAAGCTTTGGGAAATGATGAAGCTACCACTTCAGAGGTGCTTTGTGTGAGATCATGCCAGGGGCACAGAGCACTCCTGGCTCACTAGCTGATTTTGGAGGTACAGCAGCAGGCGAATGGGTTGGATATCTCTGACTTTGTCAGGATTAAGATAAGATGTGAAGCCGTCTGATACAAAGTCAGCCCCTCCCAGGCACTGTTGGTGGAGTTGGACAAGGTTGCGATCGTGAGAGCGAAGGACTTTGGAGTGCTAGTTCATCATATTCTGTTGCTCCGTCTCTGGAAAAACCATCCCGAAAAACCGAAAACAGTTTACTAAAGTATTAAGCTGCTAAAATTATTAAGGGATTTAAAATGCCAGACTTGTTCTTGCCTCTTTTAGAATCCATAGCTAAATTACTTTAATGAGGTACATACAGTAAATGAGTTCATGAAAAGTCTTCATCATCTTCATGATTCCATGGACACTTAGATGTGTTGATCACGATGGGAGTTACGTAGGATTTGAGGGAGAGGCCTGGCCCCTTAAGGTGTCCATGACTAAGGTCTGGTTTTAGTTGGAGATTTAGAAGTTGGGTTGCCCTCAACACCCAAATTTATCAGGCTCAAGAGGAAACTATTCTTGCTTAAATTCATAATCAAATATAGAGGCTGTGTGCTAATTGAATTTACTGTAAGAAATACACGTTTCTGCCTTTAGGGCTAAACAGTTGTCAGTTGGTCAGTGTGTATCTTCTCTGTGAAGAGCCTTTAAGGGGAGCCAGATTTTACTACTCAGAAGATTACTTGATAAGATTGGACTTGGATGAGAGCAATCAGGGTTTTTTAACTTTTCATTTTGGAAAACTTAAGACCTACATAAAAGTAGAACAGTACAATCAGCCTTTATTAAAACTCACCACTAGTAAGACTCAGTGGCCAGTCTTAATTTTATATGTTCGTGCATGTGTGTATGTATCCCCTGCCTCCTATTACTTTCAGGCAAGTGTCAGACACACCATTTAATCTGTAAATAGTTCAGCATGTATTTCTAAAAGTTAAGAAACAAGTTCATTAATGAAAATAAACTGGATGAACTTTTAATTGGCCGGAGTCCTCAACTGTAGAACTGGTCTGGTAGCTTACTTTCCGCTGTGTGTCTCGAAGGGACCATGTAATGAGTCTGCTGTTCGATGTAGAAAGACTGTGCGTCACCTCCCTTTTTGTTACATTTTTTCTTCAGATCACAAGATGTTTACAGTTGACCCTGGAACAATGTGGGGAGATCAGGCATGCCAACCACCCCCACCCCCACCTCCTGTGTGGTCAAATCCACATACATACTTGACTCCCCCAGAACTGCCAAAAGCCTGTTGACCAGAGCCTTACCTCCAACATAGTTGATGAACACACATTTTGTATGCGTATTATATATTGTGTGCTTACAATAAAGTAAGCTCAAGGAACAGTGTTGAGAAAATCATAGGAGACCATGCATTTACCATGCTGTAAAAAAAATCCCTGTATAAGTGGACCCATGCAGTTCAAATTCGTGTTGTTCAAGGGTCAGCTGTATTTTTCATTTTGGATTAAAACCTATTTCTTGCCTTCTTGAGGTTGTAATAAACTAGTCCTATTTCGGCTTCAGTGTTTATCTCCTCTCCTTATACCGTCACACCTGCAGGCAGTCTGTCTACTTTTTCCATATATAGTTAGTGTCACAGAGGACACCTCATACATACAGGTTGTCAGCCACCTTCTGATTAAAGTTTCTAGAGATGTTGCAATGGAACAACTTAGGGTGGGAGTTTTTTGAGCTTGTGTCGGTTCCATGCTTCTAAAAATGCATTTTAGATGGGCTGTGTGAATATTTTTAAACATTATTCTAAAGTGCATGAAACAAAAGAAAAACACTTGAGAATTGTGTATTTTCTGTAGGATGGAACTTTGTTTAGGGCCGATTTTCGGGTTTGAGTTCAGACTGATTTTTTAGTTGTTTATGAAAGAACCCCAGGTGACTACTTTTTAAAAATTTTGTATCACAATTGTAATGCTTGTACATGGTTCAAAAAACAACATTAGAAGTGTTAGGTGATCTCTCTCCCCTTCTCCTGTCCTCCTGTTCCTTTTCAGGAACTGTTAAACAGTTACTCTTGCTGGAGGGAGGTGGGGGATGTAAGCATATATGTATAGACCTTTTTTTATATATGAAAGTACACCATATGTTTTGAATCTTGCTGTTTTCACTCGTATATTTAGAAACATTGGAGATCTAGGAGACCACCCTTTTACGTTTTAAACATGTAGTTTTTCAAAGTACATTTCAAGTAAACCAAAGCAGAGACGTAAATGTGCTTTTCATTGTTGTATCAGATTTTTTAATTTCCTACTTTAAAAATGCAGTTTGAGAGTCCTTGATCTATTTCTTCCCCTCAGCCATCCCAAGTAGCTCAGTTGTCAACAGATTTAAGAATGTTTTAACAGCTTTGGGAAATAGTTTGGCATAAGGGTCCGTGCCCTAACTTCTCTTGTGGCTATTCCACTCCTAGATACATACCCTAGAGAAACTCTTACACATGTGTGTCAGGACATGGATGTGAAAATGTCATAACAGCATTGTTTGTAATAGGAAGAAAAGGAAAACCAAAACAAACTGGGAAGACCCCATATGTCCTTCCGTCCACTGGATAAATACCGTGGCGTATTCCTACCAATTCTGTGGGATTACACAGAAGTCCAGCTGAACTACAGCTACACGTGTGAACACAGATGAATCTCAGTGGTCGGAAAACAAGTTACAGAAGACTACATCCGCCACAGTTCCACTTCTGTGAAGGTCAAAACCGAGCGGTTAAATTAAATCTGTGGTAAATGAAAGAAAAGCAAGGAAATGATTAACATGAAATTCATTGTTACCTATTGCGACGATGGAGGGAGACGAGACCACGGAGGGCAAGGAGCAGCCTTCAGAGGAACTGCTGACAGTGCTCTGTTGCGAGAGCTGGGTGGGTGGTTTCTTTTTTAAACTGTATGTTTATGTGCTTTTTGTATGTATGATATTTCTTAATAAAATTTAAATTTAAAGAAAGAATGGGAAAAGGTCTTGGTGTAGGTAGCGACTAATAAAACATAATAAAAGCACACTGTATGTAATGAAGTTTACCCTCGTTTAATGACTGGCAGATGTAAAAGGTACAGTTTCTTGAGCACCAAATTTAGGGTCTTAATTGTAGTCCTTTAAAAAGCTAGAAGCAGAGCCTAAGTGTATGTTTTCTCTGCGATCACTTATTTTTATCTTTCCATAATTTTCTTTTGGGTGTCAGCCAGGGAGCTGCTACTTTTGTAGCTGTGCATTTCTTACACATTCATGCCCTTCCAGAAAGGGAACTTGTTGGGTGAAAAGAGCCATACTCCTGGCTTGTGGTCAGCACATCCTTCCCCTCTTCAAGCTAGATTGTCGAATCAGAGGGGCTACTCCATTTCGGCCTTGTTCTACTCTTGGTAGGAGTCCCATGAAATGTTAGATGTTCGCTCTTCAAAAGGGAAGTAGTTGAAAGTAGGAATGTACCTGCAGGTACATGAAATTCACCTGTGCCAGCAGTGGACTTCTTACCCCCAACCATGGTCCCCAGGTGAGCCTTTAATCCCCTAGTGGGAGCTTAGGGCTTAGCCCTGAGTTTCTTCTGTGCATCCCTGAGTCCTAGTGCATCGGGTGCTGTTTTGACACCGTGGAAAGGTCTGTGAGCAAAATAGGAACACCACCTTCTCTGGGTGGAGGCTGTCAGGCCCTGTGAGCTGTGCAGGAAGGATTTCTGCGCTGAGGGGTAGAAGGGAGGTACAGCTGATTTACCAGTCACCTCATTGTAAATGAATGTAGGTTGTGAACGACTAAGAATTCTAGATCATTCTGCCTTGTTTTAACCTAAATGTGTTCTGGAACTTTTTAAGATAGCATCCTAGTATCGGATTCATTTCAACAACTTAAAAATCTTCAAATGACATCAAGTTGGCGTAAAAGTTGGTGGAATTGTAGCTTCCTCAGAAATTCGTTTTTGCAATCTCTGCACGAATATAAATTATAATGAAAATTGCTCTTGAAGCTTCAAATGTTTATTCTCAATCTTCATCCTTAAGGCTATTCGTGTTTGTTACAGGAAGTCAGTTTTTATAATGTTTGGTGCAAACTGTTGATTGGAATGGATATTGAATTTGCTCAACAACCTGGTGATAATTCAGTTGCTGCCCTTGTTGAATTACTGTAACCATGAGGCATCCTGTAGGTTCTGCTGTTAACGTAGTGTAAGCTTTCCTCCTGACTGGCATTTTGTAATCGAATTCTACCATATTCACCTAAAAACAAATGAAAGTCTCAGTTTCCCACAAAGGGTGATTTGGGACCATTAACAGCCTAATCTGGAGCTCCTGCCCAAATTTTCCGTATTTTTTTAAAGTTTATTTTGTGAGAGCTTGCATGCGTGCACGAGCAAGCTGGGAAGGGGCAGAGAGAGGGAGAGAATCCCAAGCAGGTTCTGCACTGTCAGTGGGGAGTCTGACACACAGGGCTCGGACGGGAGGTGATTGCCTTGAGCCGAGATCAAAAGACACTTAACTCACTGAGCCACCCAGGCACCCCACAGATTTTCCTTATTATTCAAAATAAATTGAGAATACCTGAGGGAGGTGGCACTTGGGGATGGACCCCTTGTCATCCTCCAGAATCCTGTGGCACTAGAACAGTGCTACGTGAAATTGGCCCACATTAGGGGCTGTGTGGTCTTTCAAAAAGACCTGTGACTTCTTCCCAGCTGAGATGCTCCCACCAAAGAGATCCATGGGTACTAAGCAAATTGCAGATTCAGGCCTCGTATACTCGTCTCATTTCTCTGAATGGAATGGTACATCTGTACCCACGTGGTTTAATAAGACTGCTCTTTGGACAGTTGGGTGTCTAGTGTGTGCCCCCCACCCTCCATCAGCCCTGAAGTATTGAGAATTTGGGAGATGAGGCCAATTTCATGTGCTGGGGAAGACAAGACCTGGTGCTTGCCCAGAAGGAGCTATGGTATTGTATAGCTCAGTTCCATGGGGATTAGTGGCGACTTTGTAGCCCAGGAGTAACCGCTGAGAAAAGAAGTGACCATGTACAGTGTGTTAACGTGGGTAAATGGGGTCAAACAGCACCCGAGTGCTTCCAAAGTACTGGTGGTTCTCAACTAGGAGTTTGGGAGGGTTGACCCAGAAGGATTCTAGATAGTGTGGTGGAAGGAGCTCAGCGTGGGATGGGATGACAGCCTATCTTGGAGCTAGTTGTCGGTAAGGGTGCCTGCCAACTTTGTTCTTTCCATCTGTTTAGTAAGAGTTCATGGCCGTGGGCTGTGCCTTGGCTGTTCTACAAGTTGTATGTTAAAAGTGGCCCCAAAGGTAGTTACTCAAGTCCTGCCATTTTATAGGCAAGTTTAAAAGTGTAAGTAGGAAATGATGGTATGACATGCTTTTAAAGATGGAGCATCAAGGGGGGTGGTGGCGCCGGACAGGCTCGCTCTGGAGCATGTGACTCTTCATTTTGGGGTTAGGAGTTCAACCTCCATGTTGGGTGTAGAGATTATTTAAAGATTAAACAACAACAGCAACAACACTGGTTGGACCAGTGTGCCAAGGGGGTCTTGGCTTTTCCAGGTCTATCAGCTTACCCTCCCCCCAACCCTTTTGTAGTGAACATGAACATGAACATGACCCTGGCCGTTTGTCCTGACTGAACCTCAGTAGTACATACCTATGCCTGATCAGGATTGACCTACAACTCTACAAAATAAACTTGTGTTTATAGGTACCATACTGCACAATTTTTTAATAGCTCTATTTGTCAGAGCACTTTGAAATTTTATCCCGGTCCAGAGAAGTTCAAGACAAGGGAACGATTTTCCAAAGTACCCACATGAAGTTAGCAAACCAGTACATGCACCCCAGACTGCATTGTTTATAAAACATTGACTCGAGTCGTTCATTTCTGGGATTTTCTGGGATTTTCAGGTTTGCAGCGTGGCTGTTGTTAAGCAGGGCTTCTCTGTCAGGGATGGTGCATGTGCTACCAATTCAGAGCTTCCATTTTTCATTGAAACGAGTTTTATTTCCTGGAAGTCCTGTAGTCTTAAAATGTCTTTGTCCTTAATATGCAAAAGAGATTTTTACAGTTTATAAATAGCATGTCAAATTATTAAGATGAAAAAGTCTTGATGGCCAGCGTCTTGGGTTCTTGTCTAAACTCAGGCTGTTTCTGTTTGGTTTCTCAGTCTATTCATGGTAAACTCAGCAGTTCAGAAGGTTTTTTTTCCTTTCTTTGGTCTCTGTTGTAGGTTTCTAATAGGACTATAGTCTCAAATTGATATTGCTGAAGAGAAAACTTCAGGCCAGGGCATTAAAAAAAAATCCAGAAAATATGATCTTCCTGCCAATTCTTTATACCGTTAGCCGAGACACCAGTGAGTACTGTTAAAGGTATTTTTAAAGCTTTAAAAAAAATAATGCCCAGAGAAGTGAGATTTTTCTTCTGAAATAAAGAATTGAGACCTGTGTTTTGAATCTGATAAATCTATAAAAGTGCAAAACTATTTTGTGTCGTGAGATTACAAAGGCCGACTGTTGCTAAGCAGGTAAGGGTGAGTTAGTATTTTCCTTGCCAGGGATCATGTTACTTACTGTTAACCGGCCAGGTTTGCAGAGGTAGAAGGGGCCATATGCTTTGAACTGAGTCTTAAATATGGGCACTAAGTTATCATTCAGGCCGTTTTAAAGGGTTTATGAATTTAGGGGGGCGCCTGGGTGGCTCGGTCGGTTAAGCGTCCGACTTCGGCTCAGGTCATGATCTCACGGTCCGTGAGTTTGAGCCCCACGTCAGGCTCTGTGCTGACAGAGCCTGGAGCCTGTTTCAGATTCTGTGTCTCCCTCTCTCTCTGCCCCTCCCCTGTTCATGCTCTGTCTCTCTCTGTCTCAAAAAAATAAATAAATGTTAAATTTTTTTTTAAAGGGTTTATGAATTTAGGGGTGTAAGTCTGTAAAAAGGACCAGATTGAAAATGACCTAGCTCCTGTGTTTGGCTATCCTGTAGCCAGAATTTCCAGTGTCTTGTTTTCACATTAGGAATGCAGAAGGTAAATGATTAGATTCACAGAACATTAATTTTGCCCACTTAGAACCTTGGAAACCCCACCTTTCTGAGCAGCGTGTTTGGTGGCCTGATCTTCACTTGCTCTGGCTTAACCCCTCATTCACAGCAACTCACTTTTAGTAGATTTTGAGAACTCAGCTCTCCTCTGTTCAGTTCAACTTCAGTGAAGTCATTTTCTTTGGGCCTCTGAATTCTGACTTTAAGCACCAGCTCTAGATCACCCCCAAATTCATTTGTAAAAGAAACAATACCTAATTTAAAGCCTTTCAGTTGACATCGTTGGTGATTATAGCATAGGTAATCCCAAGAAAATAATGAATAGACACGGAGCTTTTATTGGTGTATATAAACTTGAAGTTATCTGAGGCTTTTCTTGGGATGCTGGGCAAGCTCTGGGGTGTATGCCCCATTATACCCCCCAACAAGCTTGCAGTTTGAAGCCTGGCTAGGATTTAAAATATGCAATGAATATTTAAATGTGTCACCCTTGAGCAATCCACGGTGGGTGTTTGAACTTGCTGGTTATTTGGAAAGCTTGAAGGAAATGTTTAGCCCTGGGGTTCTGTATCCTTCAGAAGCCGTTGTGCCGAGGTGCAAATCATCCTGTGTGACTCCTACTGTACCCCCCTCCCCAGGACTTCAGGGTGACAGGCCTTGAGGTAGTTCTACCGCCATCTTTTTTGGAGACTGTGGTTTGGAGTCTCCAAACTTCGCTGTCCTTAAGAAGGAGTAGTTGACCGAAGGTGGAAGGACCCAAATGGAGTTTGGCTTTGCATCATGGTCTAGGAGCTGAGTCCTCACCTAGACAGGGGTCCTCAGGTGTGGCATCACCTGGGTCAGTTGGCATCTGGACTGGAGCCTTGTTCCTATTCACCTGGGAAAGAACTAGAAAGCGTTGAACAGCAGCACCTCCGTGTTTGGTGCTCTGCCAGATCTGCCAGTTGAACAGGGACAATGATGCCCCCTCTCCACTCCTGCTCCGCAGTTCCGCCTCCTCCTTGACCGAGAAGCCAAGTCATGAGAAGGGCAGTAATTATGTTGAGAGTTGAAGAGCAATTTTCCTTAATCACGGCCCAAATCATGAAGAGGCGCCGAGACGCTATTTTTAAGTGGTATGTAATCTGGGGAAGAAAGACAATCTGGGTGCTCAACTCGAGCTCCTACTTAAATATTTTCGGCACTGAGTGCTTCGTGTCCCCGGTTCTCCAGCAGAGCTCGACAGCTAGAAGAGTCCCTTTCTCGAGCATTTTCTCAACCAGAGGGAAGGGAAAGGAATGAATGTTCCTTTCCAGGTGCCAAGGCCTTTCCCATTCTTAACGGTGTCCGTCCTGCACGTGGAGAGTCTGCACCATGCACGGTGCCCCACCCTGGGGAGATGATTAGAACCACCGCCACAGAACCCCGGAGTGGTCTCTGCCCTAGAGTTTACAGACGAGCAGGAGAGAGAGAGAGGGAGAGGTAAATCAGGTGACCTCAGGTAAAGGTGAAATGTCAGTTGTGAGGGCCAGGTACACAGCACGGAAGCACGGAAAGGGGTCAAGGAAGGTCTCCCTGAAGGCAAGGCCTTCGAGCTGACATCTGAGGGATGAGTAGGCTTAACCAGATCCAGAGGGAAGAAGGGCCTTCCAGGGCTGGGAACAGCAGAAGGAACCTGTGTGGATGGAGTGGCGTTTTTGAGGAAAGACAGGCAATCCAACATGGCCACCGGGCAGAGCTCGTGGGGGACAGTGGCCGGGTTGGGGGAGCCTGTGCCGTCCAACTCGGGAGCCGTGAGTCCTGTGAAATGAGATACGCTTATTTCATAAAAATACATAAAATAGGGGCGCCTGGGTGGCTCAGTCAGTTAAGCATCTGACTCTTGGCTTCCGCTCAGGTCACAATCTCATCACAGTTGGTGAGTTCGAGCCCCGCATTGGGCTCTGCACTGACAGCTTTGGAGCCTGCTTGGGATTCTCTGTCTCCTCTCTCTGCCCCTCCCCTGTTCTCTCTCTCTCTCTCTCTCTCAAAAATAAATACATAAACATTAAAAAACTAAAATACAACTTCAAAGACAGGAAAAGTGAAATATTTACTTTTCAATATTGGTTCTACGTTGAAATGATAATTTTGATATGCTGAGTGAAGTAAATATATTAAAATTAATTTCACCTGTCTTTACTTTTTTAAATGTGGCTGCTAGGAAATTTCTAATTACATGCATGGTTTACATCATATTTTTACTGGACAGCACTGGTCTAGGTGAAAGATTTTGGTTTTTGTTCTAGAACAACACCCAGCCATTAGATAGTTCTCAGCCCAAGGTTGTCCTAATCAGATTTGCATTTTGTTGGGGGGGGGGTAGGAAACAAGACTCACTGTCCTCAAAAGAATCCTGTGGGGTGTTGACATCATTCCCATTTTCAGACGAGACATTTGAGGCCAACGGGTGAAGTAACTTGCTTCAGTTTGCTCCATGAGGAAATGGCAGGACCCGGACGTGAACAGGGCCAGCCCCATCGGCAGAGCCCAGAGCGAATGGAAGATCCGCAAAACGGCTTCCCCAAAGCGGCACCCCCTACCAGATGGGCGACCCCCAAGCAATTGCGATGCCGCCCCCCCCCCCCCCCGCCTGCACGCATCTGTACCTGGATGGGGGTGGGCGAGAGGTTCCCGTCTCTTGCCTGCCTGTGGCCCTCAGAACATGCCCCTGCCTTGTCTGCCTCAACTCCCAACTCTTGCTGGAATCCCTGCCAGGGGCCGAAGATGACAACAGAACCAGGACTCTGGTGGAGGTTATGCGGTGGGAGGGTGGGGGGGAAGGAGTGGGACCTCACACCCCCGGGAGCCAAGGCTCCGAGCTCCCAACCCCCCAGCACATGCTCCACTGTCTCAGCTGACTTCACTTACCAGACGGACTGCAAGATAAAATTATTTCAAATGTCAAGCCAGTGACCACAGAGCATTGCATCCCAAGCGTGGGGCCCTGCACGGCTGCTGGGATCACAGGCCCAAGAAGCCAGACTTGCTTTGGACTCAAAAAGTATTCTTTCCACACGGCCCAGGGCCTCCCAACCTCTCCCAGGACAGCGGGATCTGTAGTCTTGTCTTTGCCCTGCACTCTGAGCCGCGGAGCCAGCCCCTCTCTCGGGAAGCCCCTCAGCGCTGGCGAGCCTGTCCGATTAAGAGACCCTGGACCGGGTCTCTCGAGGAGGTCAGAAAGCATGCCCTTCGAAGGCACACAGATTTGGGTCTGAAGTTTTCCTCTGACGCAGCAGCAGTGGCTCATGAGACAAGTTACTTCACCTCTCCGAACTTTAGTTTTCTGATGGGATTCGTAATCTCTGCCTTTGAGAAGTTGCAAGGACCAAGGAAGAAGTGAGCGTCAGCGATTGCTGGCTGCTATTACCCTTCGTCACAGCTATGGAAGCTTGCCTCCCCCTGCAAGGACCCTTGGTCTGCTTCCTTCGCTCCCGGCTTCACCAGTGGCAGAGCTGGCGAGGGCCACCGGCCCCTCCCAGATCCCTGAGGACTCCATGGGAAACAGGTCTTCTAGACTCACCTGCCAGCTTCTTCGTGTCCCACGATTGGGACATTTGGCCACGATTCATCAGATCAGTGTCCCCTCTGGCATGTGTGCACGAGCTCGCAACCACATAAGCACCTCCAAAAGCCCCAGTGCGTCCGTCTGCAGGGCAACAAGTGTGTTGTGTCGCTGGCCTGGTGAGATGGGGCAGGGGGTTGCCATGTTATAGATGGGCCAAGTAAGACTCAGCGGTGTCGTAAGACTTGCACGGAATGATGTGAGTGAAGTTCGAGGCTCCCTCCTCCCTCAGGCTGTGTCCATCGGGTAACACCCGTAGGCTAATAGTGCTCGCCCAAGGGAATGCGCCCCTGGAAGGCTCGGCCCCCAGCCCCCAGCCAGACCCAGGCAGCGTTAGCCTTTCCTCTCTGGAAAAGGTTAGCAGCTACTACATCAGGGGTAAGAAAAGCCAAACACTTAGGTTCTTGGATCGAACAGGCTTCTCGTCCTCCCCTGTTCCCTCCCCCATTTCGCCTCCCATCCTGTGAGGGAGGGAGACCAATCACGGCCCAAACCCCAATGGGACACTCAAGAAAGCGGGAAGACCCCAGCCCACAGCTGGGAGACTCTGCCGTCGACCATGATCCCAGATCTCTTGATTTCAAACATTAAACTGGAGGAGGCAAGGACCGGAGCAGGACGTTCGATGAAGGGTGGGTGGGGCTAGGCCAAGTCCCAGAGAGGGCTGCTGCCTCAAAGGGCTGCTGAGGATAGGAGCCCACAGGTCCGGGAACGACTCTCACATTTCATTTAACTCTCCAGGGACAGGGCATCAGAAGGCCGGAGGAAGCCAAGGAGATCATAGCTCACAGGTTCTCATCACTCAGGAAGCCTTAAAAACAGTGGGTGCCTGGGTCCCACCCTCTGAAGGGTCCTACATCGTTGGTCTGGGGTGCCGTCTGGGCCCTGGAATATTTAAGAGGTCCCCAGCTGATTTTAATGTGTGGCCCCAGTTGAGAACTGCCGATTTGGTCAAACTGCTTAAGGGGCAGATGAGGGTAACGGAGACCCGAGGAAGTGCTCACTGATGGTCGCCTGGGCTGCCAGGCACAGGCCTGGGGCCAGCTCCGGGCTGCAGGGTCGCCAGCCCGACGCTGCCTCCCCTCGGCATGCGGTGGTGCCCTTTCTGCCAGGACTGGAGGAAGGTGGGGCTCCAGCAGAGAAGGAAGCAGCCTGAGAATGGGGAAGAGAATGCACTTTGGCCAGTCTGGCCACCAGGGTGTGGTCAACCATAAAAAGAACCCTTCTTCGCCTCGGTCACCTGAGTGGGCGGGGGGCCTAGAGATGAGGAGGGGCTGGAGATAAAAAGGCTTGGACTGAGGGGGAACCTCCATCCATTTCCATTCACAGCTCTGTCCATTCACTCACGAGCTACCCATTCACGGATCCCTTCATTCACATATTCACGCAACAAGGCTCGCTTTTTCTTCTCATTTTCGGAGCTCTCTTTTTGGGTCCCTTTTAATGTATTTAACTTGTTTTCAATCAGAATATTACATGCTCTGGTTTCAACCGTCTAATGTTGCTCAAAATCAGGGCCATTAGCTAGGAAGAAGGCAAAGTGCCTGGTGGGGAGGGAGTCGCACAGGCCTTGGTGTGGGTCTTTTTCATTCATCATGCTGGGCACTCCGTGGCCCCTTTTATTTATGTCTTAGCTTTAGGGGTGCCTGGGTGGTTCAGTCGGTTAGGCGTCCAACCTTCGGCTCAGGTCATGATCTCACGGTTCGTGAGTTCGAGCCCCGCGTCGGGCTCTGTGCTAATAGCTCAGAGCCTGGACCCTGCCTGGGATTCTGTGTCTCCCTCTTTCTGCCCCTCCCCCTCTTGCCCTCGGTCTCTCTCAAAAATAAATAAAACGTTAAAAAAATGTATTTAAGGGGCACTTGTACCCCAATGTTTATAGCAGCACTTTCAACAATAGCCCAATTATGGAAAGAGCCTAAATGTCCATCAACTGACGAATGGATAAAGAAATTGTGGTTTATATACACAATAAAATATTATGTGGCAATGAGAATGAAATATGGCCTTTTGTAGCAACGTGGATGGAACTGGAGAGTGTGATGCTAAGTGAAGTTAAGTCATACAGAGAAAGACAGATACCATATGTTTTCACTCTTATGTGGATCCTCAGAAACTTAACAGAAGTCCATGGGGGAGGGGAAGAAAAAAAAAAAGAGGTTACAGAGGGAGAGAGCCAAAGCATAAGAGACTCTTAAAAACTGAGAACAAACAGGGTTGATGGGGGGTGGGAGGGAAGGGAGGGTGGGTGATGGGTATAGAGGAGGGCACCTTTTGGGATGTGCACTGGGTGTTGTATGGAAACCAATTGGGCAATAAATTTCATATTAAAAACATTTTTAAATGTATTTATGTATTTTGTGTGTGTGTGGGGCGTAGCTTTTTATTTTTACAGTTTCAAACTTACGTAAAAGTTGCAAGAATTTATACCCTTTACCCATGGTTCACATTTTGCCACATTTGCTTTAAATTTTTTCTAAATATGTATATATATGTATGTGTGTATATATACACATTTCCCCCCCCCCCAACCATGTGAGAGTAAGTTGTAGACCTCATGTTCCTTTCTGCCCAAAGACATCAGGGTGTCTTTCCTAATATGAAGGCTATTCTCTTCCATGGCAGGATACAAGGATCAAACTCAGGAAATCTAACATCGATATAATGTCATTACCTAAACCTTGGTCCATACTCAAATTTTATCAATTAACCCACAATATCTTTTTTTGCTTTTTTTTTTTTTTTTTTTCTTCCTGGTGCAGGATTCAATTCAGGATCATGCACCGCATTTAACAGTCAAGTCTCATAAATTTCTTTAATCTGGACTAGTTCTTCAGCCTTTGTTTTTCATGACATTGACATTTTTGAAGGATCCAAGCCAACAGTTTTGTCATTCTTCCCTCAGTTGGCTTTGTCTGACATTTCCTCATGATTCGATTCAAATTAAGCCCTTTGGCAGCAATGCCGGAGAAGTTCTGTCCTGTCTCTCTTAGTGCGTCCACACCAGGGGGCACGTGTTGGTTCGCCCCATTTGAGGGGACGGTGACTTCAATTACTTGGGAGAGGAGGCGTCTGCCAGGTTTTCCTCTGCAGGCTTTGTTTTCCTCCCTTTGTAATTAGTGTGTATTTTATGGGGAGATATTGTGAGACCCGAGTTTTCAGATCTTCACCCCTTGGTATTTAGAATTCATTGAAGACTTTGGCTTGAAGCAATTGTGACACATAATAATTGCAAAATGGTGATTCTTGAATTCCATTATTCTTTAAATAATAATATACCAGGGGCGCCTGGGTGGCTCAGTCGGTTAAGCGTCCGACTTCGGCTCAGGTCATGATCTCACGGTCCGTGAGTTCGAGCCCCGCGTCGGGCTCTGTGCTGACAGCTCAGAGCCTGGAGCCTGTTTCAGATTCTGTGTCTCCCTCTCTCTCTGCCCCTCCCCTGTTCATGCTCTGTCTCTCTCTGTCTCAAAAATAAATAAACATTAAAAAAAAATAATATACCAGATATTATATAAATATTTGGTATTCTACTGTAAGGAAGAGATTTCCTTCTCATTCCTTCATCCGTCAGCAATATGGACTCATGTGTTCTTATTTTATATGGTGGGTTATGATCCATTACTATCATCATTTAAAAATTTTTAAAAATTTTTATGGTTTCTGCTTTAAAACATTTTATGTATTTATTTATTTAAAAAAGTTTTTTTATGTTTATTTATTTTTGGGAGTGTGAGAGACAGAACATGAGTGGG
Organism: Lynx canadensis; assembly: GCF_007474595.2. Lineage (NCBI taxonomy): Eukaryota > Metazoa > Chordata > Mammalia > Carnivora > Felidae > Lynx > Lynx canadensis. The sequence continues at coordinate 34,471,231 of NC_044316.2, read as the reverse complement.
GGAGGGGCAGAGAGAGAGGAGACAGTCCGAAGCAGGCTCCAGGCTCTGAGCTGTCAGCGCAGAGCCCGACGTGGGGCTCGAATTCGCAGACCGAGAGATCATGACCTGAGCCGGAGTTGGTGGCTTAACCAACTGAGTCACCCAGGCGCCCCAAAGATTTTATGTATTTAATCTTGACAACCAATGTGGGGCTCAAACTCATGACCCTGAGATCAAGAGTCACACACTCTACCGACCCAGCTGGCCAGGGGTCCCTATTTTGATGTTCAAATGATCCCAAATTTATACAGTATGTACTTCCCATATTCTGTGACATATCTCCATCATTTTATGAGCACTTTCTTAATTTCTGGCACATCAAGATGTTCTGGGCTCAACTTGTGCCTCCCCACCTCAGCCCTGGAATCCGTCGCTGCTCCAAGAAGCCAGATTCCTTCTAGTGGGGGGGGGAAGAGGTGTACTCATTCCTACAGAGATGCCAAGAAGAATGCATCGGGACCCTTTCAGTGGACAGAACTGGAACCACACATATACACTTGCACGTACACACATATGCACGGGCTTCCATATCGATTTCTGTGTTTATGTATGGAAGACCCCAAGTTCATTACTGAGACTTCCACCTCCATCCCCCAACATCGGGCTCTCCCTGGCTTTCTTCAGTCCCATATTACAACTCTCTCCCTCAACAGTGGGAAATCAGGCTCCTAACCCCTTTAATATATTTACTCATCTACTAATCCTACGATCCACAGAAAATAGTTCCAGTGCTGCTCGTTTGAAACGACAGGTTCCGGGGCGCCTGGGTGGGTGGCTCAGTCGGTTGAGCGTCCGACTTCGGCTCAGGTCATGATCTCACGGTCTGTGAGTTCCAGCCCCAGGTCGGGCTCTGTGCTGATGGCTTGGAGCCTGGAGCCTGTTTCAGATTCTGTGTCTCCCTCTCTCTCTGACCCTCCCCCGTTCATGCTCTGTCTCTCTCTGTCTCAAAAATAAACGTTAAAAAAAATAAAAAAATTAAAAAAAAAAGAAACCACAGGTTCGTTGTTTGTGATTGTGCTTTAGAGTTCTTCCCGAACCTTGTCGATACTTTTTTAAGCATATGAAACATGGCGTGGTTCTAAGAATCAAAACTGTACAAAAATGTATATTTAGAGAAATATCATTCGGCATTTCTGCCCCTTCCATTGGGTTCTCATCTATTTCCTGTGGGAAACGAATCCCCGTAGTTTTTTCTTTTTTAAGTTTATTTGTTTATTTAGAGAGAACGCGCATGCGTGAGGGGGGAGAGGCGGAGAGAGAAGAGAATCTCAAGCAGGCTCCACGCTGTCAGCGCCGAGCCTAACGTGGGGCTCGATCCCACAAACTGTGAGATCATGACCTGAGCTGAAATCAGGAAGCTGACGCTCAACTGGCTAACCCACCAGGTGCTCCCTATCTCTGTAGTTTTTGAGCCATCATTTCTAGATTTCTTTTTGCAGAATTAACCAGGTGGATGTTTATTTTCTTGTTATTTCTTCTTTTCTTACAGAAAGAGTAGTACATATATTCTTTTCTACCTTGCTTTTTATTCACTAACAATCCATCTGGAAGTTATTTTATTGTATGTACGTATGTATTTAATTTATTTTTAAAGATTTTATTCTCAACTAATCTCTACACCCAACATGAGTCTTGAACTTATAACTCTGAGATCGAGAGTCTCATGCTCTACTGACTGAGGCAGCCAGATGCCCCTGGAAATCGTTTTATATCAGTTCCTAGAGATCGCCTCCCCACTACCTGTATGGGCATTCTGTAGTCGATTCAATTAATTGCCTACATACAGGTATTCAGCATATTTCCAATATTTTGTAATTACAGATAATGCCATAATTAGTAATCTGCCTATGTATTTTTTTTATTGTTGAAGGTTTATATTCTGGGTAGATTCCTAGAAGTAGCATTGGTGGGTCACAAAGTAAATGCATACATGGTTTTGTTAGACATGACCAAACTTCTCTCCATTAATGCTTAACCATTTCCTGTTCCCTCCAGCCACATACAAGAGTGCTTGGCTCCCCATGGCCTCACGAACAGACTGTTGTCAAGCGTTTGCCTATCAGATAGAAGAGATGCCATGTTGGAATGTAGATTTTACTATTACTGAGGGATGATGAGGCCAAGAGATCAGGAGACCACTAGCACTGGGAAGGTAGTGTTACTCACAGTTCCCAAGAGGAAGGGGACATGGTGTGCCACCTGGGGCCATACAGGTCGGTCAGGAGGCAGAGGCAGTGAGACGGAAGTGTAGACAAGAGCCTTTATTTCAATGGGAAGAATGGCTAAGCAGGTTTAGGACTGGCTGGTCTGAATGAACGTTTCACTGGGCTCTGGGGTATAGAGGCAGCCTAGTCGTCTGGTACCCAGCCCTGGGTTGTTAGGGCAAGTGGAGAATGGCCCAGAGCGTGGGAGCTTTATACCCTGCCACATTTGCATTCTTCTGTTGTTTTGGCTTTATCATTTAGCCAAATGGCCTTTTTCATTGTTTAGAGAGAATTCTTCACGCGCCTCTGGCCTGAAGTTAGCACAGCATAGGCATTGGCTGTCTTTGTCTGGACTTTTTCAAGGACATTTCTGGAGTGAACAATCTCGGAAGTTAGAGATAGTGTCTCTCTCCAGAGCCAAGGGCAGGTTTCTTTACTGTCAGTGTAACAAAGATAATGACTCCTTCTGGGTCAGGCAAGCCTACTGACCATTGTAAAAGATTCTGGTTCCCTGAGGTCAGGGTCCTCCTTTGCAAGCTGTTTTTTTTTTTTTTTTTTAATTAAAAAAAAATTTTAATGTTTATTTTTGAGAGAGGGACAGAGCATGAGCGGTGAAGGGGCAGAGAGACAGGGAGACACAGAATCTGAAGCCGGCTCCAAGCTCTGAGCTGTCAGCCCAGAGCCTGACGTGGGTCTCGAACCCACGAACTGCGAGATCACGACCCGAGCCGGAGTCGGATGCTTAACCGACTGAGCCACCTAGGCGCCCCACAAGCTGTTTTATTATGATGATTTTTTAAATTATTTGTGTATCTTACTTTGAAAAAAAAAAGAAAAAAAGACTTTTAACGGCTTTGAGGAAGGTATTGAGATACCAAAGACCGTGCACCCCCAGGCCGCACCTTCCCTCAGCTGTTTAGTTTTGTCTCCTTGGGGAGAAGGGACATCACTGTGGCCATACATGTGTTTTCTTTGGTCTTAGAAGCTGCGAGAAGGCTCCCTAGAGAAAGGTGCTGACTTTGTAGCAGACATACATGCGGGGCTGTTAACCACCTTGTATAGCGCTCCCAACCACGAGGGTGGGTAGAAGAGTCCCGAGGCTGTTGCAGGACAAGAGGACTTGAATTTAGGATGAAGGGAACAAGGGCCAGTCTGAGAGCGTTACTCATTGGGGGTGGCGGGATTGCCTATCATGGTGTCGCCACAGGACAATGTTGAAGCGGGTAAGAGCGTGTGAGGCCATCTGTGGGCTTCTCCCCGTGGCCTTGTCCCGGCTTCATTTCTCCTGGACTGTGGGTGTCTCCCTCACCCCAGGAGGTTCAGGCAGGCAGCCGGAAGAGCTGGGGGTGAGGAGGGTCCTGGCACCTGTCCGGCCCACCTGCTGCTTTGAACCCTGGGACTCCCCCTGCCTGACTTTCCTCTGCATCTGTGTGCTTGTTGGCTGCTACGGTATTTGTTGTTTTTTATTTACAAAGTAACATAAAGTTCCTGGTTAAAAAAGAGAAAAGTCAAAACCTCAAAAGCTTGGAAAGTAGAAAATTCAGTTCTCCAGGGCACCTCCCAAGAATCCCCAGGGTTCCCACGAAGGCAGGGGCCCTGAGGTGTGCCCAGCCCGTAGGACGGACCGGTGTCTGGGACCCTGGGGTGCCCAATGTTTATTGAATAAAGAAAGGAATTATGAACGAATGAGCAGTTTGGGAAGCATTTTCCAGTATTTTCTCTATGTGCCTACCAGCGTAAACATAGAAAAAATATGGGGTCATGGTATAAATGCGGTTCTGAATGCTTGAAAAAAATTGAACAATTCCTTGCGGGGGCTTGTCCCTGTTACTTTATACCAGGGTTTCTCAAGTGTGGCACTATTGGTGTTCAGGGTTGGGTCAGGACTCGTTGGGGGCAGTCCTGTGCACCACAGGATGGACAGCATCCCTGGCCTCCGCCCACCAAGATGCCAGTACCACACTCTCCACTGAACGATAATAATACAGGTTTCTAGGTGTTATCAAATGCCCCCTGGGGGCAAGATCGCCCCCCACTGGAGAAACCATAGATTTACAGACCTGCTTCTCTTCTTGGCTCTCAGAGTATTCCAAGAGTGTGGCTGTGGGATCTTTAAGCTCATTTGTCAACGATGCCGAGTTGTTTCCGGTCCCTTGCAAGGGGCCCACCGGAGCACTTGTGTGTTTCCACAGGACACTTTCCAGAAGTGGGACACCGCTGAGCTGAAGCCGGGGCGCCCTCGCATGCATCTGTGTCCCCAGCGAAGAGGCATGACAGGGCCCGCCTCACTGCGGGCTCCGTGGCGATGGGAATTCACCTCTCCAGTCGTTGCCAATTCGATGCGGTTTATGGGCAGTGGCATTTCTTATTTTGTTCTCTTGTAGAACTGTATTGATCGTTCCTTCCAAGAAAATGTGAAGTAAGAGCATTGATCACCAGGAGCCCCCCTTTGGGCTCCGACTTGAGTGGTGTACTTGGAGAAACGCTCCTCCCAGAGATAGGTACGTGTGCGTTTTCAATATTAACTTGCTTTTCAAGCGCTCCGCAATGGGGTCTTAACATCCTCTCTGAACAGAAGGTTGTTGATGAGAGAGCATTAAAGTTTCTAAGCGGTCGGACAATTTTATTTCTACTTTGATTATTTATTCCTAATGTGTTCAATTGTGGTGATGAAATATAGGGCTGGTCTGTACTGTTTCTTTGGGAATTTATTGAGATTTTCTTTGCAGCCTAAGTCAATTTTCATAAATGTTCTTAAATATTACGTTACCTCTAGAACGTAAGTGACACCAGGGCGGAGACACCCCCCCAAACCCCCCCACAACTGTGTCCCCAGGGCTTTGAATGATATCACACACAGTTGGTGCTCAATATCAATCTGTTGAATAAAGAGTGGATGAAGGGCACTGGCTGGCTCAGTCAGAAGAGAGGGCAACTCTTGATCTCAGGGTCATGAGTTCAAGCCCCACGTTGGGTGTAGAGAATACTAAACCATAAACAAATAAGCTTACAAAAAAAAAAAAAAAGGAGCGGGTGGGTGGCCCTTGTAAAGATGTATTCATTGTTTGCAACATACAACTTCCAAGAAGGATGATTATTTTCTTCCTCTTTCAAATATCGGATCTGTTCAGGACTGAGAGACGCTTCCGTTTGTCTCCTTTTCCCTGCGTTTTCTACAGTTTCTGCTTTGTATATGTTTTTTAAACATCTTAAAATAAAACTCACACACTGTAAAACCGGCCCACTTCACAGCGTACCATTCAGGGGTTTTTAGTCCATTCCCAAGCTTGTGCAACCATCGCCGCTATCTTACTTCCGAACATTTTCCTCGCCACGAAAAGAAATCCGGCAACAGTCACCCCTCATCACCCCTCCCCCCAGCCCCTGGCAACCACGAACCTACGTTCTGTCTCCACGGATGTGCGGGACATTTCTTTTAAATGGAGTCCTGCCACGTGGCCCTTAACGACGCAAAAGGGTCCCGATTTACCCACATCTTCGCTGGTACCTGGTAATACCCGTCTTTTTTCATTTTGGTCATCCTAGTGGCTGTGAAATGCTGTATCTCTTCGTGGTTTTGCATTTCCCTAATGACTGATGACCCTGCGCATTGTTTCTTGTTCTTGGCCGTTGTATGCCTTTTTTTGGAGACCTGTCTACTCAAGTCCTTTGCCCATTTGTAAATCGGGTTGGCTTTTCAGTGTTGGCATCGTAAGAGATTTTTGCGTGTATGATGAATCCAAGTCGCGTACCCGACACGTGATTTGCAAATATTTTCTCCCATCCCGTGGGGTGGCGTTCACTTGTTGATGGACACGTTTTTCTGGTATGTTGCCTTTGCTCCCCTCAGCATTCGAAAGAGATCTGTTTCGTCCCATGTAATTCTCTGAGTTGAATTCAGCTTTGCTCTTCAGGTCATAACCTTGGTTTTCGTTTGGTCTGCGTGCGCCCCGTGTCTCTGCGCATGTGGTCAGCCCTCAGTGAAGGTGGGTTTCCTCCCTCCTCTCTGTCCGCGCAGAATGCTCCTCCCTAGAGCCACTGATGTCCAGACCCCACACAGCGACCCGCGCGTGGCCTGTGTCAGCGCCTCTCCCTACCCCCCACTCCCATTCAGGGCCCTGGGCGCGGTCTCCGCCACCCAGCTGCCATCCTCGTCACGTCCACCAGGGGCCGCCCCGCTCCTGCCTGAGTTCCCTGCCGGGACCTGCGCTTTAATTTACCTCGTCCCTCCCAGTCCTCCCATCTCCCAGCGACACCTTCGGGCTTAAAGCCCCAGAGCCGTTTTCCAGGTTAGGGGAGGAGCCCACTGCTGCAGCTGCCACGACTTAAAGCGTCCTGTGGGAAATCAGCCCAGTGCAGCCTGGCTCTTTCATTCCATGCCTCTGTGCCACAGTTATCTCACCTGCAGAATGGGAACGATTTCCCACCTCGCTCAAAAATAACACCTATGGCGTGTAGCAGGGTGGCTGGCACCCAGGAAGGGCTTAATGAAAGTAGGGCTTGGGGCGCCTGGGTGGCTCAGTCGGTTAAGCCTCCGGCTTCGGCTCAGGTCAGGATCTCATGGTTCGTGAGTTCGAGCCCCGCATCGGGCTCTGTGCTGACAGCCTGGAGCCTGCTTTGGATGCTGGGTCTCCCCCGCTCTCTCTCTCTCCCCCTCCTCTGCTCATGCTCTGTCTCTCAAAAATAAACGTTAAAAAAAAAAAAAAAAAAAGAATTCTTAAAAAAAAAAAAGCAAGGTTTGATAGCAAGGTTTCAAAATTCTACAAATGTCTCCATGGGTCCCCTTAAAGGCCATAGGAAGATCTGTCCACCCTTTGTTCCCTCGGGCAATGACATGGTGGGGTTCCTGGGGTGGGATACTTTTGTAACAGATAGAAACCTTGCAGTCAGATGTGTGGGCGTTTTTGTTTTCCATAACTAACATTAATTCCCATCTCAGTTTTTCATGCTGCATGCTGTGGAAACATGTGCTTAAAGGATTCAGGATTGCCTCAGTTTCCCTTTCTCCCCAGGGTTCCAAGTAGTGCCATCAGTAGGAGAGGGCTTCTGACCTTGGTCACTCATTTGCTCCGCTTGCCTCTAGAACGATGGTCTTTGTCCCCATTGGCCATTAGTCGTAGGTGTCTGTCCATGCTGCTTGCTGTCCACCCCGCTTGGTGGCCACAGCTGCCAGCATTCACCAAGAAGGCCCGCGGTCCATCCCGCCTCCTTTGTCCTTGTATCATTCAGACTCCCAGCATCTTCTGGCCCCAGAACCCTCTCGCAGCCACTTCTGTGGGAAACTTGGGGGACGGGGCTGCCTCAGGCCTTCTCTGCGCAGGCAAGAGACATGTACTTGTCTGCGTGACCACATCTGCGTTACACGTAAATACATGCAGGGTGTTCCGAGAGGGTGGCACCCCCACCCCCTCACCCAGGCAGCAGGCCTGTCTCTTTCCTGAGCTCTGTGGTGCCCTCCGGTCCGGCCAGGAGAGTGGGATGGAGTAGCTGTGAGGAAAACGCTCTTGCAAGCTTACTGTGGTTCCCGAGGCAAGGACCTCAGCTTTGAAGCTCCAGGTTCAAGACCTAGCTCCTTTTGCCTCTCTCATTTCTTCCGGAACAGCCCCTGCCCTGGAGACCTCCTTGCTGCCATCTGCGTCCGGGGCAGGGTGGGATGATGTTCTCGATATTTCCAAATATCAGCCTGCCACACCTTTTACCCTGTTTTCTGGGTACTGTACAGGACTGACTCACGGCCCAGAGCACCCCAGGGGACTTTTGTGCTCCTGGTAATGGGTCGGGTGGAGTCAAGGGTGACGGCGGAGGTTTTCTGAGGGTTGGCGCTCAGCCCCTTTTGGGAGGGTAGAAGAGTCAGAGTTCCTGCTTGCCACAACAGAAAACAACTCTAGTTAATGATAGCCCGAAAGGAATTTTCTGGAAGGATGATGGGTGGCCCATAGAATCACAGGATAGGCTGGAGAATCAGGGCATCATTTGGGCAGGAACCCAGAAGGCTGGGACGCAGAAGGACGAGTGAGAATGACCGCCACCCCCGTCCTGACGCCAGAGGAGTGACATCTCAGTGGTCCCAGCTTCCCCATGACCCTCAATCAGTGCCAAAGTCCAAAGCGGGACGAGTCCAGGTTGAGTGCCCAAGTTCCCTCTGCAGTGTGATCTGGGAGAGGGAGTCTGGCCCCGCTGGGCTTCCGTAGGGGAACCCTGACTCCCGCCCCTCCGGGGATCCATGCCCCGCCCCCCACCATGGATATTTCGATGCTAAGCAACCAGAAACAACAAATGCCATACATCTCTCTTATATCCCCAAATGTGCATTTGCCAAGAGGCAGTTTCAAACCTGCCTCATCTAGGCAGTCTGGTACCTGGAGCACTGTTTTGTTTATGCCGCTCGGAATGCTTGCCAAATATGGTTAAATCATGTAAACAGACTGCGTGCTTCTAGATAATTCTCACACCGGCCTTCTTTCCGTGGCTAGCCTAATAACTAGCGTTCATTGAACAAAGTCCCGAGCACTGAGCTGAGTGCTTTATGTCAATGATCTCGCTGGGTCTCGCCCTGCAAGTTGCTGCCGTGTATCCAAGGAGGAAACTGAGGCCGGATGGTTTAGTTGCATTTCCAAATTCACACAGGTTTCAATGCAAAGAAGAGAGACTTGAATCCAGGCAGCCTCTACTCTGGAGCTTGGCTAGGAGGAGGCTTCCACTCTGTAATCCAGTGGAGACAGACAGACATCAAACCAGGAAGCATAGGGTTATGTACATCATTACAACGAGCACTGGAAAAGGAAAGAGCAGGGTGAAAGGAGGGAGTATACTAGAATAGCAATGTGGGTCCCAGGAAGGTCTTCATGAAGTGCTTTCAAGCTGTGACCCCGTGACAAGATTTGGCCAGGCAAAGAGCAAGGGGACAGATGCCACAGCAAGTGCCAAGGTCCTGAGACAGGAAAGAATTGAATGTGTCTGCAGAATGACAAGAGGGCCAGTGCAGCTGGAAGGGAGAGAGCTGAGAACCTCTAGGCGGGACCTCGGGCCTGTTCCGGCAGGGTCTCTGGGCTGTCCTCAGCTCAGAACGCCTGCCTCATCCCGCAGTCTCACCCCACCTTCGGCCCCTCTGCAAATCCTCTAAGTTCAAAGCTGCCAGCACAGTTGGAATCTGACCTCTTCTCCCCGCCTGCACGGTGGCCACCCTGGTCTCCTTAGTGCAACATCCCCGGCCCCCTGGTTTCCCTGCTCTGTGTCACCTTGTGTCCGCCTTCCGGCAGCACCAAAGCAATCCTGTGACGCGTAAGTCAGACCACACAACTTCAGCTTCTCATTTCACTCTGAGGAATAGTCCGAGTCTTCCGGGAGTCTGCAAAGCCCCCCGTGGTCTGGCCCCTGTGACCTCCCCGCATCTGTCCTGTCCCCTTCCTCACTGGGCCGTAGCCCCGCTGGCCCTCTGCTCTCTCAAACACACCAGGAGAGCCCCTGCGTTGGGCCCTTTGCCCTGGCTGCTCCCTCAGCCCAGATGTCCTACCTCACACATCCCCGGGTCTCTCGCCATCCCGCAGGCTTGGCCGGGTGTGTCCTAGCGAAGCAGAGGGCGTGAGCAGAAGGCAGTGCCCAGCCCTCTGCTGTGTCTTGTCCGCTAACATCCTACTGGCCGGAGTGCCACACAGCGGAGCCCGAGGCCAAGGGAGTGGGCACTAGGAGCACAGATGGCACGTCGTGAGGAGGCAGCGAGGGACGGCAGTTAGGGGTGGGGACTCTTGCACACTTGACCCGAGCTCCCAACCCCGCCCCTCCCTCCGGTGCACAGGGACTTCCAGGATCTCTCTCCTTCAGTCACCGTTCTGTTCTTAACTAACAGATGTCTGTTGAGCATTTGCAACTGGGGACGCAGCAGCACACAAAGTCCCTGCCTTTTGGCAGCGTACACTTTAGAGGTTCATGACACAGAGCAAATGGAGAAACAAAGTCCGGGAAGTGCACTGTGAAGTCCAGGACGTGCTACGAAGAAACGGGAAGCAGGGATGGGCTCTACTGTAGATGGAGCAGCCAGAGAAGCCCTTGCTGATGAGATGTTTGGGCCGACACTTTACTGAAGTGAGAGGGCGAGCCGCATGGATATGTGGGGTAGAAGGTTCCAAGCCAGGGCAACAGCAGGTGCAAAGGCACTGGGGCAGCAGGTGCTTGATGCACTTGGTGTGCTTGTCGAACAGCGGGAAGCCCGGACAGCTGGAACAGCATGAAGCAGAGAGAGGAAGGAAGGAGGAGTCTGGAGATAGCTGGGGCGGGCCATGCAGGGCTTTGTGGGTCTGGCGAGCACTTTGGATTCCACTCCAGGTGTGAAGGGAGCTGTTAGGGGGTGGCCAGTAGGGGGGTGAGGCCATCTCAATTCCACCTCCAGAAGGCCACCCCATCAGGGAGGTGGGGAGCCCTGTTCGGGGATTGTTGCAGTCGTCATGGGGGTGGTGGCGGTGATGGGCGCCATGTGAGGTGGTCAGAGTCAGAATATACATGGAAGACAGAGTCAGAATATACAGAGTCAGAATATACTTGGGTCACATTGGAGGAAAGGGAAGCAAGAGTCAAGAATGGTTGACATTTTGGTCTGAACAGATGGGTAAATGGGGTTGCTATTGCTTGGATGGGAGCCAGGAAGGGGCTCCATTTGGGAAATGAAAATTCCCTGGGAGCAGAGAGTCATTGGAAATGCAGTGACAGAGGCAGGTGTGGAGGCTTGTGGAACCCCACGTTCCATGGGGGAAGCAAGAGGCCATCAGAGTGTCACTCCATCCATCCATCCATCCATCCATCCACTCCCTCATTAGCAAAGCTTTGTTGAGCACCAAGGATAAACCAGACACGTTCTTGGATGCTGGGGAAGCAGCAGGACAGAGAGACAACAGCATCACTCTGGTTCGGTACCTTACTTTCTAGTGGGGAGCCAGGGGAGGAATAAGCACACACATGCACGAGGCAAGATGATTTCAGAGAAGGATGGGTGTCTCAAGGAAACCCTGGAGAGTGGCAGCGAGCGACCAGGGAAGTCCCAATTAGATCAGATGATCATCCAGGCAGCCCTGAGGACCAACGCCAGATTCTCCAGGAGGACTCTGGGCCAGTTCAGCTTCTTTTTGTCCCCCAAAGTGTCATGAGGAGGGGCCGGGGGAGGAGTGGACCCACAGTGACCCTCGAGGGTCTTTGGGAAGGACTTGGTCCTAGAGGAAGACTCTCTTGGGGAAGACTCTCTCTGTGAACACATCCTGGGTATCAGGCTGTGGGAACTAGGACTCTCTGATAGAACAGGTGGAAACGAGAGGCAAGGGGACAGAACCCGTGAAAGGTACATGACCGCATCCCCGCAGAGCAAACCAGCTCAGACCACGGCAAAATTCTTCTCTGAGCGTGCAACGGGGGCCGCTCCCCTTGCACTGGTTTGAGAGTTTCTGCTATGCAAAGAATTTTCTTTGTGCTTCCTGGAGGTTTATCCTGCCAAGAATGGGGGAGCGGAGCAACGGGTCTTTGAAGGCCCATAAACCAAAGTTCCCGCCTCAGTTCTGCCATTGCACACATGGGTGATCCCAGGTGACTAGTCTCTCTCCTTTGGGGTCAGCACAAAGTTCAAGCAAGGGAGCGGTTTGGGCAGACCAGGTGTTGAAGCAGCCGGCCCAGACCATCGTGTGCACACGTCAGGGGTAGTTGGGGTCCTGGCTGCAAGTTGGGAGGCTAATGCCAATGCCACAGCAGGGTACAGAGAAGAGGGGGGCAAATTTGGGAGGTGCAAGCTCCAAGGTACGGGAAGAGTGTGTATCTGGGGCTGAGGGAATGGGAAGGTCATGGGCAATCCCGGGCTTTCCGGTTTGGGCCCTTCGGGGAATGATGAACTGTTAACCGAATTACAAACCACAGAAGGAGAAACAGATTTGGAGGGGAAAGGGTCAGAGTCTGTTGGAGGATGGTAAAGTGTGAGGAGTCGGGCACGTGGCTAGAAATATGGATCTGGAGTGTAGAAAGCGTGCTGAGTCAGAAGCCCTGGGACGTGGAGGGTGTTTCTGGCGGGGACTGGCCGGATGCTGACTCTCTCTTTCCCCTGCCTTCCAGGGGCCCCCTGAGAGCAGGCTTACCAGCCTCCCTTACAGTTGAGGGGCCACGTGGCAGAGTTCTGGCCAATGGAACCAGAGTGAAACCTTGATGGCGCTTCCAGGCCTGGCCCGCATACCCTCAGGTCCCCCCCTGCAGGGATTGGCTGACATTTCTGCAGAGGGCTGGGTAAGTAACTACGTTAGGCTTTGTGAGCCATATAATCTCGGCTGGGCTGAATCGACTCTGTCCCTGCAGCATGACAGCAGCCATGAGCCATATGTAAATGAATGGGTCTCGCTGTGTTCCAGAATCAGGCTAACCCCTGCTCTGCTCTTGTCTCTTTGTGCCTGGATTCTGATGTCCAGGTCTCCCTTAGAAGCTGTGTACTGAACAGGGTACCGGTTCAATCTGCCTGAGTCACTGAAGGGCTGTAAGCAACAGAGGTCCCTAATCCCTCGCCCTCCTCCTTTCTGCTTTTTTTTTTTTTTTTTTTTTTTTTAAGTAGGCTCCATGCCCAGCAAGGAGCCCAGTGAGGGGCTTGAATTCACAACCCTGAGGTCAAGACCTGAGCTGAGACCAAGAGTCGGATGCTTAATCGACAGAGCCACCCAGGTGCCCCCTGCCTTAAAAAAATTTGTTTTAATGTTTGTTCATTTTTGAAAGAGAGAGAGAGACTGAGTGTGAGCAGGGGAAGGGCAGAGAGAGAGAGGGAGACACAGAATCGGAAGCAGGTTCCAGAATCTGAGCTGTCAGCACAGAGCCCAGCCCGGGGTTCAAACTCACGAGCCGTGAGGTCATGACCTGAACTGAAGTCGGATGCTCAACCGACCGAGTCACCCAGGCGCATCCCCTCCCCACTGCTTTTTATGCATGTATGTATGTATGTATGTATGTATTTTTTATTTATTTAAATTTAATCCAAGTTAGTTAGCTTATAGTGCAACAATGATTTACCCATTTAGCCCATCCCTCTTCCCACAACCCGTCCAGCAACCTTCTGTTTGTTCTCCATATTTAAGAGTCTCTTACATGTTGTCCCCCTCCCTGTTTTTATATTATTTTTGCTTCCCTTCCCTTGTGTTCATCTGTTCTGTGTCTTAAAAGTCCTCATATGAGTGAAGTCATATGATATTTGTCTTTCTCTGATTGACTAATTTCGCTTAGCATAATACCCTCCAGTTCCATCCACGTAGTTGCAAATGGCAAGATTTCATGCTGTTTGATTGCCGAGTAATTGTATATAAATATACCACATCTTCTTTATCCAGGCATCCACCGATGGACATTTGGGCTCTTTCCATACTTTGGCTATTGTTGATAGTGCCCCACTGCCTTTTATACCAGTAAAAAAAAACACAGTGTGTTTAGCAAATGAAATTTGGGGGTGTATCTCTTATATAAGTTAGTGTTACTTTAACTAAGACAGAAATTGGTACCAGGAGTCAGGTGCTACCATAATGAAAATCTAAAACGTGTGGCATTGGTTTGGAGTTGGGGTCTGGAAGGGTGGAGGCCCATCCTGTGCAGTGGCCCAAGGTAATCAGGACCGCTGTCCTCTGAGCCTGTCATTCTCAGGGAAGAGGTTGTAAACCAGATTGTCATAGTGAGCCTTGGATGTCACAGGCAGCGCTTAGCAAGCTATTAGAAGAGAAAAGATGAGCCCAGGCCAGAATCGGCTGATCTGCAAAGCAAAACTAAAACGAAATAGAAAGATTCCAGAAGTTTGGGGCCATGGTTGGGAAAGCTGACCGCTTCTAGATGCCAAGCCGAAGGAAATCATATTGAACAGAGCTTTGTGCGGCAAAAGCCCGGTAAGCCTTGGCCTTGTGCAAGGGTCAGGGTAAGGGAGCGTCCTCCGTCCCATCCAGGGGCCTGAGAGTCTCGGGGTTGCCATTAGTACATTGACAGAGAATAGCCTGAGGCCAGGGAGCAGAAAAAAAAGTCAGTCAGGAGAACTGAGTCTCAAAATGAATCTTAAATGTGGTCCCTGGCACCTGACGCCAACAGGAAGCAAAGAGATGAGAAGCCTTTGCAGGTTCTGAGGGAGCGGCATTGTCCAGTGAGCCAGAAACCTGAACTTAAGTCTTTAACCCTTTGGGCCTTCAGACTACCTTCGGGCCTCACAACGTTTACCACGGGGAGCTGCAAAAGACGAGCACCTACCGGAGGAGGGCCCATCCCCCACACCCGCCTCACATGTTCACATTTGAGAACATTGAGTGTTCTCAGCCATTAGCATGGACCATCTCTAAGTCTGTTGTGTCTCTTAGAAAAGAGTGTTTTATTGTATTCAATCTCCCACCACCACCTCTTCCTATATGAGAATTCCTGGGCTAAAAATTAAAGAACAGTGTTAGAAATAAAAGGGGGAGGGGCGCCTGGGTGGCTCAGGGGGTTAAGCGTCCGGCTTCCGCTCAGGTCGTGACCTCGCAGCTTGTGAGCTTGAGCCCTGCGTAGGGCTCTGTGCTGATGGCTCGGAGCCTGGAGCCCGCTTCGGATGCTGTGTTTCCCTCCCTCTCTGCCCCTCCCCCGCTCACGCTCTGTCTCTCTCTGTCTCAAAAATAAATAAACATTTTAAAAATTAAAAAAAAAAAAAAAGGCAAGAAAGGTCACTTCCAACGTGACCTCAGAGCAAAATGGCAGAAGCTCTGGAGGGTGGAGCCAGGAGTCAGAGAGAACAGGGCTCCCCCAGAACCTCCTGGGGCAGGAGTGTTCCCGCGTTCAGAGCCTGCGTATGTCCCCCGTCCTTCCCCTTCCCATTGGGATACTGTACTGTGGTTAACTCTGTCCGAGCCCTACTGTCCAACACTCTGTGTGTTTGGGCTGTGGGGGGAGGGAAGGGCACAGATAACTTGTTCCTTCAGTTCGTCGGTTTCCGGATACCAGATGGCCAGGAACTGCAGAGGACCCAGAGGGAGAAAGAACCGTGCCTCTCGCAGAGGTCCCAGAAGACGGCGAGGCCACGGGACTCGGCTGTCCCTTTGGGGAGCGATGCGTGTGCTCCCCGTCGGAGAGGAAGCGGGGGCTGGTTCTTCCAGGACCAGACGGGCAGCTCGTGACGGGGACTAGCTGGCTGCCCGCCCACCGTAACCCGTCTGCTGCTTGTTGCGCGTCAGGACCACATCTCCTACTTTCCTTGTCGTTAGATGTGGCCGTTGGCCGTGGGCTGAATGTTTGTGTCCCACCCCCCAAGTTCATATGTTGAGATCCTAGCCCCAATTGTGATGCTATCAGGAGGTAGGGGCTCTGGGAGGTGATGAGGTCATGAGGGCGGAGCCCTTGTGAATGGGATTAGCGCCCTGAGAGAGGGACTCCAGAGGGCTCCCTGCCCCTCTTGCCGCCCGAGGAGCCAGGAGCCGTCTCACCGGACACCGAAGCAGGAAGCAGGTCTCACCGGACACCGAATCTTGATCCTAGACCTGCCAGTTTCCAGAACTGTGAAAGGAAATGTTTGTTGTTTGTAAGCCGCCCGGCCTGTGGTATTTTGTCGTGGCAGCCTGAAGGGACCAAGACAGGCGGAGTTCTGGCCAGCGGAAGTGACATTTGTGTCGATCATAAAAGCCCACAAAACCTCCCACGTCGTTCTCCGCGTGCTCTCCAGGCTGCCGGACACAGATGCCCGAGGCCACTTGGAAACCATGAGCTAAATATGGCGGGGGCTGTTCCATTGATGACTTTGTGGGACACAGTGCCAGTTGGATTCTGCGGAGCAAAAAAGGCATCTCCCTTGTGAACCCTTGGGTTTCTGTGTCAGAGCGGCTGATATCACCCCCACTGGAATCCAGGGAAAACTATGGAAGCTGTGAGGCTCGCTCGGTCTGGAGAGAGGGGTGGGGGAGAAGGCAACCAGGCAGGACCCTGGGAACATCAGTGCCCTGAGGCTGGGCAAAGGGAGGTGGCCACAAGGTAGGCTGAGAAGTAGGCACGAGGAGACTGAGGGCGCTGGGGGTGGGGGGTGCCCGGAAGGAACACTGTTAAAACTCTATTTTGTGGGACGCCTGGGTGGCTCAGTGCTTTAAGCATCTGACTTCTGCTCAGGTCACGATCTCGCGGGTCACGGGTTCAAACCCCGTGTCAAGCTCTGTGCGGACAGCTCAAGAGCCTGGAGCCTGCTTCAGACTCTGTGTCTCCCTCTCTGTCCCTCTCCACCTTGTGCTGTCTCTCTGTCCTTCCCCACCTTGTGCTGTCTCTCTGTCTCTGACAAATAAATAAATAAACATTAAAAAAAAAAAAAAAAAGACTCTAGTTGGCAAATGAGCCCTGGGTCAGGCATAGGGAACAGGATGTCCCTGCGTGAGTCCCTTTCCTCAAAGGATGTGGGAGACACAGCCCCACAATGGCACATGCTAAGTGCAATTCACAGCAAGATGCGGGGTCGGCGGGTGGGGGGAGCCCAGGAAAGGCGCTCAGCACCAAGTGGGCAGTGTGCTGGGGGCCTTGGACGCAGGGATTGATGCGGGGGTCTCGACTGCTGGGTCATGGACCCCTCTGAGAACCAGAAAAAGGCTAAAGACTCTCTCCTCAGAGCAACGCGTGAGGCAGGCACATGCTGTTTTATCGGCGGCCTCGGTGCTTTCTTGGAGTTCTGGAGGCCAGCCCAGGAGCCCAGGGAAAAGAACCTCTGCTAAGCTTGATTAGCTACCTCCCCTAACCTGCAGGGATCTCAGCTTTACAAGGAGGGAACAGAGACGCGGGGTGGAGCTAGCTCAGGGCCACACAGCTAGAAATGGCAGCGCCCGGATTCGAAGGCAAGTGTGTGTGATTCTCCTCCTTCTCTTTCCACGACACCGTGGGGCTCTTCAGCTGTGCCCAGGCGTTGGCACCGTGGAGACACCAAGGGATGGGGCCGGGAGGGAAGATGCAGGGAGGAGGAGATGTCTGGGCCTGGCAGGTGGAACAGACTCTGGGGGGCCTCCGGTGCTGGAGCAAACACAGGAGGGAGACCCAAGGCTGGGGGACGGGCACGGCCTTGCTCGGGGCTGGTGGACAGGGCTGAGCTCTGGCCCGCCTGAATCTGAAGTGCACGCAGCGGGGCAGCCCTGGGGGACAGCAGGGCATCGGTGTGAGCTGTGAGCGGCTGGGACTGAGCCGGTGCTGGGCCTGGGGAGGCAGGTGCCGGGTGTGAGACGATGCTGGCTCTGGCCGCCCTCCACCAGCTTCCTCCTCGCCCTAAATGAGGAGGGGCCTGGGGACCTGGGCTCCCCAGACTCTCCGCCTGCCAGTTCCATTACTTGGCCTTTGCTCTTGGTGGCCTCACAAGAAGAATGACTAGGGACAGGAATGGGCACGACAGAGGTTCCAAAACTCACTGTAGGAGATCAGAGCCATTTCCTCCAAATCTGCGACCTCCCCTTTGCCCCGTTTGTTCCCAGGGCTCCTGGTCTAACGCTCCACAAACGTGGTGGCTTAAACCATAGAAATGTATCGTCTCATGTTCTGGAAGCCAGAGTCTCAGGTCAAGGTGTTGGCAGGGCCGAGCTCCCTCTGAATCCTGCCGGGGAACCTCCTGCCTTCTGCCGTCCTCGCTTCTGGACTTGCCCGCACTCCCGTGCTCCTTGGCTCGCGGCAGCAAAACTCCAACCTGCGCCCGTTTTCTCACGGCGTCCCCCTTTGTGTGTCTGTCTCTCTTCTCCTTTTCTCACAGGGACACAGTCAGACTGGGTGAAGGGCCCACCCTACTCCAGTATGACCTCATCTTACCTGTTACAACTCTATTTCCAAATGAGGTCACGTTCCCAGGACCGGAAGTCAAGACACCAACATATCTTTTGGGGGACACAATTCAACCCGTACACCCCGCGAGCTAATTTGCCTTTCCTTAACAAGCCCCGGCCCTGAACACCCTCTGGACTTTGGCATCCCCTCCCCCCTCCCCCTGCAGAGCTCCCGGCAACTGCAGACATGGCAGAACAGGGAGGTGGGCAACCGCAGACCCCCCTTCCAGAACAGTTGCATGAGCGACAACGTGCTGGTAACGCATAGGGTTTGCAGCCTGTGCTTCCTGACCAACAGTCCTTGGCCAGCCGCCTTGGCCCAGCCCCGGGGAGGCCGCAGCGGAGCTGGGTGAGGAAGGCGGTGCAAAGCCGGCTTCTCGCAGGCACTGGGTCTCCTCAGGGCCGCCAGAGGGTCGGGCTCGGCTTGGTCATTAATTTATGCCTTTGTTCTGCACCATATACTCAGCACTTGTCACATAGCAGATGCAGTGCCACCGGGGACACAAAAGCAAAGTGACAACAGGGAGAAATGCTCTGGTCGGGAACACTCCCGGGACGGACGGCTGGGGGAGGGGCCCCAGCTAGGCTTGGAGAGGCGGGGAGCTGTCCTTTGGGAGGGCCACTGAGGGATGAGTGGGGTTCTCCTGGAAGTGAAAGGAAGGGAGACCCGGGGAGTCCAGGTGCCTTTCAAGGATGCAAATCACTCAGAAGGCCGGAAGAGCCAAAGTGGGGGGCCGGGCCAGCAATGCGGCAGAGGTCACAGGCAGGGACCAGACAGCAAGGAGTCCTGGACCCTGGAGTCTGGACTGAATCCTCTAGGCGATGGGACAACACGCATGGGTTTGAAGCATGAAGACCAGATCCAGTTTGTGAATTAGGTCATCCTGGCCGCGGTGGGCGAGCTGCTGGGCACTGGGAACGACTTGGGAGTCACCGGCAGTGTCTGTGGTCATCAACCCCGCGGAGGCGTGGGATCATCTGGGCAGGGGCCTGGGTGAACCGTCGCCTCCAAGTTCGAAGCGCATGGCAGCGGCCTGGAGCCTCCGGTTACAAGAGCGACCATGGCCGACGAACTACTGTGCACCGGGCCCCGTGCTCTGTATGCACCGTCTCCTCCAACTCTTGGAATCCCGCACAGAGGTTTCGTCACCCCCATTTTGCTGCGGTTTGACGAGGTAGGGAACTCGCGCAGAGAGACCCAGCTAGCCAGTGGCACAGAGGGCATCTGAAGTCAGGACTCCTTGTCACCGAAAGTTCCTTGGCTTCATCCCGCTGTTGCCCCAACTCCTGAAGGATGTGGTTGAGAAGTTCTCTTTGGTCATTGGTTGTTGGCTGGTGGGTAGTCGAGGGGAGACGATGCTTGTCCAACCTGGGAGGGGAACTGTGACTTCGGGGAGCTGAATCATTCATGGAGGGAGAGAGCTTCTGCAAGGTAAGTGGAAGTGGCCGGGGTTGGCGGGGGTCAAGGTGGAGGATGGACGGTGCTCCCAGGGTGGTGAGACAGCCACAGAGGCAGTGGAGTGCGGATGGGAGGTTCATCTAGAAACCCTCAGCCATGGTACCCTAGAGAGGCTCTCAGTTTGGGGTCAAGGTCAAGGGTCCCAAGGCCGAGACCACATGATGGGCAGAGCGTCCAGCATCCAGGAGGGCCATGCAGAATTTGCCCTCTGATGAGCGAGCACGGAGGAGCCAGCCTTCCCTGGAGGGTGGGGCTAGGGGGTATAACCTAGCGGAATTTATAGTCTGGTGCTCCCTAGGAGCTCCTCCCGTGGAAGCCGCAGGGTGGTTCCGGGCTTCAGGAGCGTGGATACCACACACACAGGTGAACCTCATATCCATGGCAGCCGTGGTTGGATGGTGTGATGAGATTTTCCGGGTGCTCTCCAAACTGGTATCCTCGTCGTTCTGGGCACACAGCCGGAGGGCACCCCACCTCCCTTGGAGTTAGATGTGGTCGTGCGACAGAGTTCTAGCCTGTGAAATATGCCCATTCTTCTTCTAGGCCTGCTATAACTATAGAAGTCTTCCCCACCTGTGTTTGCCCTTTCGTTACTGGCCGTCAACACCAGGGCCAACTTGGAAGCCATGTGGAAGGTGACAGAGCCCAGGGACTTGAAGATCTCCACCTCCAACCAACCATCAGACCTGGGCCTGCCTGGGGCCGTTTATGTGAATGAGAAACGAACTTCACTGCGCTTACGCGCTGTCATTCTTGGGCTTGTGTTTCGAAACATTGACTTACCCTCATAACACAGGTAGCCACGGAGCTTTCAGGCCACAAGATCTCTTAGCTTCTGTCCCCAGCTATTCTGACACCCGCTCAGCACTTTCGGCTCCCTGGCCTGTAGCAGATGTAGAAATTCTTGGGGAACAGTTCCATCTCACTGGGCACAAGCCGGGTCACTTGTCTCGGATGACTGGGCTATGGAGGTCGGATGCACCCTCTTGGGGAGCCAGGGCCCTGTAAAATGGTTCACCCGCCCTCTGAAGGTGGCCTAATTACTCCTTCCTGGGACACTGACCTCAGCGAGGACCAGCTGTCTCCGAAGTGATGGTACACCTGTGCTTTTGCCTCCTGTTGGATCTTCTGTCCCCGACAGCACACAAAAGGCACCACCCTCTGTAAGGCCAGCTCAGAGGAGACCAGGGTGCCCAGATGTGAATGGGTGTCCCAGATCCCGGGGGCCCGTGGCTGCCATTGAAGGCCGGGCCTTTCTCCTTGTTGAGGAGGCTGGCTATTGGGTGATAGGGCTGTGGCAATGGCAGTGGAGTTTCTCTCCCCTCTGTTGAGCCCTGGAAATGTTGGGGTCTCTTTGACAGTCTACTCAAACTGGTTAAAACAGAAAAAGGGGCCTCTCTTGGTAGGTCACCAAGGAGAGCCCCAGAGTGCCCTCAGCCGGGGCGTCCCTGAAGAGCTTGGAAGTCGAGTTGGGGGTGTGGTTCCTGGAGCTTCAGCAGCTCTAGGCCGCAGCTTCCTGCCCCGTCAGCTGAGGGGCCGGAGCAGAGAAGGGTCTTGATGCGTCTGGCATGGCAATCACTGTAACCAGAGTGGGGTTCAGCCTGAGTCACCGCCCGACCCCGCCGCCTGGGCGGGGTCTGGGTGGGAGAAGTAAGAGCTTTGCCTTCACTGAAACTCAGAAATAGTGAGAGGCACCTTCATTCTAAAACCAGTATCTGCAGGGGCGCCTGGGTGGCTCAGTTGGTTAAGCTCGGACTTCGGCTCAGGTCATGATCTCGCAGCTCACGAGTTCGAGCCCCATGTCGGGCTCTGTGCTGACAGGCTGACAGCAGTGAGCCCGATGTGGAGCTCAAACTGATGAACCGTGAGATTGTGCCCTGAGCCGAAGTCAGACGCTCAACCAACTGAGCCAGCCGGGTGCCACCCAGACAGTATTTTGTCCTAGAAGCCGGAGAAGAGTCTCCTTTAGTTGTACTCGGGACCTTTGCCTGATGAGTTGGATAATCCGGGCTCTGTGGACTCCACAAGTTCATTGATATTCTCCAGCTTTTCTCATTAGCACAAAGT